>NC_091152.1:11088780-11198780 GCF_040958095.1 Procambarus clarkii
AGTGACAGTATTGGGCAGCGCCACTCATCCTGTGAGTGAGCATACCACCATAGTGACAGTATTGGGCAAGCCACTCATCCTGTGAGTGGACACCGCCATAGTGACAGTATTGGGCAGCACCACTCATCCTGTGAGTGAACACACTGCCATAGTGACAGTATTGGGCAGTGCCACTCATCCTGTGAGTGAACACACCGCCAAAGTGACAGTATTGGGCAGTGTCACTCATCCTGTGAGTGAACACACCGCCATAATGACAGTATTGGGCAGCACCACTCATCCTGTGAGTGGGCACACCGCCATAGTGACAGTATTGGGCAGCGCCACTCATCCTGTGAGTGAACATACCACCATAGTGACAGTATTGGGCAAGCCACTCATCCTGTGAGTGGACACCGCCATAGTGACAGTATTGGGCAGCACCACTCATCCTGTGAGTGAACACACTGCCATAGTGACAGTATTGGGCAGCGCCACTCATCCTGTGAGTGAACATACCGCCATAGTGACAGTATTGGGCAGTGCCACTCATCCTGTGAGTGAAGATACCGCTGTATTGGGCAGCGCCACTCATCCTGTGAGTGGACACACCGCCATAGTGACAGTATTGGGCAACGTCACTCATCCTGTGAGTGAAGATACCGTCATAGTGACAGTATTGGGCAGCGCCACTCATCCTGTGAGTGAACATACCGCCATAGTGACAGTATTGGGCAGCACCACTCATCCTGTGAGTGAACACACTGCCATAGTGACAGTATTGAGCAGCGCCACTCATCCTGTGAGTGAACACACCGCCATAGTGACAGTATTGGGCAGCGCCACTCATCCTGTGAGTGAACACACCGCCATAGTGACAGTATTGTGCAGCGCCACTCATCTTGTGAGTGAACACACCGCCACAGTGACAGTATTGGGCAGCGCTACTCATCCTGTGAGTGGACACACCGCCATAGTGACAGTATTGGGCAACGTCACTCATCCTGTGAGTGAAGATACCGTCATAGTGACAGTATTGAGCAGCGCCACTCATCCTGTGAGTGAACACACCGCCATAGTGACAGTATTGGGCAGCGCCACTCATCCTGTGAGTGAACACACCGCCATAGTGACAGTATTGGGCAGCGCCACTCATCCTGTGAGTGAACACACCGCCATAGTGACAGTATTGAGCAGCGCTACTCATCCTGTGAGTGGACACACCACCATAGTGACAGTATTGGGCAGCGCCACTCATCCTGTGAGTGGACACACCGCCATAGTGACAGTATTGGGCAGCGTCACTCATCCTGTGAGTGGACATACTTGGTGTATACTCACCAAGCACAACTAGGTGAGTATACACACAATGGCGCCTTCCAGACGACAGTCTCCACTACCATGAAGGTGAAGACGTCTGGCATCTGTCATGTTCAGGCTATATACATGATGGTTGGGGGAGTGTGGGGGGGGCCACGTGTCTGGTCTTGCTGCTGTGTCTGGTATGTTTGTCTGGTACGTGTGTCTGGTATGTTTGTCTGGTACGTGTGTCTGGTACGTGTGTCTGGTATGTTTATCTGGTACGTGTGTCTGGTACGTGTGTGTGTGTGTGTGTGTGTGGTCTCTATACTTGTTTGGTATGCCTGGTACCGTAGAGGTCTGCACACCTGCTTGTTATGTCCTATAGTGTCCGCCTCCTTCTCAGGGACACCAAGAAGGTTGTGAAGCTGTGGTGGGAAGAGTCACAACCAACAACAACCAGAGGTACAGCTTCACTCAGGAGTGATAGAGGGAAGTACTCGCTAGGGAATAGACTCGCGGGTGTGCGGAGTGTGTAGCCCCAGCTTAGCCTTATTGAGATAAACAGCTTAAAAGGTTTCAAGCATAGATTTAGATAGGACAATGGGTCCTATCTAATGAGGGTGGATTTAACAGGACCCGCTTAGTTGTGGACCAGCAGGCCTATTTGGATTCTCTGCAATCCTTGAATTCCTGTGTTTGTAGTGTGTGAACCCCATACTCATCCTGTGAGCGGTAGTTTATTGTGCACCCCATACTCTTCCTGTGAGCGGTAGTTTATTGTGCACCCCATACTCATCCTGTGAGCGGTAGTTTATTGTGCACCCCATACTCATCCTGTGAGCGGTAGTTTATTGTGCACCCCATACTCATCCTGTGAGCGGTAGTTTATTGTGCACCCCATACTCATCCTGTGAGCGGTAGTTTATTGTGCACCCCATACTCATCCTGTGAGCGGTAGTTTATTGTGCACCCCATACTCATCCTGTGAGCCGTAGTTTATTGTGCACCCCATACTCATCGTCAGTTGTATCCTCTGATTAAAAATCAGAGGATACAACTGACGATTTACTATAAAACCAGAAAAACGGCCAGCCTACTCATGAGAAACTCTCCAGACACAAAGCAAAACGCTTTAAAAGAGACCAACGTCGTCTATGCCTTCAAATGCCCTCTTGGGGACTGTAAGCTCCAAAAAACCCAGTATATAGGCAAGACAACAACATCTCTTTCTAGGCGTTTAACGATGCATAAGCAACAGGGCTCCATTAAGGAACATATAATCTCTTCCCACAACCAAACCATCGCCAGAGAAATCCTAGTAAACAACACAGAAATCATCGATAGATACAGCGATAGCAGGCGGCTTGACGTTTGCGAGGCACTACACATCAAGAAGTCAACACCAGCAATCAACAGCCAATTAATGCACAACTATATTCTACCCACCTCAAGACTCCGCTCCAATATAGAAGCATCAAGAAATATGGACCAATAGGCTTTCTACAATCACTTCTATTCAATACCCATTGTTTCGTGTTCTGTCTTGTGTTGATGAATTTAATACCCTATTAATACCACCTCACCCCATCCACCTCACTCAAATGTAGATATAAACAAATCGGAGATGTGTAAGTTCTATTCAGTTGTGTATGTGTAAACTAAAGTCTTTGAAAATGTAATAAGTTTTACGAAACGCGCTCAAGTGTCGCGTCAGACTAGAAATAAAAATGAATTTTGGAGAATTGATTTTTGAATTACCACCAGCAGTGAAAAGAAATGTACGAAAGATTGAGAAAATTCGTGTTAGAATTATTAATCTTACTTTTTCGGTCATATTTAATATATATATATATATATATATATATATATATATATATATATATATATATATATATATATATATATATATATATATATATATATATATATATATATATATATATATATATATATGTCGTACCTAGTAGCCAGAACGCACTTCTCAGCCTACTATGCAAGGCCCGATTTGCCTAATAAGCCAAGTTTTCATGAATTAATTGTTTTTCGACTACCTAACCTACTTAACCTAACCTAACCTAACTTTTTCGACTACCTAACCTAACCTAACGTATAAAGATAGGTTAGGTTAGGTAGGGTTGGTTAGGTTCGGTCATATATCTACGTTAATTTTAATTCCATTAAAAAAAAATCACCTCATACATAATGAAATGCGTTGCTTTATCATTTCATAATATATTTTCTCTAATTTTTTTCTTATGAAATGATAAAGCAACGCATTTCATTATGTATGAGGTGATTTTTTTTTAATGGAATTAAAATTAACGTAGATATATGACCGAACCTAACCAACCCTACCTAACCTAACCTATCTTTATAGGTTAGGTTAGGTTAGGTAGCCGAAAAAGTTAGGTTAGGTTAGGTAGGTTAGGTAGTCGGAAAACAATTAATTCATGAAACTAGGCTTATTAGGCAAATCGGGCCTTGCATAGTAGGCTGAGAAGTGCGTTCTGGCTACTAGGTACGACATATATATATAATATATATATATATATATATATATATATATATATATATATATATATATATATATATATATATATATATATATATATATATAATATATGGAACACATAAGGATTAACGCAAACGATTTACATGTGATTATAGCTAATAATAAAAGAAAACCACACAGGATTGCTATGAATGAATGGCAGAATCATCACATTGAGTTAACATATGTCACTGAAATAGTTTCCCAGAGATATCATACAAGCATTCACTTCTGTTGTGTGGAAGAAGGGGCGAATAACGCTTCTCATAGAAAGGATGGAGTGCGGAAACATAAATGGTTGAACTAAGAGTATATGTATGAATAAGTTCTTGAAGAAGAAGGCGGGCATGTTCGGGGAAAGGAGATCCCGAAGTGTTGAACTGGAGAAAGTGAGATAAAGAAAGAGGGAGAACTTGCTCAGCAAGAGCAGTTCAACATTTCGGGATCTCTTTTCCCTGAATATGTATATCTATATTTTTATTCACTGAAGCTGCGAGTTCAAAATTAACTCTTCAAAATTTATTTTACTTTTATATAAAGTAAAATAAATAAATTTATATAAAGTAAAATAAATTTTATATAAAATAAAATAAAATGTCTGACGCCTAGTGATGCGTTTCGTAAGGTCTCACCTCTCATTCTCAAGGATATAAGAGAGAAATCGAGACTGAGAGAAGGGGGATTGAAAAAAAAGATGTCAATCACTAGGACAGAAAAATAAAGTCAGAGATTGTGAAAAGCTATTGCCTGACTGGAACGGAGGTCCTGACTGGTTTGGAGTGGAGTCCGGTTCAAACCCCGAGCCGGCCTCCTTTATTAATATCATTACTCTTAAAAATTATATTTGGGCAAAGGAATGATGTTTACATATTTCATTACGTTACATTACACTATGTTACAAGAATAACAGTAATATCGATTTGGTGACTGTTATATTGAAGACAGACTAAAACAGACTTTACTTTAAAAATGATATTTTGGGCAACAGAAATGTATGTTTCCCTGTTATGTTACGATGTGTTACAATATGTTACAAGGAATATAACGCACAGTAGCATTGATTTGATTGTGTTATAATTATAATGAAGACTGCCTTCTTTAAAATGGTAATTGTACAAATAGATATGTTTCCCTGTAGGTTATGTTACATTACAAGACATAAAAGACACAGTAATAATGATTTGTGTGTGTGTTATAATACTAATGAAGGCTTTCCTATCATGGTTGTTAGTCTTAAAAACATGTTATTTGGATAAAAGAACGATGTTTTAAATGTTTCGTTATGTTACATTACACTATGCTGCAAGAATAACAGTAATATTATTTGCTGGGTGTTATATTGAAGAGTTTAAACAGGTTTTTACTTTAATAATGGTATTTAGAGTCAGAAATTGGCGTTTCCCTGTTGCGTTACGTTATGTTACAAGAAATCACTAATATTATTTGGAGACTGTTATACTGAAGACATTCTACGACCAAGTTTACATTTATAAAATGCTATTTGGGGCTAAGAAATAGATGTGTTCATGTTATACTACATTATGTTACTAAAATAACATTAATATTGAATTGGACAGAGTTATATCTTGATAGGAATCTCCTCCTGGTGATTGCACGAGAATAAATGTTTGGGGAGTCGTTATGTTAAGAAAAAAAGCAAGATTTTGAGGTTATAAAAGTGAATGTTCTCTTGTACTGTAGATCGAGAAGAGGCCATCTGCGGGTAATGTGTAGGATACAGCTATGACCCTGGTACACTCTTCCCTCAACAAGACACAAAACCTTTATATGTTATCGATTAAAAAATTTTAGAAGTGGGTTGTCCGATTGACGACAATGTTTTTTTTTTTTACTTTCGTGGAATAAACAGATTGATGTGACCCTTTCTTAATCTGGACATTGTTACATCAATTTCTCTGCTTATATATATATTTCCAAGTTTCCCAAGGAAAAATTCTCCCCCATAGCTCCTGAAATGGAGCTATGGGGAGGCGGTGACTTAAGGAATTGACAGATAATGGATTAGATAGCAGGTGAATGAGGGGGAGGAGCATGGTGCAGGAGTTGGGAGTGGATGTGGTGGGGTAATGGAGAGGAATGTCCCCCTAGACGACAGCATAGTCCACTCCTTTCCTCCACTCCTCCAGTATAGTCGTAATGAGGAGCCTGGAGGATGACCTGCCGCAGGATAATTAGCTCACCTGTAGATGCCGTTGGTGAGACACCTTAGCTCACCTGTAGATGCCGTTGGTGAGACACCTTAGCTCACCTGTAGATGCCGTTGGTGAGACACCTTAGCTCACCTGTAGATGCCGTTGGTGAGACACCTTAGCTCACCTGTAGAAGCCGTTGGTGGTGTTGCGAGCATAACATCTTCACCTTAATTCTTATATATCTTTCCATATTTTATACTGCCATACACTTCTCCTAACTCTCTGTAGTGGGAAAAGTAAAGTTTTTCTATAGACGAATCATTCAGATATGTAACTCCTTGAATAGCATACCTGAAAGTCCCTGTGGAGTAGCCTACCCGAAAGTAGGCCACGGAGCAGCTTACCCGACAACCTCATAGCATTATGAGGTGAGGAGAGGGGGTGGAGAGTGATGGGGTGAGGGTATGACGAAGCTCATGGGTTTGATCTAAAGTTACATATATTCATTCAATAGTGGAAACACCTACCTGCTGTTGCCCCCTGGAGAGAACAATTAGGGGCCTCGTAGCCTGGTGGATAGCACGCAGGACTCGTAATTCTGTGGCGCGGGTTCGATTCCCGCACGAGGCAGACACAAATGGGCAAAGTTTCTTTCACCCTCTATGCCCCTGTTACCTAGCAGTAAATAGGTACCTGGGTGTTAGTCAGCTGTCACGGGCTGCTTCCTGGGGGTGGAGGCCTGGTCGAGGACAGGGCCGCGGGGACACTAAAGCCCCGAAATCATCTCAAGATAACCTCAAGATAACAATTAGGCGAGCGCAACTAGGTGGACACACCGCACATTCTCATGTGGGAGCCCCTACCTCCCTCACTCCCCTCCCGCCTCCATCCCATTCATTCACGTCAGACATACTCCCATAGAAGCCCGGTAAAGCCCAAAACACCTCCCTATACTACTTACCATCAGATTGACAAGTCTGTGGGAAAAACCTGCTGGAATTGATATAAGAGGAGACTACCAGGGACTTGTACTGAACTAAATTAAAAATTTACTGTCTGCAAATTAATTCAACTAAAATCTCTAGCTAGGGTTGTAAATCCTATATCCTCTTTTCCTAATGACAGATTGTGGGCTGTAAGGGACAGGTGGGGTGAATGACTTAGTTGATAGAAGTTCCAATCCACCTGTAGACAGGGATCTCACATCAGCTTGTATTTTATACAAGGATAAGATTTAATAAATTCAGTTATCTGACTGAACACTGGCTCTGTTTAAATCAGAGATTTAAACATACATAGTCTAACCTAGTACCATAACTTAACAGCCAATATGTACTTATACTATAAACAACAAATTAAATTGTAAAAGTATAATAAATGACCTTAAATGTAGTCTAAATACTGTCAAGTACTAGAAATTATATTCAATTAAATGAACTTATATGATAACTTAAAAATTAACTAAGCAAGCAATTGATAACTTAATTTATATATTCAAATATATATGCAGACATATTCAATTTATACAGTTAGCTTGAGTGAATCTCTTCCAAGACTATGGACACTTGTGAGGTTCTTACTTATTGAGGCTGAATACTTTTCTGACACAATGGACACTCATGAGGTTCAGTGCTTGGATAAGATTCAATGCTACACTACAATTTTAATAAACGTACCGATGAATGAGGCTTTGCCTCGCTTTTTAACCAACAGACAGATTTATAGGATATTAAAGTTACACAAGCATACAATTGGCCAATCATACACCAAATAACCCTCAATATACTTCTCTGCCAGTCGGGGTGCCTTGTCTGACAAGTTTGCCAGACTGATTAACTCTCTTGTCGAGTTTAGGCACTATATTTTGCTACAGCGTTGCTGTATGATGATCTGGTAGCGTTGCTACTTGGATTTTTCTTTAACTGCGTTGCAGAAGAATGATATTTGATAAAGAATAGGAATGAAGGTGGTGGAAACCACGTCACTGTGATCTCCACTACACTCTTATTTTTATAAATGTTCTAGGATTTTCCTTGTAGATATTGTCCAGGTACTCCCCCAGTTCTAGAGAGTATTCACTGGTGATAAAAATGTTAAATAAGGTGTCCTTGAGCTGGTAATGTTCGCTAAGGATCAGTCACTTGTTCACTCATTTGTAAACAAACGCGGAGTGCCTCTGGGCTTTTTTGGTGGGCGCTTCACTCCCCCCATCGCCCTACCATGCTCTCTGAGCACGGTAGCCTTCTATGAATATTGATTGATTATTTTTACAGTCTAGACTTATGATTAAGATAAGATGTGATTATAACATAATTAGATATAAGATTTAAAGATTATAAGTAGTATTTGAAAGTACCACTGATTCTTATTAAGGATTCGATATTATCCCTACCGGATGTTGAATAAATGTTCCAATAGTTTTTTAATTAACAAATCCTTCTAGAAGATTCTGGATCCTTGAGAGATCATGTACAAAGTCACGTAGGCATCAAAAGGGCCCCTGTTGCGTACGTGTTCATGGTACCATTGTCATCCAGGATCAAGCTATATAATGAATCTATAATGATTCTAATATGATTTTGATACAATTTAGATATGATTTTGATATGATTTTGATATGATATAGAAATGATATAGTAATTATACATTTCTTAGATGGTTATTAGATATGGTGGGTAAAAATTTCCCACATCTTCCAGAGGGAGAGAACTGGCACAGAGTCCAATACTTAGGACAATAGTAACCATATGTATTTATTTACTCTCCATTGGATTGATAATACAAGTGCAAATTTTGCTTGCACTTTTGTGCTGCTGTCCGTTGTAGACGATTGTGTCTGTTAGGAGTCTGTGGGTCTTGTGGAGTTAGAGTCTCTTGAGGTCTCTCAGGATCTAACTGCAGCTGACTCACTGATTCCATATGGATGAGTTTGTCCAATGTCTTCAGGGAAGTTGTTCCTTTAGACAGGATTTTGACTATTCTCAAAATCCCCTGACTATCTGGATGGACTGAGACAACTTTACCTAATGGCCAGTCAGCCCTAGGGCCATCACTGTCTACCAAGACAATATCGCCAGGTTGGAGATTAGATATATTATGTGGGACATTGGCCCCATAGTGATGTTCTCGTAGAGATGTAAGATATTCTTTTGTCCAAACATCATTCCATTTTTGGATTATGCTGGACAGATGCTTATACCCCTGAACCAACTCGCTCTGACCCACATATGAGGGATCTCTGATCTCATCATCCACTAGAGATGGTACTGGAGACAGAAGTCTTCCATACATTAGGTGGGCAGGACTTAATGGCTCATGTTGAGTAGGATCCTCAGACAAGTAAGTCAACGGCCGGTTATTCACCCTTGATTCTATTTCCGTGATTACTGTCTGGAGTTCTTGAAGATTGATTTTCTGACGGTGTAGAGATTTTCTCAAGGATCTTTTTACAGTTCCTATTAACCGTTCATAAAATCCTCCGTGCCATGGGGCTCTCGGAGGGATAAATTTCCATCTGCAATGACGCTGTTCCAGTGTGGAAGTAACTGCAGGATGGGAACAGATTTCCCGTAGACATGCTTCTCCAGCTACCAAGTTTGCTCCGTTATCTGAAATCATCAGCTTAGGGCATGATCGGCGTGCTGCGAATCTGCGGAAAGCTTGAATAAATGATTGAGCAGTCATATTGGGTGTTACCTCTAGATGTACTGCCCTGGTTGTAGCACAGGTGAACAGACAGATGTATGCCTTGATAGGTTGCTTATCTGCAGTCCCTGTTAGATATATTGCTCCTGTATAATCTACTCCTGTCGTTTCGAAAGGTTGTAGATGGACCACTCGTTCCTTTGGTAGGGGTGGTGGCCCTGGATAAGAGCAAGTTCTTGCATCGTACCTTCGGCATATCATGCAATTCTTCAAGATTGATTTGACTGACTGTCTTCCCTGAGGAATCCAGTACTGCTGTCTGATTTGTGTGAGTGTGTCTAACACTCCTCCATGTTTGATGATTTGTTGATGTGTATGCAACACAATCAACCTTGTGATCCAATGATTTTTTGGTAAAAGCCATGGATGCACCGTATCTAGATTGATATCTGCGTGTTTAAGTCTCCCTCCACAACGCAGAATGTTGTGATTTTCTTGGTCTATCCACAGACCGAGATTGTGTTTTAACTTATGAGGAAGATTTTCATAGTTATTCCCATAAGTTTCTCTCTGGGCTTGTCTTACCCAATAGATAAGTGCATCAGGAAAAGTGTATTTTATACCTTTTTTCCTGAGATAATGAAACACGTTCTGTGTTACATTGATTAATTTGATGAGCGAGGAGTAACGAGTACAATCCAAGACTGATATTTGAGCTTGCTGCCTGGTGGTAGTTATGGTTTGTGTCGTAATGACGTGTGGCTTTTGTTCAGGCCAACTACCATTCACTAACCATCGAGGCCCATGAAACCAAATATCTGCCTTTGCAAACTGTTTAAATGTCATACCTCTTGATAAGAGATCAGCTGGATTATCCTTTGTTGGTACATGCAACAATTGAAAGCCTGCGGAAATTTCTTTAATTTCCGAGACGCGATTTTTTACATATGGAGTTGGACAGTTGTCGTTTCGTACCCATTGTAAGACAGCTTCATTGTCAGACCATATGATGACATCTTTGATGTTCATGGTAGACAAGACTTGTTTGATATGCACTGCTAAGCGTGTACCAGTTAGCAGTGCTGTTAGTTCCATCTGAGGCAAAGTCCTCTTTTTTAATGGAGCGACTCTGGCCTTAGAGCTGATAAGATATGATTGATTAGAAGTCACTAAGTAAGCACAAGCTCCAAAAGCTTTGGCTGACGAGTCTGCGAATACATGTAGTGATACTTCTTCATTTTCCTCGACTATGTGTCTTGGAAAGATTATCTTTTCAACTAAAGTTTGTTCTTGAGCTACTTCCATCCAAGCTTTTTGTAACTGGATTGGTAGTGGATCATCCCAACCAACCTTAGCTTTCCATGCTTGTTGCACCAATAAACGCCACTTGATTGTCAAAGGATTTAGTAGACCCAGTGGGTCGAATACTTTGCTAACTTGTGAAATCAAATCCCTTTTTGTAGTGATGTTGTAATTTACTGGCACGGATTTGATCGATATTGTGTCCGAGATTAAATCCCAATCCATACCTAACACCTTTTGTGATTCTGGTACGTGATATTCAGGGTAATCTCTTGCTATTTGATTATTCAATGTTGCATTATTAGAGGCCCAAGATTGTAGTGGCATGTTTGCACCTTGTAGCTCCTTGTTAGCCTCTTGATATAATTGTAACAGTTCAGTAGTACTGTTAACTGTCCCTTGAAAATTATCTACATATAGATTTTGACTGATTTCAGTCTTACAGGGACTTGATGATTTCTTCAGATGAGTATCTAGAGTTGCTTGCAATAGAAATGGACTGCTTGTCGCCCCAAAAAGAACTGATGAGAATCTGAAAGTCACTACAGGACTATTGACATCTTCTGGGTTCTCTACCCATAGAAACTTAGTGAAGTCTCTATCTTCTTCCTGCAAGCCAACTCTTAGAAAGGCCTTACTTATATCTGCTGAATATGCATATTTGTTAAGTCTAAACTTCAACAGTATGTCATACAATTTCTGAGTTAGACTTGGACCTGTTTGCAAACAATCATTTAGACTGGTTCCTTGGGGTCCAGATTTAGAGCTACAATTAAAAACTATCCGTAAAGGAGTTGTTTTTGATTCTCTCATTACAGCCATGTGTGGTAAAAAATGGCCTATTTGCTTATTGTCATGTTTCACGACTTCGATGAATTTATTCTTTAACTGTTGAGCAATAATCTCATGATAGAGTTTTAAATGCTCAGGCCTTTTTCTTAGCTTTGCTAATTGAGATTTAAATTGACTATAAGCCATGTGATAATTGGTAGGTAAGGTTTTATGATTGATTTTCCATGGTAGCCTTACCCAGTACTGTCCATCATGGTACTGTACAGTTTCTAAGTATTGATTGTATGCACAGACATCATCAGGACTTGGTTGTTCAGGAATTATTCCTATGGCATCAAGTTCCCACAATTGATGTACAGATTCTAATCCATCATCAATCATGTGGGGGATTTTAAGTGGAGACTGTTCTTTGCCTAGTCATGCCACTATTACAGTTTCTGTATGATGTGATTTTTCAGGAGTTGAAGGTTCAAGATCTAGTATAGGTCCTGTCATCAATATGCCTCCTGCTGATTTGAGTATATTCATACCCATAGATTCTTCTGATCCCAGAATGAATCGATGATAGTAGTCAGCTCCAATCAGGATTCCGATATCCCCTATGTAGTCAGAATCAAGCAGAGGATCTGCTAATTGTATTCCTTTTTCTTTTAGGAATTTAATTGTGGCTGTCAGACCAGTCACTTCCATTTCAGTAGGAATTTTATCAACTACTATGGCTTCTACTGTCCTTTGGGATGTACCTAGACAGACATTGAGTTTTACTACTGGAAAGGTTCTACGACCAGAATTAGTAAAAAACCCTGATATGGAGGTAGATACTTGCTTTGAAGATTTAAGTTGTAAATCTTCTGCCATCTTTTTACTGATAAAGGTTTTCTGTGACCCTTGATCAAAAAAGCCTCTAGTTGCAATACAAATTCCTTGATTGCATAGTTCTAGCTGTGCAGTAGGCAATATGGCTGCTGTAACAATTTCTGTATCCAAGTCGTTGACATTGCTCATTACTGTACAGAATTGTACGGCTGTTGTGGTATTATCATCTTTGGGCTTTGCCTGAGATGCAGGTTGATTATTGGAAGTCTGTGATCTGGATTGAGTGTTAATATCACTACAGAGTGCTGTGTGATGTACACTTTTATGACAATATTGGCAGTTTTGCAATGGAGTGTTACACTCACTTGTATCGTGCTTCCGTAGACAACGGATGCACCTGTTGAGAGATTTCAGTCGATCGATTCGACTGGCACGGCTTACATAAACTGTGCATTGATAAATGGTATGTGCTTCTTGACAGAATAAACATTTTGGGGCACTTGTAGCTCCTTTTGTCTTATCTGTCTTAGGAGCTTGGTTTCCTACAGTTCTGTTAACTGTGGGGGATATAGCATAAGAGCCAACATTATTCTGTTTCCACTTTGCAGAAGAGGAGTTTTGTTGCCTTGATTTTTGACTGCCATTCTGGACATTTTTGCTTTTGTCCGTGGATTCACCTTTGTGGATTTTTTCTTGAGATCTAAGTTTTCCTCGGCTTCGTAATCTTTGTACGTAAGCTCGAAGTCCATCAATGATTTGGCTTTGTGATAAGATGTTGGTGTTATAATGAGTGCATAGGCTGTCTATGACCTGATTTGGAAGTTTCCTTTGAATGATTAACTTTATAAGCCACTCTGCATCACCTACAGGTACTTTTGTACTGAGGGCTTTGATGATTGATTCTATAGACAATCGAAATGATTGTAGTGACTCATAACTTTTATTTGGAGAGGGTAAATCCAATAATTTGTACGAGAGACGTGCAATTGCAGTCTCCTTATCACTGTAGTTATCTTGTAACAACTGTAAGGCATGGTCGTAATCATCATCTGTTAATGACAAATTAGCAATGACCTGCCTTGCCTCTCCCCGTAACTGGCCTTGCAAATATTGAAACTTTGTCGCCTTTTTGAGAGAGGTCTTGGAGTTTATTATAGAATCAAAGTGTCTCCAGAAGGTATCCCAATCGTCCTCATCCTTGCCCTCAAAATATGGTAATTGTACCTTTGGGAGCTCTGCGGCTATATGTGTGATAGTTGCATTGCTCTGTTGAGTGGATGAGCTCACATTGGATTGGGTTCCTGCTTGAGATATTTGTTTGATTAAAGGATCAAGTTGATCTTGGATTTTATCTTCATACATTGTCATTTCAACGACAATTTCCTGAAGTTCCCTTCGGGTTAAATCTGCATTAGCCATTTCTGTTAGATAAATCTCTGCATGGCGTTTGATTTGTTCATACTTATCCACAGCTGCTTTTATTCTGGTATTCAGAATTATTAAATCAGGAGATGGTTGTCTAGCCAACTTTTGACATTTGTCAATCAGTTGAGTTAGGTGATTTTGCAGACCATTAAGTGTCCTCCTATTTCCTGTTTCAGTTATGGTGGAATACTGTTAGCCATTTTGACTTTTTCCGAGTTTCGGAGATTCCGAGATTTTTCTCTTTTTTTTCTGATGAATATGTTTGATGTTAATGTATTTTGATAAATGAGCTTTCCTGTCTACTTAGGTAATGATTCCAAAGATCGTCCTTCATTTCCTCCCTGGAATCTGGTTGTAGCAGGTGTTCAATTATCAAAAGTACTGTAATAATTTGATTTGTGACCCGAATGCACGAATGCACCAAGTTGGTAAATCTTGTAATAATTTTTTAAAAATAGTAAATGGCACTATTTTTGCAAAGTTATTACAAAATCTGTTACCATAATAATTGTTAGATAAAATACAGTAGAATGTCTACTGGTTTTACCTGTTATAGGGTATGATATAGTTGATTATAGTTAGATTGTAATGAATGCTCTTACAGTGATGATAACACTTTTTTAATGAATATTATGTAATGAGCAGCTCTGAAAATCAGTAGATTAGAGATAATGCAAGATAATACACTTAAATATATATGTAATGTTACCACAATGAGGTAGATAATTGATATTTATGATTAAGATGCAGTTGTGTCTTTGACACTGATATACTTAAGTACTGTTGTTTCTTAACACAAAACAATATCAGTATGCTATGAATGCTTACTAGATAATGGATATGGTGGCTTAAGCCACTGCAAACTATTTGTTTACTTAGATATATAGCTATGATAAATATTGGCTGATAGCTAGGCCAGGCTAGAATATGTAAAAATTATTCCAATGCAAAATCAAGAGGTTTCTTATGTATTTGGCATTGAAATATTCGGTAAACGAATGATCATAAATATCTAGGTATAAAGGACCAATAATATCCGGTTCGAAGGACCATTAATGTGGGAAAAACCTGCTGGGATTGATATAAGAGGAGACTACCAGGGACTTGTACTGAACTAAATTAAAAATTTACTGTCTGCAAATTAATTCAACTAAAATCTCTAGCTAGGGTTGTAAATCCTAGATCCTCTTTTCCTAATGACAGATTGTGGGCTGTAAGGGACAGGTGGGGTGAATGACTTAGTTGATAGAAGTTCCAATCCACCTGTAGACAGGGATCTCACATCAGCTTGTATTTTATACAAGGATAAGATTTAATAAATTCAGTTATCTGACTGAACACTGGCTTTGTTTAAATCAGAGATTTAAACATACATAGTCTAACCTAGTACCATAACTTAACAGCCAATATGTACTTATACTATAAACAACAAATTAAATTGTAAAAGTATAATAAATGACCTTAAATGTAGTCTAAATACTGTCAAGTACTAGAAATTATATTCAATTAAATGAACTTATATGATAACTTAAAAATTAACTAAGCAAGCAATTGATAACTTAATTTATATATTCAAATATATATGCAGACATATTCAATTTATACAGTTAGCTTGAGTGAATCTCTTCCAAGACTATGGACACTTGTGAGGTTCTTACTTATTGAGGCTGAATACTTTTCTGACACAATGGACACTCATGAGGTTCAGTGCTTGGATAAGATTCAAAGCTACACTACAATTTTAATAAACGTACCGATGAATGAGGCTTTGCCTCGCTTTTTAACCAACAGACAGATTTATAGGATATTAAAGTTACACAAGCATACAATTGGCCAATCATACACCAAATAACCCTCAATATACTTCTCTGCCAGTCGGGGTGCCTTGTCTGACAAGTTTGCCAGACTGATTAACTCTCTTGTCGAGTTTAGGCACTATATTTTGCTACAGCGTTGCTGTATGATGATCTGGTAGCGTTGCTACTTGGATTTTTCTTTAACTGCGTTGCAGAAGAATGATATTTGATAAAGAATAGGAATGAAGGTGGTGGAAACCGCGTCACTGTGATCTCCACTACACTCTTATTTTTATAAATGTTCTAGGATTTTCCTTGTAGATATTGTCCAGGTACTCCCCCAGTTCTAGAGAGTATTCACTGGTGATAAAAATGTTAAATAAGGTGTCCTTGAGCTGGTAATGTTCGCTAAGGATCAGTCACTTGTTCACTCATTTGTAAACAAACGCGGAGTGCCTCTGGGCTTTTTTGGTGGGCGCTTCACTCCCCCCATCGCCCTACCATGCTCTCTGAGCACGGTAGCCTTCTATGAATATTGATTGATTATTTTTACAGTCTAGACTTATGATTAAGATAAGATGTGATTATAATATAATTAGATATAAGATTTAAAGATTATAAGTAGTATTTGAAAGTACCACTGATTCTTATTAAGGATTCGATATTATCCCTACCGGATGTTGAATAAATGTTCCAATAGTTTTTTAATTAACAAATCCTTCTAGAAGATTCTGGATCCTTGAGAGATCATGTACAAAGTCACGTAGGCATCAAAAGGGCCCCTGTTGCGTACGTGTTCATGGTACCATTGTCATCCAGGATCAAGCTATATAATGAATCTATAATGATTCTAATATGATTTTGATACAATTTAGATATGATTTTGATATGATTTTGATATGATATAGAAATGATATAGTAATTATACATTTCTTAGATGGTTATTAGATATGGTGGGTAAAAATTTCCCACAAAGTCTATGTGCATGTGTAATACCCAGTAACTGCTGTGATCTGTTGGAGGGATGACCTAGGGAAGTCCTTGTCACACCTCCTTTGGTTATTTTAATAACAGCCAAACGAGCACCCACAGGTGTGAGCGAGCACCCACAGGTGTGAGCGAGCACCCACAGGTGTGAGCGAGCACCCACAGGTGTGAGCGAGCACCCACAGGTCTGAGCGAGCACCCACAGGTGTGAGCGAGCACCCACAGGTCTGAGCGAGCACCCACAGGTGTGAACAAGCACCCACTGGTGTGAACAAGCACCCACAGGTGTGAGCGAGCACCCACAGGTGTGAGCGAGCACCCACAGGTGTGAGCGAGCACCCACAGGTGTGAGCGAGCACCCACAGGTGTGAGCGAGCACCCACAGGTGTGAGCGAGCACCCACAGGTCTGAGCGAGCACCCACAGGTGTGAGCGAGCACCCACAGGTCTGAGCGAGCACCCACAGGTGTGAGCGAGCACCCACAGGTCTGAGCGAGCACCCACAGGTGTGAGCGAGCACCCACAGGTCTGAACAAGCACCCCAACCCTGTATTCACCTCCCTATACTACTTACCATCAGATTGACAAGTCTATGTGCATGTGTAATACCCAATAACTGCTGTGATCTGTTGGAGGGATGACCTAGGGAAGTCCTTGTCACACCTCCTTTGGTTATTTTAATAACAGCCAAACGAGCACCCACAGGTGTGAGCGAGCACCCACAGGTGTGAGCGAGCACCCACAGGTGTGAGCGAGCACCCACAGGTGTGAGCGAGCACCCACAGGTGTGAGCGAGCACCCACAGGTGTGAGCGAGCACCCACAGGTCTGAGCGAGCACCCACAGGTGTGAACAAGCACCCACTGGTGTGAACAAGCACCCACAGGTGTGAGCGAGCACCCACAGGTGTGAGCGAGCACCCACAGGTCTGAGCGAGCACCCACAGGTGTGAGCGAGCACCCACTGGTGTGAACAAGCACCCACGGGTCTGAGCGAGCACCCACAGGTGTGAGCGAGCACCCACTGGTGTGAACAAGCACCCACGGGTCTGAGCGAGCACCCACAGGTGTGAGCGAGCACCCACAGGTGTGAGCGAGCACCCACAGGTGTGAGCGAGCACCCACAGGTGTGAGCGAGCACCCACAGGTCTGAACAAGCACCCCAACCCTGTATTCACCTAGTTGTGCTTGCAGGGGTTGAGCTCTGCTCTTTCGGCCCGCCTCTCAACTGTCAATCAATCAACTGTTACTAACTACTATTATTTTTTTTTTAAACACACACCCAGGAAGCAGCTCCTAATAGCTGTCTAACTCTCAGGTACCTATTTACTGCTAGGTAACAGGGGCATCAGAGTGAAAGAAACTCTGCCCATTGTTTCTCGTCGGCGCCGGGAATAGAGAGGTGTGAGAGGGAGCCCCTGTGTGAGAGGGGCGGTGGTGGACTGCTGACATTACCCATTAAAGTACAACTAGGAGCGCGCATCGTCCATGGTCGCACGCCAGACTTCCTGTTTTCCACGCCTCCCCTAACCTAACCTTTCCACATACTCAACCCGGTCTCCTAGGCCATGTGTTTCCATGTGCTCTCATCACGCTCAACTCTAGCCTTCCCTATGCTTAAAACTCACTAAGCATGAACACCTGTATAACTCTACGAACCTATTACATACACTTTCAACTTAAACTTTAATATACACACACCTACATACATGCTACACACCTGCTACACATACTCCCCCTATCCTCACACCCACCTTTCCTCACTGACAACCGTAAATCCTCCCACGTGACTACGCCCGGGCACGCGGAGGAGGGGGGGGGGGTTTCACACACGACTTCTGGTTGATACCTGGTTGATGGGGTTCTGGGAGTTCTTCTACTCCCTAGGCCCGGCCCGAGGCCAGGCTTGGCTTGTGAGAGTTTGGTCCACCAGGCTGTTGCTTGGAGCGGCCCGCAGGCCCACATATACCTGGTTGATGGGGTTCTGGGAGTTCTTCTACTCCCTAGGCCCGGCCCGAGGCCAGGCTTGGCTTGTGAGAGTTTGGTCCACCAGGCTGTTGCTTGGAGTGGCCCGCAGGCCCACATATACCTGGTTGATGGGGTTCTGGGAGTTCTTCTACTCCCCAAGCCCGGCCCGAGGCCAGGCTCGACTTGTGAGAGTTTGGTCCACCAGGCTGTTGCTTGGAGCGGCCCGCAGGCCCACATATACCTGGTTGATGGGGTTCTGGGAGTTCTTCTACTCCCTAGGCCCGGCCCGAGGCCAGGCTTGACTTGTGAGAGTTTGGTCCACCAGGCTGTTGCTTGGAGCGGCCCGCAGGCCCACATATACCTGGTTGATGGGGTTCTGGGAGTTGTTCTACTCCCCAAGCCCGGCCCGAGGCCAGGCTTGACTTGTGAGAGTTTGGTCCACCAGGCTGTTGCTTGGAGCGGCCCGCAGGCCCACATATACCTGGTTGATGGGGTTCTGGGAGTTCTTCTACTCCCTAGGCCCGGCCCGAGGCCAGGCTTGACTTGTGAGAGTTTGGTCCACCAGGCTGTTGCTTGGAGCGGCCCGCAGGCCCACATATACCTGGTTGATGGGGTTCTGGGAGTTCTTCTACTCCCTAGGCCCGGCCCGAGGCCAGGCTTGACTTGTGAGAGTTTGGTCCACCAGGCTGTTGCTTGGAGCGGCCCGCAGGCCCACATATACCTGGTTGATGGGGTTCTGGGAGTTCTTCTACTCCCTAGGCCCGGCCCGAGGCCAGGCTTGACTTGTGAGAGTTTGGTCCACCAGGCTGTTGCTTGGAGCGGCCCGCAGGCCCACATATACCTGGTTGATGGGGTTCTGGGAGTTCTTCTACTCCCCAAGCCCGGCCCGAGGCCAGGCTTGACTTGTGAGAGTTTGGTCCACCAGCCTGTTGCTTGGAGCGGCCCGCAGGCCCACATATACCTGGTTGATGGGGTTCTGGGAGTTCTTCTACTCCCCAAGCCCGGCCCGAGGCCAGGCTTGACTTGTGAGAGTTTGGTCCACCAGGCTGTTGCTTGGAGCGGCCCGCAGGCCCACATATACCTGGTTGATGGGGTTCTGGGAGTTCTTCTACTCCCCAAGCCCGGCCCGAGGCCAGGCTTGACTTGTGAGAGTTTGGTCCACCAGGCTGTTGCTTGGAGCGGCCCGCAGGCCCACATATACCTGGTTGATGGGGTTCTGGGAGTTCTTCTACTCCCTAGGCCCGGCCCGAGGCCAGGCTTGACTTGTGAGAGTTTGGTCCACCAGGCTGTTGCTTGGAGCGGCCCGCAGGCCCACATATACCTGGTTGATGGGGTTCTGGGAGTTCTTCTACTCCCTAGGCCCGGCCCGAGGCCAGGCTTGACTTGTGAGAGTTTGGTCCACCAGGCTGTTGCTTGGAGCGGCCCGCAGGCCCACATATACCTGGTTGATGGGGTTCTGGGAGTTCTTCTACTCCCCAAGCCCGGCCCGAGGCCAGGCTTGACTTGTGAGAGTTTGGTCCACCAGGCTGTTGCTTGGAGCGGCCCGCAGGCCCACATATACCTGGTTGATGGGGTTCTGGGAGTTCTTCTACTCCCCAAGCCCGGCCCGAGGCCAGGCTTGACTTGTGAGAGTTTGGTCCACCAGGCTGTTGCTTGGAGCGGCCCGCAGGCCCACATATACCTGGTTGATGGGGTTCTGGGAGTTCTTCTACTCCCCAAGCCCGGCCCGAGGCCAGGCTTGACTTGTGAGAGTTTGGTCCACCAGGCTGTTGCTTGGAGCGGCCCGCAGGCCCACATATACCTGGTTGATGGGGTTCTGGGAGTTCTTCTACTCCCCAAGCCCGGCCCGAGGCCAGGCTCGACTTGTGAGAGTTTGGTCCACCAGGCTGTTGCTTGGAGCGGCCCGCAGGCCCACATATACCTGGTTGATGGGGTTCTGGGAGTTCTTCTACTCCCCAAGCCCGGCCCGAGGCCAGGCTCGACTTGTGAGAGTTTGGTCCACCAGGCTGTTGTTTGGAGCGGCCCGCAGGCCTACATATACCTGGTTGATGGGGTTCTGGGAGTTCTTCTACTCCCCAAGCCCGGCCCGAGGCCAGGCTTGACTTGTGAGAGTTTGGTCCACCAGGCTGTTGCTTGGAGCGGCCCGCAGGCCTACATATACCTGGTTGATGGGGTTCTGGGAGTTCTTCTACTCCCTAAGCCCGGCCCGAGGCCAGGCTTGACTTGTGAGAGTTTGGTCCACCAGGCTGTTGCTTGGAGCGGCCCGCAGGCCCACATACCCACCACAGCCCGGTTGGTCCGGCACTCCTTAAAGGAAACAATCTAGTTCTTGTAGTAGACTGTGTGCCTTACCTGGGACAGGTGGCCACCTGTCCCAGATGGCGTGCACGGTCTACGTCACAAACTTCACTACTCCAGTATTGTCATCAATACTCCCAGTGATGTTAGTAGTGATGCCATCAATACAACCAGTGTTGTTAGTAGTGTTGCCATCAATACAACCAGTGTTGTTAGTAGTGTTGTCATCAATACTACCAGTGTTGTTAGTAGTGTTGCCATCAATACAACCAGTGATGTTAGTAGTGTTGCCATCAATACAACCAGTGTTGTTAGTAGTGTTGTCATCAATACTACCAGTGTTGTTAGTAGTGTTTCCATCAATACAACCAGTGTTGTTAGTAGTGTTGCCATCAATACTACCAGTGTTGTTAGTAGTGTTGTCATCAATACTCCCAGTGTTGTTAGTAGTGTTGTCATCAATACTCCCAGTGTTGTTAGTAGTGTTGCCATCAATACTCCCAGTGTTGTTAGCAGTGTTGTCATCAATACTACCAGTGTTGTTAGTAGTGTTGTCATCAATACTACCAGTGTTGTTAGTAGTGTTGTCATCAATACTCCCAGTGTTGTTAGTAGTGTTGCCATCAATACTACCAGTGTTGTTAGTAGTGTTGTCATCAATACTCCCAGTGTTGTTAGCAGTGTTGTCATCAATACTACCAGTGTTGTTAGTAGTGTTGTCATCAATACTACCAGTGTTGTTAGTAGTGTTGCCATCAATACTCCCAGTGTTGTTAGTAGTGTTGCCATCAATACTCCCAGTGTTGTTAGTAGTGTTGCCATCAATACTACCAGTGTTGTTAGTAGTGTTGTCATCAATACTACCAGTGTTGTTAGTAGTGTTGTCATCAATACTACCAGTGTTGTTAGTAGTGTTGCCATCAATACAACCAGTGTTGTTAGTAGTGTTGCCATCAATACTCCCAGTGTTGTTAGTAGTGTTGCCATCAATACAACCAGTGTTGTTAGTAGTGTTGCCATCAATACTACCAGTGTTGTTAGTAGTGTTGCCATCAATACTCCCAGTGTTGTTAGTAGTGTTGTCATCAATACTACCAGTGTTGTTAGTAGTGTTGTCATCAATACTACCAGTGTTGTTGGTCACCCTCACACACCACAAGCACCCCTCACTTTGTAACGTGTCGAAAAATTGAAAGGAAGAAAACGAAAACTGCTCACAGGGTGAGGGAGATAGAGAGATGGAAGAGGAAGAGTGGTCAAAAAAATGGGAAAGTGTTTAAATGAGAGAACATGGGAGGAGAATGTAAGAGGTAGAAATGAGAGAAAGTGTTAGTAACGTAGAAGAGTAGAAAGTAGTAAAGAAAAGGCTGCCGCCATCCATTCATTAGTTAACTATAAGACAAGTAGTGGAACTTGTCTGCATATCAATATTATTTGATGTTATCACGCAACCACTGTACGAATATAGTCTTTTAAAACGTAAAACTTCAGAGTGCTCTCCACTCTAACTTTCAAAATCCAAAGTCTAGGGATCGGAATTAAAGACAATATTAAAAGTAAGATAATTATTCCATTATATATTTACTATTATGGGTATTATAATTCATCCATATCATTTGATATTCAAATGTCAATATTAATACACAATTTGAGGCACCACACAAGACATTGAGAGCACCTACGGCTGACTGCCCCTGAACATGTGAGAGTGTCGGTGGTGTGTGAGAGTGTCGGTGGTGTGTGAGAGTGTCGGTGGTGTGTGAGAGTGTTGGTGGTGTGTGAGAGTGTTGGTGGTGTGTGAGAGTGTTGGTGGTGTGTGAGAGTGTTGGTGGTGTGTGAGAGTGTTGGTGGTGTGTGAGAGTGTTGGTGGTGTGTGAGAGTGTTGGTGGTGTGTGAGAGTGTTGGTGGTGTGTGAGAGTGTTGGTGGTGTGTGAGAGTGTTGGTGGTGTGTGAGAGTGTTGGTGGTGTGTGAGAGTGTTGGTGGTGTGTGAGAGTGTTGGTGGTGTGTGAGAGTGTTGGTGGTGTGTGAGAGTGTTATTGGTGTATGAGGGTGTTGGTGGTGTGTGAGAGTGTTGGTGGTGTATGAGAGTGTTGGTGGTGTATGAGAGTGTTGGTGGTGTATGAGAGTGTTGGTGGTGTGTGAGAGTGTTGGTGGTGTATGAGAGTGTTAGTGGTGTATGAGTGTGTTGGTGGTGTGTGAGGGTGTTGATGGTGTGTGAGAGTGTTGGTGGTGTGTGAGGGTGTTGGTGGTGTGTGAGGGTGTTGGTGGTGTGTGAGAGTGTTGGTGGTGTGTGAGAGTGTTGGTGGTGTGTGAGAGTGTTGGTGGTGTATGAGTGTGTTAGTGGTGTATGAGTGTGTTGGTGGTGTGTGAGGGTGTTGATGGTGTGTGAGAGTGTTGGTGGTGTGTGAGAGTGTTGGTGGTGTGTGAGGGTGTTGGTGGTGTGTGAGGGTGTTGGTGGTGTGTGAGAGTGTTGGTGGTGTGTGAGAGTGTTGGTGGTGTGTGAGAGTGTTGGTGGTGTGTGAGTGTTGATGGTGTGTGGGAGTGTTGGTGGTGTGTGAGAGTGTTGGTGGTGTGTGAGAGTGTTGGTGGTGTGTGAGAGTGTTGATGGTGTGTGAGAGTGTTGGTGGTGTGAGAGTGTTGATGGTGTAAGAGAGTGTTGTTGGTGTGAGAGTGTTGGTGGTGTGTGAGAGTGTTGGTGGTGTATGAGAGTGTTGGTGGTGTGTGAGAGTGTTGGTGGTGTATGAGTGTGTTGGTGGTGTGTGAGAGTGTTGGTGGTGTGTGAGAGTGTTGGTGGTGTGTGAGAGTGTTGGTGGTGTGTGAGAGTGTTGTTGGTGTAAGAGAGTGTTGTTGGTGTGAGAGTGTTGGTGGTGTGTGAGAGTGTTGGTGGTGTGTGAGAGTGTTGGTGGTGTGTGAGGGTGTTGGTGATGTGAGAGAGTGTTGGTGGTGTGTGAGAGTGTTGGTGGTGTGAGAGAGTGTTGGTGGTGTGTGAGAGTGTTGGTGGTGTGTGAGAGTGTTGGTGGTGTGTGAGGGTGTTGGTGGTGTGTGAGAGTGTTGGTGGTGTATGAGAGTGTTGGTGGTGTGTGAGAGTGTTGGTGGTGTATGAGAGTGTTAGTGGTGTATGAGAGTGTTGGTGGTGTATGAGAGTGTTGGTGGTGGTGTGTGAGAGTGTTGGTGGTGTGTGAGAGTGTTGGTGGTGGTGTGTGAGAGTGTTGGTGGTGTGTGAGAGTGTTGGTGGTGTGTGAGAGTGTTGGTGGTAGTGTATGAGAGTGTTGGTGGTAGTGTATGAGAGTGTTGGTAGTGTGTGAGAGTGTTGGTGGTGTGTGAGAGTGTTGGTGGTGTGTGAGAGTGTTGGTGGTAGTGTATGAGAGTGTTGGTGGTGTGTGAGGGTGTTGGTGGTGTGTGAGAGTGTTGGTGGTGTGTGAGAGTGTTGGTGGTGTGTGAGAGTGTTGGTGGTGTGTGAGAGTGTTGGTGGTGTGTGAGAGTGTTGGTGGTGTGTGAGAGTGTTGGTGGTGTGTGAGAGTGTTGGTGGTGTGTGAGAGTGTTGGTGGTGTGTGAGAGTATTGGTGGTAGTGTATGAGAGTGTTGGTGGTGTGTGAGAGTGTTGGTGGTGTGTGAGGGTGTTGTGGTGTGTGAGAGTGTTGGTGGTGTGTGAGAGTGTTGGTGGTGTGTGAGAGTGTTGGTGGTGTGTGAGAGTGTTGGTGGTGTGTGAGAGTGTTGGTGGTGTGTGAGAGTGTTGGTGGTGTGTGAGAGTGTTGGTGGTGTGTGAGAGTGTTGGTGGTGTGTGAGAGTGTTGGTGGTGTGTGAGAGTGTTGGTGGTGTGTGAGAGTGTTGGTGGTGTGTGAGAGTGTTGGTGGTGTGTGAGAGTGTTGGTGGTGTGTGAGAGTGTTGGTGGTGTGTGAGAGTGTTGGTGGCAGTGTATGAGAGTGTTGGTGGTAGTGTATGAGAGTGTTGGTGGTGTGTAAGAGTGTTGGTGGTGTGTGAGAGTGTTGGTGGTGTATGAGAGTGTTGGTGGTGTATGAGAGTGTTGGTGGTGTATGAGTGTGTTGGTGGTGTGTGAGAGTGTTGGTGGTGTGTGAGAGTGTTGGTGGTGTGTGAGAGTGTTGGTGGTGTGTGAGAGTGTTGGTGGTGTGTGAGAGTGTTGGTGGTGTGTGAGAGTGTTGGTGGTAGTGTATGAGAGTGTTGGTGGTGTGTGAGAGTGTTGGTGGTGTGTGAGAGTGTTGGTGGTGCGTGAGAGTGTTGGTGGTGCGTGAGAGTGTTGGTGGTGTATGAGAGTGTTGGTGGTAGTGTATGAGAGTGTTGGTGGTGATGTATGAGAGTGTTGGTGGTGATGTATGAGAGTGTTGGTGGTGTGTGAGAGTGTTGGTGGTGTGTGAGGGTGTTGGTGGTGTGTGAGAGTGTTGGTGGTGTGTGAGAGTGTTGGTGGTGTGTGAGAGTGTTGGTGGTGTGTGAGAGTGTTGGTGGTGTATGAGAGTGTTGGTGGTGTGTGAGAGTGTTGGTGGTGTATGAGTGTGTTGGTGGTGTGTGAGAGTGTTGGTGGTGTGTGAGAGTGTTGGTGGTGTGTGAGAGTGTTGGTGGTGTGTGAGAGTGTTGTTGGTGTAAGAGAGTGTTGTTGGTGTGAGAGTGTTGGTGGTGTGTGAGAGTGTTGGTGGTGTGTGAGAGTGTTGGTGGTGTGTGAGGGTGTTGGTGATGTGAGAGAGTGTTGGTGGTGTGTGAGAGTGTTGGTGGTGTGAGAGAGTGTTGGTGGTGTGTGAGAGTGTTGGTGGTGTGTGAGAGTGTTGGTGGTGTGTGAGGGTGTTGGTGGTGTGTGAGAGTGTTGGTGGTGTATGAGAGTGTTGGTGGTGTGTGAGAGTGTTGGTGGTGTATGAGAGTGTTAGTGGTGTATGAGAGTGTTGGTGGTGTATGAGAGTGTTGGTGGTGGTGTGTGAGAGTGTTGGTGGTGTGTGAGAGTGTTGGTGGTGGTGTGTGAGAGTGTTGGTGGTGTGTGAGAGTGTTGGTGGTGTGTGAGAGTGTTGGTGGTAGTGTATGAGAGTGTTGGTGGTAGTGTATGAGAGTGTTGGTAGTGTGTGAGAGTGTTGGTGGTGTGTGAGAGTGTTGGTGGTAGTGTATGAGAGTGTTGGTGGTGTATGAGAGTGTTGGTGGTGTGTGAGGGTGTTGGTGGTGTGTGAGAGTGTTGGTGGTGTGTGAGAGTGTTGGTGGTGTGTGAGAGTGTTGGTGGTGTGTGAGAGTGTTGGTGGTGTGTGAGAGTGTTGGTGGTGTGTGAGAGTGTTGGTGGTGTGTGAGAGTGTTGGTGGTGTGTGAGAGTGTTGGTGGTGTGTGAGAGTGTTGGTGGTGTGTGAGAGTGTTGGTGGTGTGTGAGAGTGTTGGTGGTGTGTGAGAGTGTTGGTGGTGTGTGAGAGTGTTGGTGGTGTGTGGGAGTGTTGGTGGTGTGTGAGAGTGTTGGTGGTGTGTGAGGGTGTTGGTGATGTGAGAGAGTGTTGGTGGTGTGTGAGAGTGTTGGTGGTGTGAGAGAGTGTTGGTGGTGTGTGAGAGTGTTGGTGGTGTGTGAGAGTGTTGGTGGTGTGTGAGGGTGTTGGTGGTGTGTGAGAGTGTTGGTGGTGTATGAGAGTGTTGGTGGTGTGTGAGAGTGTTGGTGGTGTATGAGAGTGTTAGTGGTGTATGAGAGTGTTGGTGGTGTATGAGAGTGTTGGTGGTGGTGTGTGAGAGTGTTGGTGGTGTGTGAGAGTGTTGGTGGTGGTGTGTGAGAGTGTTGGTGGTGTGTGAGAGTGTTGGTGGTGTGTGAGAGTGTTGGTGGTAGTGTATGAGAGTGTTGGTGGTAGTGTATGAGAGTGTTGGTAGTGTGTGAGAGTGTTGGTGGTGTGTGAGAGTGTTGGTGGTAGTGTATGAGAGTGTTGGTGGTGTATGAGAGTGTTGGTGGTGTGTGAGGGTGTTGGTGGTGTGTGAGAGTGTTGGTGGTGTGTGAGAGTGTTGGTGGTGTGTGAGAGTGTTGGTGGTGTGTGAGAGTGTTGGTGGTGTGTGAGAGTGTTGGTGGTGTGTGAGAGTGTTGGTGGTGTGTGAGAGTGTTGGTGGTGTGTGAGAGTGTTGGTGGTGTGTGAGAGTGTTGGTGGTGTGTGAGAGTGTTGGTGGTGTGTGAGAGTGTTGGTGGTGTGTGAGAGTGTTGGTGGTGTGTGGGAGTGTTGGTGGTGTGTGAGAGTGTTGGTGGTGTGTGAGAGTATTGGTGGTAGTGTATGAGAGTGTTGGTGGTGTGTGAGAGTGTTGGTGGTGTGTGAGGGTGTTGTGGTGTGTGAGAGTGTTGGTGGTGTGTGAGAGTGTTGGTGGTGTGTGAGAGTGTTGGTGGTGTGTGAGAGTGTTGGTGGTGTGTGAGAGTGTTGGTGGTGTGTGAGAGTGTTGGTGGTGTGTGAGAGTGTTGGTGGTGTGTGAGAGTGTTGGTGGTGTGTGAGAGTGTTGGTGGTGTGTGAGAGTGTTGGTGGTGTGTGAGAGTGTTGGTGGTGTGTGAGAGTGTTGGTGGTGTGTGAGAGTGTTGGTGGTGTGTGAGAGTGTTGGTGGCAGTGTATGAGAGTGTTGGTGGTAGTGTATGAGAGTGTTGGTGGTGTGTGAGAGTGTTGGTGGTGTGTGAGAGTGTTGGTGGTGTATGAGAGTGTTGGTGGTGTATGAGAGTGTTGGTGGTGTGTGAGAGTGTTGGTGGTGTGTGAGAGTGTTGGTGGTGTGTGAGAGTGTTGGTGGTGTGTGAGAGTGTTGGTGGTGTGTGAGAGTGTTGGTGGTGTGTGAGAGTGTTGGTGGTGTGTGAGAGTGTTGGTGGTGTGTGAGAGTGTTGGTGGTAGTGTATGAGAGTGTTGGTGGTGTGTGAGAGTGTTGGTGGTGTGTGAGAGTGTTGGTGGTGCGTGAGAGTGTTGGTGGTGTATGAGAGTGTTGGTGGTAGTGTATGAGAGTGTTGGTGGTGATGTATGAGAGTGTTGGTGGTGATGTATGAGAGTGTTGGTGGTGTGTGAGAGTGTTGGTGGTGTGTGAGGGTGTTGGTGGTGTGTGAGAGTGTTGGTGGTGTGTGAGAGTGTTGGTGGTGTGTGAGAGTGTTGGTGGTGTGTGAGAGTGTTGGTGGTGTGTGAGAGTGTTGGTGGTGTGTGAGAGTGTTGGTGGTGTGTGAGAGTGTTGGTGGTGTGTGAGAGTGTTGGTGGTGTGTGAGAGTGTTGGTGGTGTGTGAGAGTGTTGGTGGTGTGTGAGAGTGTTGGTGGTGTGTGAGAGTGTTGGTGGTGTGTGAGAGTGTTGGTGGTGTGTGAGAGTGTTGGTGGTAGTGTATGAGAGTGTTGGTGGTGTGTGAGAGTGTTGGTGGTGTGTGAGGGTGTTGTGGTGTGTGAGAGTGTTGGTGGTGTGTGAGAGTGTTGGTGGTGTGTGAGAGTGTTGGTGGTGTGTGAGAGTGTTGGTGGTGTGTGAGAGTGTTGGTGGTGTGTGAGAGTGTTGGTGGTGTGTGAGAGTGTTGGTGGTGTGTGAGAGTGTTGGTGGTGTGTGAGAGTGTTGGTGGTGTGTGAGAGTGTTGGTGGTGTATGAGAGTGTTGGTGGTAGTGTATGAGAGTGTTGGTGGTGTGTGAGAGTGTTGGTGGTGTGTGAGAGTGTTGGTGGTGTGTGAGAGTGTTGGTGGTGTGTGAGAGTGTTGGTGGTGTATGAGAGTGTTGGTGGTAGTGTATGAGAGTGTTGGTGGTGATGTATGAGAGTGTTGGTGGTGTGTGAGGGTGTTGGTGGTGTGTGAGAGTGTTGGTGGTGTGTGAGAGTGTTGGTGGTGTGTGAGAGTGTTGGTGGTGGTGTATGAGAGTGATGGTGGTGTATGAGAGTGTTGGTGGTGTGTGAGAGTGTTAGTGGTGTGTAAGAGTGTTGGTGGTGGTGTATGAGAGTGATGGTGGTGTATGAGAGTGTTGGTGGTGTGTGAGAGTGTTGGTGGTGTGTGAGAGTGTTGGTGGTGTGTGAGAGTGTTGGTGGTGTATGAGAGTGTTGGTGGTGTGTGAGAGTGTTGGTGGTGTGTGAGAGTGTTGGTGGTGTGTGAGAGTGTTGGTGGTGTGTGAGAGTGTTGGTGGTGTGTGAGAGTGTTGGTGGTGTGTGAGAGTGTTGGTGGTGTGTGAGAGTGTTGGTGGTGTGTGAGAGTGTTGGTGGTGTGTGAGAGTGTTGGTGGTGTGTGAGAGTGTTGGTGGTGTGTGAGAGTGTTGGTGGTGTGTGAGAGTGTTGGTGGTGTGTGAGAGTGTTGGTGGTGTGTGAGAGTGTTGGTGGTGTGTGAGAGTGTTGGTGGTGTGTGAGAGTGTTGGTGGTGTGTGAGAGTGTTGGTGGTGTGTGAGAGTGTTGGTAGTGTGTGAGAGTGTTGGTGGTGTGTGAGAGTGTTGGTGGTAGTGTATGAGAGTGTTGGTGGTGTATGAGAGTGTTGGTGGTGTGTGAGGGTGTTGGTGGTGTGTGAGAGTGTTGGTGGTGTGTGAGAGTGTTGGTGGTGTGTGAGAGTGTTGGTGGTGTGTGAGAGTGTTGGTGGTGTGTGAGAGTGTTGGTGGTGTGTGAGAGTGTTGGTGGTGTGTGAGAGTGTTGGTGGTGTGTGAGAGTGTTGGTGGTGTGTGAGAGTGTTGGTGGTGTGTGAGAGTGTTGGTGGTGTGTGAGAGTGTTGGTGGTGTGTGAGAGTGTTGGTGGTGTGTGGGAGTGTTGGTGGTGTGTGAGAGTGTTGGTGGTGTGTGAGAGTATTGGTGGTAGTGTATGAGAGTGTTGGTGTGTGTGAGAGTGTTTGGTGGTGTGTGAGGGTGTTGTGGTGTGTGAGAGTGTTGGTGGTGTGTGAGAGTGTTGGTGGTGTGTGAGAGTGTTGGTGGTGTGTGAGAGTGTTGGTGGTGTGTGAGAGTGTTGGTGGTGTGTGAGAGTGTTGGTGGTGTGTGAGAGTGTTGGTGGTGTGTGAGAGTGTTGGTGGTGTGTGAGAGTGTTGGTGGTGTGTGAGAGTGTTGGTGGTGTGTGAGAGTGTTGGTGGTGTGTGAGAGTGTTGGTGGTGTGTGAGAGTGTTGGTGGTGTGTGAGAGTGTTGGTGGCAGTGTATGAGAGTGTTGGTGGTAGTGTATGAGAGTGTTGGTGGTGTGTGAGAGTGTTGGTGGTGTGTGAGAGTGTTGGTGGTGTATGAGAGTGTTGGTGGTGTATGAGAGTGTTGGTGGTGTGTGAGAGTGTTGGTGGTGTGTGAGAGTGTTGGTGGTGTGTGAGAGTGTTGGTGGTGTGTGAGAGTGTTGGTGGTGTGTGAGAGTGTTGGTGGTGTGTGAGAGTGTTGGTGGTGTGTGAGAGTGTTGGTGGTGTGTGAGAGTGTTGGTGGTAGTGTATGAGAGTGTTGGTGGTGTGTGAGAGTGTTGGTGGTGTGTGAGAGTGTTGGTGGTGCGTGAGAGTGTTGGTGGTGTATGAGAGTGTTGGTGGTAGTGTATGAGAGTGTTGGTGGTGATGTATGAGAGTGTTGGTGGTGATGTATGAGAGTGTTGGTGGTGTGTGAGAGTGTTGGTGGTGTGTGAGGGTGTTGGTGGTGTGTGAGAGTGTTGGTGGTGTGTGAGAGTGTTGGTGGTGTGTGAGAGTGTTGGTGGTGTGTGAGAGTGTTGGTGGTGTGTGAGAGTGTTGGTGGTGTGTGAGAGTGTTGGTGGTGTGTGAGAGTGTTGGTGGTGTGTGAGAGTGTTGGTGGTGTGTGAGAGTGTTGGTGGTGTGTGAGAGTGTTGGTGGTGTGTGAGAGTGTTGGTGGTGTGTGAGAGTGTTGGTGGTGTGTGAGAGTGTTGGTGGTGTGTGAGAGTGTTGGTGGTAGTGTATGAGAGTGTTGGTGGTGTGTGAGAGTGTTGGTGGTGTGTGAGGGTGTTGTGGTGTGTGAGAGTGTTGGTGGTGTGTGAGAGTGTTGGTGGTGTGTGAGAGTGTTGGTGGTGTGTGAGAGTGTTGGTGGTGTGTGAGAGTGTTGGTGGTGTGTGAGAGTGTTGGTGGTGTGTGAGAGTGTTGGTGGTGTGTGAGAGTGTTGGTGGTGTGTGAGAGTGTTGGTGGTGTGTGAGAGTGTTGGTGGTGTGTGAGAGTGTTGGTGGTGTATGAGAGTGTTGGTGGTAGTGTATGAGAGTGTTGGTGGTGTGTGAGAGTGTTGGTGGTGTGTGAGAGTGTTGGTGGTGTGTGAGAGTGTTGGTGGTGTGTGAGAGTGTTGGTGGTGTATGAGAGTGTTGGTGGTAGTGTATGAGAGTGTTGGTGGTGATGTATGAGAGTGTTGGTGGTGTGTGAGGGTGTTGGTGGTGTGTGAGAGTGTTGGTGGTGTGTGAGAGTGTTGGTGGTGTGTGAGAGTGTTGGTGGTGGTGTATGAGAGTGATGGTGGTGTATGAGAGTGTTGGTGGTGTGTGAGAGTGTTAGTGGTGTGTAAGAGTGTTGGTGGTGGTGTATGAGAGTGATGGTGGTGTATGAGAGTGTTGGTGGTGTGTGAGAGTGTTGGTGGTGTGTGAGAGTGTTGGTGGTGTGTGAGAGTGTTGGTGGTGTATGAGAGTGTTGGTGGTGTGTGAGAGTGTTGGTGGTGTGTGAGAGTGTTGGTGGTGTGTGAGAGTGTTGGTGGTGTGTGAGAGTGTTGGTGGTGTGTGAGAGTGTTGGTGGTGTGTGAGAGTGTTGGTGGTGTGTGAGAGTGTTGGTGGTGTGTGAGAGTGTTGGTGGTGTGTGAGAGTGTTGGTGGTGTGTGAGAGTGTTGGTGGTGTGTGAGAGTGTTGGTGGTGTGTGAGAGTGTTGGTGGTGTGTGAGAGTGTTGGTGGTGTGTGAGAGTGTTGGTGGTGTGTGAGAGTGTTGGTGGTGTGTGAGAGTGTTGGTGGTGTGTGAGAGTGTTGGTGGTGTGTGAGAGTGTTGGTGGTGTGTGAGAGTGTTGGTGGTGTGTGAGAGTGTTGGTGGTGTGTGAGAGTGTTGGTGGTGTGTGAGAGTGTTGGTGGTGTGTGAGAGTGTTGGTGGTGTGTGAGAGTGTTGGTGGTGTGTGAGAGTGTTGGTGGTGTATGAGTGTGTTGGTGGTGTGTGAGAGTGTTGGTGGTGTGTGAGAGTGTTGGTGGTGTGTGAGAGTGTTGGTGGTGTGTGAGAGTGTTGTTGGTGTGAGAGAGTGTTGTTGGTGTGAGAGTGTTGGTGGTGTGTGAGAGTGTTGGTGGTGTGTGAGAGTGTTGGTGGTGTGTGAGGGTGTTGGTGATGTGAGAGAGTGTTGGTGGTGTGTGAGAGTGTTGGTGGTGTGAGAGAGTGTTGGTGGTGTGTGAGAGTGTTGGTGGTGTGTGAGAGTGTTGGTGGTGTGTGAGGGTGTTGGTGGTGTGTGAGAGTGTTGGTGGTGTATGAGAGTGTTGGTGGTGTGTGAGAGTGTTGGTGGTGTATGAGAGTGTTAGTGGTGTATGAGAGTGTTGGTGGTGTATGAGAGTGTTGGTGGTGGTGTGTGAGAGTGTTGGTGGTGTGTGAGAGTGTTGGTGGTGGTGTGTGAGAGTGTTGGTGGTGTGTGAGAGTGTTGGTGGTGTGTGAGAGTGTTGGTGGTAGTGTATGAGAGTGTTGGTGGTAGTGTATGAGAGTGTTGGTAGTGTGTGAGAGTGTTGGTGGTGTGTGAGAGTGTTGGTGGTAGTGTATGAGAGTGTTGGTGGTGTATGAGAGTGTTGGTGGTGTGTGAGGGTGTTGGTGGTGTGTGAGAGTGTTGGTGGTGTGTGAGAGTGTTGGTGGTGTGTGAGAGTGTTGGTGGTGTGTGAGAGTGTTGGTGGTGTGTGAGAGTGTTGGTGGTGTGTGAGAGTGTTGGTGGTGTGTGAGAGTGTTGGTGGTGTGTGAGAGTATTGGTGGTAGTGTATGAGAGTGTTGGTGGTGTGTGAGAGTGTTGGTGGTGTGTGAGGGTGTTGTGGTGTGTGAGAGTGTTGGTGGTGTGTGAGAGTGTTGGTGGTGTGTGAGAGTGTTGGTGGTGTGTGAGAGTGTTGGTGGTGTGTGAGAGTGTTGGTGGTGTGTGAGAGTGTTGGTGGTGTGTGAGAGTGTTGGTGGTGTGTGAGAGTGTTGGTGGTGTGTGAGAGTGTTGGTGGTGTGTGAGAGTGTTGGTGGTGTGTGAGAGTGTTGGTGGTGTGTGAGAGTGTTGGTGGTGTGTGAGAGTGTTGGTGGTGTGTGAGAGTGTTGGTGGTGTGTGAGAGTGTTGGTGGTGTGTGAGAGTGTTGGTGGTGTGTGAGAGTGTTGGTGGCAGTGTATGAGAGTGTTGGTGGTAGTGTATGAGAGTGTTGGTGGTGTGTGAGAGTGTTGGTGGTGTGTGAGAGTGTTGGTGGTGTATGAGAGTGTTGGTGGTGTATGAGAGTGTTGGTGGTGTATGAGTGTGTTGGTGGTGTGTGAGAGTGTTGGTGGTGTGTGAGAGTGTTGGTGGTGTGTGAGAGTGTTGGTGGTGTGTGAGAGTGTTGGTGGTGTGTGAGAGTGTTGGTGGTGTGTGAGAGTGTTGGTGGTAGTGTATGAGAGTGTTGGTGGTGTGTGAGAGTGTTGGTGGTGTATGAGAGTGTTGGTGGTGTATGAGAGTGTTGGTGGTGTGTGAGGGTGTTGGTGGTGTGTGAGAGTGTTGGTGGTGTGTGAGAGTGTTGGTGGTGTGTGAGAGTGTTGGTGGTGTGTGAGAGTGTTGGTGGTGTATGAGAGTGTTGGTGGTGTATGAGAGTGTTGGTGGTGTGTGAGAGTGTTGGTGGTGTGTGAGAGTGTTGGTGGTGTGTGAGAGTGTTGGTGGTGTATGAGAGTGTTGGTGGTGTATGAGAGTGTTGGTGGTGTGTGAGAGTGTTGGTGGTGTGTGAGAGTGTTGGTGGTGTGTGAGAGTGTTGGTGGTGTGTGAGAGTGTTGGTGGTGTGTGAGAGTGTTGGTGGTGTGTGAGAGTGTTGGTGGTGTGTGAGAGTGTTGGTGGTGTGTGAGAGTGTTGGTGGTAGTGTATGAGAGTGTTGGTGGTGTGTGAGAGTGTTGGTGGTGTATGAGTGTGTTGGTGGTGTATGAGAGTGTTGGTGGTGTGTGAGGGTGTTGGTGGTGTGTGAGAGTGTTGGTGGTGTGTGAGAGTGTTGGTGGTGTGTGAGAGTGTTGGTGGTGTGTGAGAGTGTTGGTGGTGTATGAGAGTGTTGGTGGTGTATGAGAGTGTTGGTGGTGTATGAGTGTGTTGGTGGTGTGTGAGAGTGTTGGTGGTGTGTGAGAGTGTTGGTGGTGTGTGAGAGTGTTGGTGGTGTGTGAGAGTGTTGGTGGTGTGTGAGAGTGTTGGTGGTGTGTGAGAGTGTTGGTGGTAGTGTATGAGAGTGTTGGTGGTGTGTGAGAGTGTTGGTGGTGTGTGAGAGTGTTGGTGGTGTGTGAGAGTGTTGGTGGTGTGTGAGAGTGTTGGTGGTAGTGTATGAGAGTGTTGGTGGTGTGTGAGAGTGTTGGTGGTGTGTGAGGGTGTTGTGGTGTGTGAGAGTGTTGGTGGTGTGTGAGAGTGTTGGTGGTGTGTGAGAGTGTTGGTGGTGTGTGAGAGTGTTGGTGGTGTGTGAGAGTGTTGGTGGTGTGTGAGAGTGTTGGTGGTGTGTGAGAGTGTTGGTGGTGTGTGAGAGTGTTGGTGGTGTGTGAGAGTGTTGGTGGTGTGTGAGAGTGTTGGTGGTGTATGAGAGTGTTGGTGGTAGTGTATGAGAGTGTTGGTGGTGTGTGAGAGTGTTGGTGGTGTGTGAGAGTGTTGGTGGTGTGTGAGAGTGTTGGTGGTGTGTGAGAGTGTTGGTGGTGTATGAGAGTGTTGGTGGTAGTGTATGAGAGTGTTGGTGGTGATGTATGAGAGTGTTGGTGGTGTGTGAGGGTGTTGGTGGTGTGTGAGAGTGTTGGTGGTGTGTGAGAGTGTTGGTGGTGTGTGAGAGTGTTGGTGGTGGTGTATGAGAGTGATGGTGGTGTATGAGAGTGTTGGTGGTGTGTGAGAGTGTTAGTGGTGTGTAAGAGTGTTGGTGGTGGTGTATGAGAGTGATGGTGGTGTATGAGAGTGTTGGTGGTGTGTGAGAGTGTTGGTGGTGTGTGAGAGTGTTGGTGGTGTGTGAGAGTGTTGGTGGTGTATGAGAGTGTTGGTGGTGTGTGAGAGTGTTGGTGGTGTGTGAGAGTGTTGGTGGTGTGTGAGAGTGTTGGTGGTGTGTGAGAGTGTTGGTGGTGTGTGAGAGTGTTGGTGGTGTGTGAGAGTGTTGGTGGTGTGTGAGAGTGTTGGTGGTGTGTGAGAGTGTTGGTGGTGTGTGAGAGTGTTGGTGGTGTGTGAGAGTGTTGGTGGTGTGTGAGAGTGTTGGTGGTGTGTGAGAGTGTTGGTGGTGTGTGAGAGTGTTGGTGGTGTGTGAGAGTGTTGGTGGTGTGTGAGAGTGTTGGTGGTGTGTGAGAGTGTTGGTGGTGTGTGAGAGTGTTGGTGGTGTGTGAGAGTGTTGGTGGTGTGTGAGAGTGTTGGTGGTGTGTGAGAGTGTTGGTGGTGTGTGAGAGTGTTGGTGGTGTGTGAGAGTGTTGGTGGTGTGTGAGAGTGTTGGTGGTGTGTGAGAGTGTTGGTGGTGTGTGAGAGTGTTGGTGGTGTGTGAGAGTGTTGGTGGTGTGTGAGAGTGTTGGTGGTGTGTGAGAGTGTTGGTGGTGTGTGAGAGTGTTGGTGGTGTGTGAGAGTGTTGGTGGTGTGTGAGAGTGTTGGTGGTGTGTGAGAGTGTTGGTGGTGTGTGAGAGTGTTGGTGGTGTGTGGGAGTGTTGGTGGTGTGTGAGAGTGTTGGTGGTGTGTGAGAGTGTTGGTGGTGTGTGAGAGTGTTGGTGGTGTGTGAGAGTGTTGGTGGTGTGTGAGAGTGTTGGTGGTGTGTGAGAGTGTTGGTGGTGTGTGAGAGTGTTGGTGGTGTGTGAGGGTGAAGGTGGTGTGTGAGAGTGTTGGTGGTGTGTGAGAGTGTTGGTGGTGTGTGAGAGTGTTGGTGGTGTGTGAGAGTGTTGGTGGTGTATGAGAGTGTTGGTGGTGTGTGAGGGTGTTGGTGGTGTGTGAGAGTGTTGGTGGTGTGTGAGGGTGTTGGTGGTGTGTGAGGGTGTTGGTGGTGTGTGAGAGTGTTGGTGGTGTGTGAGAGTGTTTGTGGTGTGTGAGAGTGTTTGTGGTGTGTGAGAGTGTTGGTGGTGTGTGAGAGTGTTGGTGGTGTGTGAGAGTGTTGGTGGTGTGTGAGAGTGTTGGTGGTGTGTGAGAGTGTTGGTGGTGTGTGAGAGTGTTGGTGGTGTGTGAGAGTGTTGGTGGTGTGTGAGAGTGTTGGTGGTGTGTGAGAGTGTTGGTGGTGTGTGAGAGTGTTGGTGGTGTGTGAGAGTGTTGGTGGTGTGTGAGAGTGTTGGTGGTGTGTGAGAGTGTTGGTGGTGTGTGAGAGTGTTGGTGGTGTGTGAGAGTGTTGGTGGTGTGTGAGAGTGTTGGTGGTGTGTGAGAGTGTTGGTGGTGTGTGAGAGTGTTGGTGGTGTGTGAGAGTGTTGGTGGTGTGTGAGAGTGTTGGTGGTGTGTGAGAGTGTTGGTGGTGTGTGAGAGTGTTGGTGGTGTGTGAGAGTGTTGGTGGTGTGTGAGAGTGTTGGTCGTGTGTGAGAGTGTTGGTGGTGTGTGAGAGTGTTGGTGGTGTGTGAGAGTGTTGGTGGTGTGTGAGGGTGAAGGTGGTGTGTGAGAGTGTTGGTGGTGTGTGAGAGTGTTGGTGGTGTGTGAGAGTGTTGGTGGTGTGTGAGAGTGTTGGTGGTGTATGAGAGTGTTGGTGGTGTGTGAGGGTGTTGGTGGTGTGTGAGAGTGTTGGTGGTGTGTGAGGGTGTTGGTGGTGTGTGAGGGTGTTGGTGGTGTGTGAGAGTGTTGGTGGTGTGTGAGAGTGTTTGTGGTGTGTGAGAGTGTTGGTGGTGTATGAGAGTGTTGGTGGTGTGTGAGAGTGTTGGTGGTGTGTGAGAGTGTTGGTGGTGTGTGAGAGTGTTGGTGGTGTGTGAGAGTGTTGGTGGTGTGTGAGAGTGTTGGTGGTGTGTGAGAGTGTTGGTGGTGTGTGAGAGTGTTGGTGGTGTATGAGAGTGTTGGTGGTAGTGTATGAGAGTGTTGGTGGTGTGTGAGAGTGTTGGTGGTGTGTGAGAGTGTTGGTGGTGTATGAGAGTGTTGGTGGTAGTGTATGAGAGTGTTGGTGGTGATGTATGAGAGTGTTGGTGGTGTGTGAGGGTGTTGGTGGTGTGTGAGAGTGTTGGTGGTGTGTGAGAGTGTTGGTGGTGTGTGAGAGTGTTGGTGGTGTGTGAGAGTGTTGGTGGTGGTGTATGAGAGTGATGGTGGTGTATGAGAGTGTTGGTGGTGTGTGAGAGTGTTAGTGGTGTGTAAGAGTGTTGGTGGTGGTGTATGAGAGTGATGGTGGTGTGTGAGAGTGTTGGTGGTGTGTGAGAGTGTTGGTGGTGTGTGAGAGTGTTGGTGGTGTGTGAGAGTGTTGGTGGTGTATGAGAGTGTTGGTGGTGTGTGAGAGTGTTGGTGGTGTGTGAGAGTGTTGGTGGTGTGTGAGAGTGTTGGTGGTGTGTGAGAGTGTTGGTGGTGTGTGAGAGTGTTGGTGGTGTGTGAGAGTGTTGGTGGTGTGTGAGAGTGTTGGTGGTGTGTGAGAGTGTTGGTGGTGTGTGAGAGTGTTGGTGGTGTGTGAGAGTGTTGGTGGTGTGTGAGAGTGTTGGTGGTGTGTGAGAGTGTTGGTGGTGTGTGAGAGTGTTGGTGGTGTGTGAGAGTGTTGGTGGTGTGTGAGAGTGTTGGTGGTGTGTGAGAGTGTTGGTGGTGTATGAGAGTGTTGGTGGTGTGTGAGAGTGTTGGTGGTGTGTGAGAGTGTTGGTGGTGTGTGAGAGTGTTGGTGGTGTGTGAGAGTGTTGGTGGTGTGTGAGAGTGTTGGTGGTGTGTGAGAGTGTTGGTGGTGTGTGAGAGTGTTGGTGGTGTGTGAGAGTGTTGGTGGTGTGTGAGAGTGTTGGTGGTGTGTGAGAGTGTTGGTGGTGTGTGAGAGTGTTGGTGGTGTGTGAGAGTGTTGGTGTGTGAGAGTGTTGGTGGTGTGTGAGAGTGTTGGTGGTGTGTGAGAGTGTTGGTGGTGTGTGAGAGTGTTGGTGGTGTGTGAGAGTGTTGGTGGTGTGTGAGAGTGTTGGTGGTGTGTGAGAGTGTTGGTGGTGTGTGAGAGTGTTGGTGGTGTGTGAGAGTGTTGGTGGTGTGTGAGAGTGTTGGTGGTGTGTGAGAGTGTTGGTGGTGTGTGAGAGTGTTGGTGGTGTGTGAGAGTGTTGGTGGTGTGTGAGAGTGTTGGTGGTGTGTGAGAGTGTTGGTGGTGTATGAGAGTGTTGGTGGTGTGTGAGAGTGTTGGTGGTGTGTGAGAGTGTTGGTGGTGTGTGAGAGTGTTGGTGGTGTGTGAGAGTGTTGGTGGTGTGTGAGAGTGTTGGTGGTGTGTGAGAGTGTTGGTGGTGTGTGAGAGTGTTGGTGGTGTGTGAGAGTGTTGGTGGTGTGTGAGAGTGTTGGTGGTGTGTGAGAGTGTTGGTGGTGTGTGAGAGTGTTGGTGGTGTGTGAGAGTGTTGGTGTGTGAGAGTGTTGGTGGTGTGTGAGAGTGTTGGTGGTGTGTGAGAGTGTTGGTGGTGTGTGAGAGTGTTGGTGGTGTGTGAGAGTGTTGGTGGTGTGTGAGAGTGTTGGTGGTGTGTGAGAGTGTTGGTGGTGTGTGAGAGTGTTGGTGGTGTGTGAGAGTGTTGGTGGTGTGTGAGAGTGTTGGTGGTGTGTGAGAGTGTTGGTGGTGTGTGAGAGTGTTGGTGGTGTGTGAGAGTGTTGGTGGTGTGTGAGAGTGTTGGTGGTGTGTGAGAGTGTTGGTGGTGTGTGAGAGTGTTGGTGGTGTGTGAGAGTGTTGGTGGTGTGTGAGGGTGAAGGTGGTGTGTGAGAGTGTTGGTGGTGTGTGAGAGTGTTGGTGGTGTGTGAGAGTGTTGGTGGTGTGTGAGAGTGTTGGTGGTGTATGAGAGTGTTGGTGGTGTGTGAGGGTGTTGGTGGTGTGTGAGAGTGTTGGTGGTGTGTGAGGGTGTTGGTGGTGTGTGAGGGTGTTGGTGGTGTGTGAGAGTGTTGGTGGTGTGTGAGAGTGTTGGTGGTGTGTGAGAGTGTTGGTGGTGTGTGAGAGTGTTGGTGGTGTGTGAGAGTGTTGGTGGTGTGTGAGAGTGTTGGTGGTGTGTGAGAGTGTTGGTGGTGTGTGAGAGTGTTGGTGGTGTGTGAGAGTGTTGGTGGTGTGTGAGAGTGTTGGTGGTGTGTGAGAGTGTTGGTGGTGTGTGAGAGTGTTGGTGGTGTGTGAGAGTGTTGGTGGTGTGTGAGAGTGTTGGTGGTGTGTGAGAGTGTTGGTGGTGTGTGAGAGTGTTGGTGGTGTGTGAGAGTGTTGGTGGTGTGTGAGAGTGTTGGTGGTGTGTGAGAGTGTTGGTGGTGTGTGAGAGTGTTGGTGGTGTGTGAGAGTGTTGGTGGTGTGTGAGAGTGTTGGTGGTGTGTGAGAGTGTTGGTGGTGTGTGAGAGTGTTGGTGGTGTGTGAGAGTGTTGGTGGTGTGTGAGAGTGTTGGTGGTGTGTGAGAGTGTTGGTGGTGTGTGAGAGTGTTGGTGGTGTGTGAGAGTGTTGGTGGTGTGTGAGGGTGAAGGTGGTGTGTGAGAGTGTTGGTGGTGTGTGAGAGTGTTGGTGGTGTGTGAGAGTGTTGGTGGTGTGTGAGAGTGTTGGTGGTGTGTGAGAGTGTTGGTGGTGTGTGAGGGTGTTGGTGGTGTGTGAGGGTGTTGGTGGTGTGTGAGAGTGTTGGTGGTGTGTGAGGGTGTTGGTGGTGTGTGAGGGTGTTGGTGGTGTGTGAGGGTGTTGGTGGTGTGTGAGAGTGTTGGTGGTGTGTGAGAGTGTTGGTGGTGTGTGAGAGTGTTGGTGGTGTGTGAGAGTGTTGGTGGTGTGTGAGAGTGTTGGTGGTGTGTGAGAGTGTTGGTGGTGTGTGAGAGTGTTGGTGGTGTGTGAGAGTGTTGGTGGTGTGTGAGAGTGTTGGTGGTGTGTGAGAGTGTTGGTGGTGTGTGAGAGTGTTGGTGGTGTGTGAGAGTGTTGGTGGTGTGTGAGAGTGTTGGTGGTGTGTGAGAGTGTTGGTGGTGTGTGAGAGTGTTGGTGGTGTGTGAGAGTGTTGGTGGTGTGTGAGAGTGTTGGTGGTGTGTGAGAGTGTTGGTGGTGTGTGAGAGTGTTGGTGGTGTGTGAGAGTGTTGGTGGTGTGTGAGAGTGTTGGTGGTGTGTGAGAGTGTTGGTGGTGTGTGAGAGTGTTGGTGGTGTGTGAGGGTGTTGGTGGTGTGTGAGAGTGTTGGTGGTGTGTGAGGGTGTTGGTGGTGTGTGAGAGTGTTGGTGGTGTGTGAGAGTGTTGGTGGTGTGTGAGAGTGTTGGTGGTGTGTGAGAGTGTTGGTGGTGTGTGAGAGTGTTGGTGGTGTGTGAGAGTGTTGGTGGTGTGTGAGAGTGTTGGTGGTGTGTGAGAGTGTTGGTGGTGTGTGAGAGTGTTGGTGGTGTGTGAGAGTGTTGGTGGTGTGTGAGAGTGTTGGTGGTGTGTGAGAGTGTTGGTGGTGTGTGAGAGTGTTGGTGGTGTGTGAGAGTGTTGGTGGTGTGTGAGAGTGTTGGTGGTGTGTGAGAGTGTTGGTGGTGTGTGAGAGTGTTGGTGGTGTGTGAGAGTGTTGGTGGTGTGTGAGAGTGTTGGTGGTAGTGTATGAGAGTGTTGGTGGTGATGTATGAGAGTGTTGGTGGTGATGTATGAGAGTGTTGGTGGTGATGTATGAGAGTGTTGGTGGTGATGTATGAGAGTGTTGGTGGTGATGTATGAGAGTGTTGGTGGTGTGTGAGAGTGTTGGTGGTGTGTGAGAGTGTTGGTGGTGTGTGAGAGTGTTGGTGGTGTGTGAGAGTGTTGGTGGTGTGTGAGAGTGTTGGTGGTGTGTGAGAGTGTTGGTGGTGTGTGAGAGTGTTGGTGGTGTGTGAGAGTGTTGGTGGTGTGTGAGAGTGTTGGTGGTGTGTGAGAGTGTTGGTGGTGTGTGAGAGTGTTGGTGGTGTGTGAGGGTGTTGGTGGTGTGTGAGAGTGTTGGTGGTGTGTGAGAGTGTTGGTGGTGTGTGAGGGTGTTGGTGGTGTGTGAGAGTGTTGGTGGTTTATTTATCTAATTGCCTAATTTACCTAGTTGTGCTTGCGGGGGTTGAGCTCTGGCTCTTTGGTCCCGCTTCTCAACTTTCAATCAACTAATGAACAGGTTCCTGAGCCTATTGGGCTCTATCATATCTACACTTGAAGCTGTGTATGGAGTCAGCCTCCACCACATCTCTTTTTAATGCATTCCATTTGTCAACTACTCTGACACTGAAAACGTTCTTTCTAACGTCTCTGTGGCTCATTTGGGCACTCAATTTCCACCTGTGTCCCCTAGTGCGTGTGCCCTTTGTCATAAATAGTCTGTCTTTATCTACCCTATCAATTCCTCTGAGAATTTTGCATGTGATGATCATGTCCCCTCTAACTCTTCTGTCTCCCAGTAACGTTAGGTTTAATTCCCGTAGTCTCTTCTCGTAGCTCATACCTCTCAGCTCGGGTACTAGTCTGGTGGCAAACCTTTGAACCTTTTCCAGTTTAGTCTTATGCTTGACTAGGTATGGACTCAATGCTAGAGCCGCTTACTCTAGGATTGGTTTGACATATGTGGTATTCAAAGTTCTGAAAGATTCCTTACATAAGTTTCGAAAGGCCGTTCTGATGTTAGCCAACCTGGCATATGCCGCTGATGCTATCCTCTTGATATGAGCTTCATGGGATAGGTCTGACGTGATATCAACCCCCCAGGACTTTCTCTCTGACTCTCGAAGTATTTCATCTCCCAAATGATACTTTGTATCTGGTCTCCTGCTCCCTACACCTATCTTCATTGCATTACATTTGCTTGGGTTAAACTCCCAACTATTCCCATTCAAATAACAACCATTTGTTCGACCATTCCTGCAGCTTGTCCAGGTCTTCTTGAAGCCTCAGGCTGTCCTCCTTTGTCTTAATCCTTCTCATAATTTTGGCGTCGTCAGCAAACATTGAGAGGAATGAGTCTATACCCTCTGGGAGATCATTTACGTATATCAGAAACAGTATAGGTCCGAGTACACAGCCCTGTGGGACTCCACTGGTGACTTCACGCCAATCTGAGGTCTCACCCCTCACTGTAACTCTCTTCTTCCTATTGCTTAGGTACTCCCTTATCCACTGGAGCGCCCTACCAGTTACTCCTGCCTGTTTCTCCAGCTTATGCATCAGTGTGTGAGGGGTGGGAAGGTAGTGTGGGAGGGTGGTGTGGGAGGGTAGTGTGGGAGGGTAGTGTGGGAAGGTAGTGTGGGAGGGTGGTGTGGGAGGGTGGTGTGGGAGGGTAGTGTGGAGGGTTGTGTGGGAGGGTAGAGTGGGAGGGTGGTGTGGGAGGGTAGAGTGGGAAGGTAGTGTGGGAGGGTGGTGTGGGAGGGTAGTGTGGGAGGGTAGTTTGGGAAGGTAGTGTGGGAGGGTTGTGTGGGTGGGTGGTGTGGGAGGGTGGTGTGGGAGGGTAGTGTGGAGGGTTGTGTGGGAGGGTAGAGTGGGAGGGTGGTGTGGGAGGGTAGAGTGGGAAGGTAGTGTGGGAGGGTGGTGTGGGAGGGTGGTGTGGGAGGGTAGAGTGGGAGGGTGGTGTGGGAGGGTAGAGTGGGAGGGTGGTGTGGGAGGGTAGAGTGGGAAGGTAGTGTGGGAGGGTGGTGTGGGAAGGTAGTGTGGGAGGGTAGAGTGGGAGGGTGGTGTGGGAGGGTAGAGTGGGAGGGTGGTGTGGGAGGGTAGAGTGGGAGGGTAGTGTGGGAGGGTGGTGTGGGAGGGTAGTGTAGGAGGGTGGTGTAGGAGGGTGGTGTGGGAGGGTGGTATGGGAGGGGTGGGAGGGTAGTGGTGTAGGGTGGGCGGGCGCCAGTGTGTGATGGTGGACATATATGGAGGGGCCGAGACTGGCTCCCTCCCTCCCTTCCCTCCCGGAACCCTCCCTCTTGGGCCTCGGAACTCTCTCTCTCTCTTCCCTCTACACATCTTCCCTTCCATCTTTACTTTCTCTATTCAACTTCTCTTGTATTACTTCCTCTTCTCTCCTTCTCTTCCTTCTTCATACTTCCCATTTTCTGATCTTGCCTACACACAAGGAACTCTGCACTCCGCTACACACCTCTTCCTTCAGCCCAGGCTACCAGGCAGTGAGGTCACATCTACTACCATACCTCTCAATCTCTTCACTGTTTGTATCTGCAGAATCGTGCTATTAGCTCTTGGACCCCGCCTTTCTAACTGAGATGTGTTCCATCAACTCACATTGTTTCCAGGCCATTGTATTGTCAGGTGTTTTAATTCTGATTTTTATTTTTCTGATTGTCTGATTTTTTGTGTTTTCTGTTTTTTAACATTCCGTCAATATACTTATGTCTCCGTTACTCTTCGGTATTACTATCAATGTCTGTGAGATTAAGCAAATTAGTCACCCAAATTCTTTTATGACACAATCCATTGTATTTTGATGTGTAAAAGTAAATCCACCGCATGGGTTCGAATCCTCTTCACGACTCCTATGGATTTTCTCATTGATACATGACGTAGTGCAATTACTCTCTGTGTAATGAAATGAATAATAATATGGAATTATAAATGTAAATGATATGAACCAAAATATGGAAGGTGGTTAAAGAACAGAAATAACTTTGCCTTTTTTTTCCGAATGCTTTTGTGAGAATTAATGGTTATTCAGCAGTACGATGCTCGAAACTGTGCTTTTTTTTTTTTTGAGATATATACAAGAGTTGTTACATGGTTGTAGAGCCACTAGTACGCGTAGCGTTTCGGGCAAGTCCTTAATCCTATGGTCCCTGGAATACGATCCCCTGCCGCGAAGAATCGTTTTTTCATCCAAGTACACATTTTACTGTTGCGTTAAACAGAGGCTACAGTTAAGGAATTGCGCCCAGTAAATCCTCCCCGGCCAGGATACGAACCCATGACATAGCGCTCGCGGAACGCCAGGCGAGTGTCTTACCACTACACCACGGAGACTTTATTATTAGTATTGCAATATGGGGCTCGACTGAACCCTCTAGGGTAAGTGATTAGGCTTCAGTGGAAGCCTCAGGAACCGTAGAGGGTTCAGTTGAATCCCAGGTTGCAGTTCTTTTGACCGAATCCTGGTGTAATGCCTGTGCTTGGGTGTACCCAGAGCACAGGTTCAAATCCTCCTCATGGCTCCTACTGATTTTCTCATTGATTCAGTACGTTAATGTGATTTCTTTCTGCGATGATTATTTATTGTGAATCTTAGGCTTCTATTTCCCATACAACACATATTTATTCACTGATTTCCTGGCTAAGGAAGGATTCCTGCTAATAATGACACACTTGTTCACTAAGAATTGTAATGTATAATTGCCTTGTAAAACTTATGTATATGTGATTTATATTGTATTTTCTTAAATAAAGATAAAAAAAAAATAATGACACCCAGGTCTAATATGGCCTCCACATTTAGAAAATTTTAGGACAATCCCGCTGATAACAAGTATTAATAGTAGTGTGTCAGAGGCCTGTGCTTCTGCCTACTGCTTTTCGAAATTTACTCGAACGATTTGAATTGAGCTTTTGGCAGTAATATCTGAGGCTGACGCGAAGATATAACATTTAATGGGTTCAAAAGACGAGTGCTGACGTGCAGGAAAATACTAAGTTGCAGTTCAAGGTTCAGAAGTGCAAAGCTTTAAATCCGGGAGGAATGCATTCATGAGAAGAATGACGTGCTGGAGAGTTTGGTGTCATAGTTATCAATGACCTTGGGTCGAGGAAGTCATGTAGGAATAATAGGGAATGACATTGCAGATAAAGCTGCAACGACCTCGGGTTGAAGAAGCAATTCATCAATACACAAAGTAAAACAAACAGGTTCTGGGGCCAGATTCATGAAAGCACTTACGAACCTGTACATCTTTTCTCAATCTTTGGCGGCTTTGTTTCCAATTATTAAACAGTTAATGAGCTCCGAAGCACCAGGAGGCTGTTTATAACAGTAACAACAGTTGAATGGGAAGTGTTCAAGCTTGTAAACTGTTTAATAAATGTAACCAAAGCCGTCAAAGATTGAGGAAAGATGTACACGTTCGTAAGTGCTTGCGTAAGTGCTTTAGTGAATCTGGCCCCAGAACCCCCTACAGTGGGTACAAACAGAGAAAATTACGTTTTAGGAGAGATAAAGGGAAGTGCTGGTTTGGACTCCGGGTTGGTGGTCAGAGCACTCGGCCACCAGCGAGCATTATTCACCCAGAGAGTGTAAAGATTTTAAGAACAAATAAGTTTGCTGCGGTGCTCCATAATTCTTATCCACTACATTCATCCACGTTTCTGTTATCGCAATAATATTTTTTGTAATAAAATTTACACTCAAGTGCCCCTTATTCTTGATTTTGTAATAGCCTTGCTGTGTGTGTGTGTGGGGTACATCTTGCTGTGTGTGTGTGTGGGGTACATCTTGCTGTGTGTGTGTGTGGGGTACATCTTGCTGTGTGTGTGTGTGTGTGTGGTACACCTTGCTGTGTGTGTGTGTGGGGTACATCTTGCTGTGTGTGTGTGTGGTACACCTTGCTGTGTGTGTGTGTGGGGTACATCTTGCTGTGTGTGTGTGTGGTACACCTTGCTGTGTGTGTGTGTGGGGTACATCTTGCTGTGTGTGTGTGTGGTACACCTTGCTGTGTGTGTGTGTGGGGTACACCTTGCTGTGTGTGTGTGTGGTACACCTTGCTGTGTGTGTGTGTGGGGTACATCTTGCTGTGTGTGTGTGTGGGGTACATCTTGCTGTGTGTGTGTGGTACACCTTGCTGTGTGTGTGTGGTACACCTTGCAGTGTGTGTGTGGTACACCTTGCTGTGTGTGTGTGTGGGGTACATCTTGCTGTGTGTGTGTGGTACACCTTGCTGTGTGTGTGTGGTACACCTTGCAGTGTGTGTGTGGTACACCTTGCTGTGTGTGTGTGGTACACCTTGCTGTGTGTGTGTGGTACACCTTGCTGTGTGTGTGTGGTACACCTTGCTGTGTGTGTGTGGTACACCTTGCTGTGTGTGTGTGTGTGGTACACCTTGCTGTGTGTGTGTGGTACACCTTGCTGTGTGTGTGGTACACCTTGCTGTGTGTGTGTGGTACACCTTGCTGTGTGTGTGTGGTACACCTTGCTGTGTGTGTGGTACACCTTGCTGTGTGTGTGTGTGTGGTACACCTTGCTGTGTGTGTGTGGTACACCATGCTGTGTGTGTGTGGTACACCTTGCTGTGTGTGTGTGGTACACCTTGCTGTGTGTGTGTGTGTGGTACACCTTGCTGTGTGTGTGTGTGTGGTACACCTTGCTGTGTGTGTGGTACACCTTGATGTGTGTGTGGTACACCTTGCTGTGTGTGTGTGTGGGGTACATCTTGCTGTGTGTGTGTGGTACACCTTGCTGTGTGTGTGTGGTACACCTTGCTGTGTGTGTGGTACACCTTGCTGTGTGTGTGTGGTACACCTTGCTGTGTGTGTGTGTGGTACACCTTGCTGTGTGTGTGTGTGTGGTACACCTTGCTGTGTGTGTGTTACACCTTGCTGTGTGTGTGGTACACCTTGCTGTGTGGTACACCTTGCTGTGTGTGTGTGTGTGGTACACCTTGCTGTGTGTGTGTGGTACACCTTGCTGTGTGTGTGTGGTACACCTTGCTGTGTGTGTGTGGTACATCTTGCTGTGTGTGTGTGTGGTACACCTTGCTGTGTGTGTGTGTGTGTGGTACACCTTGCTGTGTGTGTGTGTGGTACACCTTGCTGTGTGTGGTACACCTTGCTGTGTGTGTGTGTGTGGTACACCTTGCTGTGTGTGTGTGGTACACCTTGCTGTGTGTGTGTGTGTGTGTGGTACACCTTGCTGTGTGTGTGGTACACCTTGCTTTGTGTGTGTGTGTGTGTGGTACACTTTGCTGTGCGTGTGTGGTACACTTTGCTGTGTGTGTGTGGTACACCTTGCTGTGTGTGTGTGGTACACCTTGCTGTGTGTGTGTGGTACACCTTGCTGTGTGTGTGTGGTACACCTTGCTGTGTGTGTGGTACACCTTGCTGTGTGTGTGGTACACCTTGCTGTGTGTGTGGTACACCTTGCTGTGTGTGTGGTACACCTTGCTGTGTTGTGTGTGTGTGGTACACCTTGCTGTGTGTGTGGTACACCTTGCTGTGTGTGTGGTACACCTTGCTGTGTGTGTGTGGTACACCTTGCTGTGTGTGTGTGGTACACCTTGCTGTGTGTGTGTGGTACACCTTGCTGTGTGTGTGTGGTACACCTTGCTGTGTGTGTGTGGTACACCTTGCTGTGTGTGTGTGTACACCTTGCTGTGTGTGTGTGTGGTACACCTTGCTGTGTGTGTGTGGTACACCTTGCTGTGTGTGTGTGGTACACCTTGCTGTGTGGTGTGGTACACCTTGCTGTGTGTGTGTGGTACACCTTGCTGTGTGTGTGTGGTACACCTTGCTGTGTGTGTGTGGTACACCTTGCTGTGTGTGTGGTACACCTTGCTGTGTGTGTGTGGTACACCTTGCTGTGTGTGTGTGGTACACCTTGCTGTGTGTGTGTGGTACACCTTGCTGTGTGTGTGTGGTACACCTTGCTGTGTGTGTGTGGTACACCTTGCTGTGTGTGTGTGGTACACCTTGCTGTGTGTGTGTGGTACACCTTGCTGTGTGTGTGGTACACCTTGCTGTGTGTGTGTGGTACACCTTGCTGTGTGTGTGTGGTACACCTTGCTGTGTGTGTGTGGTACACCTTGCTGTGTGTGTGTGTGGTACACCTTGCTGTGTGTGTGTGGTACACCTTGCTGTGTGTGTGTGGTACACCTTGCTGTGTGTGTGTGTACACCTTGCTGTGTGTGTGTGGTACACCTTGCTGTGTGTGTGTGGTACACCTTGCTGTGTGTGTGTGGTACACCTTGCTGTGTGTGTGTGGTACACCTTGCTGTGTGTGTGTGGTACACCTTGCTGTGTGTGTGTGGTACACCTTGCTGTGTGTGTGTGGTACACCTTGCTGTGTGTGTGTGGTACACCTTGCTGTGTGTGTGTGGTACACCTTGCTGTGTGTGTGTGGTACACCTTGCTGTGTGTGTGTGGTACACCTTGCTGTGTGTGTGTGGTACACCTTGCTGTGTGTGTGTGGTACACCTTGCTGTGTGTGTGTGGTACACCTTGCTGTGTGTGTGTGGTACACCTTGCTGTGTGTGTGTGGTACACCTTGCTGTGTGTGTGTGGTACACCTTGCTGTGTGTGTGGTACACCTTGCTGTGTGTGTGGTACACCTTGCTGTGTGTGTGTGGTACACCTTGCATGTGTGTGTGTGGTACACCTTGCTGTGTGTGTGTGGTACACCTTGCTGTGTGTGTGTGGTACACCTTGCTGTGTGTGTGTGGTACACCTTGCTGTGTGTGTGTGGTACACCTTGCTGTGTGTGTGTGTGGTACACCTTGCTGTGTGTGTGTGGTACACCTTGCTGTGTGTGTGTGGTACACCTTGCTGAGTGTATGTGTGTGGTACACCTTGCTGTGTGTGTGTGGTACACCTTGCTGTGTGTGGTACACCTTGTTGTGTGTGTGGTACACCTTGCATGTGTGTGTGTGGTACACCTTGCTGTGTGTGGTACACCTTGTTGTGTGTGTGGTACACCTTGCTGTGTGTGTGTGGTACACCTTGCTGTGTGTGTTGCACACCTTGCTGTGTGTGTGTGGTACACCTTGCTGTGTGTGTGTGGTACACCTTGCTGTGTGTGTGTGGTACACCTTGCTGTGTGTGTGTGGTACACCTTGCTGTGTGTGTGTGGTACACCTTGCTGTGTGTGTGTGGTACACCTTGCTGTGTGTGTGTGGTACACCTTGCTGAGTGTGTGTGTGTGGTACACCTTGCTGTGTGTGTGTGGTACACCTTGCTGTGTGTGGTACACCTTGTTGTGTGTGTGGTACACCTTGCTGTGTGTCTGTGGTACACCTTGCTGTGTGTGTGTGGTACACCTTGCTGTGTGTGTGGCACACCTTGCTGTGTGTGTGTGGTACACCTTGCTGTGTGTGTGTGGTACACCTTGCTGTGTGTGTGTGGTACACCTTGCTGTGTGTGTGGTACACCTTGCTGTGTGTGTGTGGTACACCTTGCTGTGTGTGTGTGGTACACCTTGCTGTGTGTGTGTGGTACACCTTGCTGTGTGTGTGTGGTACACCTTGCTGTGTGTGTGTGGTACACCTTGCTGTGTGTGTGTGGTACACCTTGCTGTGTGTGTGTGTGTGGTACACCTTGCTGTGTGTGGTACACCTTGTTGTGTATGTGGTACACCTTGCTGTGTGTGTGTGGTACACCTTGCTGTGTGTGTGTGGTACACCTTGCTGTGTGTGGTACACCTTGTTGTGTGTGTGGTACACCTTGCAGTGTGTGTGTGGTACACCTTGCTGTGTGTGGTACACCTTGTTGTGTGTGTGGTACACCTTGCTGTGTGTGTGTGGTACACCTTGCTGTGTGTGTGGCACACCTTGCTGTGTGTGTGTGGTACACCTTGCTGTGTGTGTGTGGTACACCTTGCTGTGTGTGTGTGGTACACCTTGCTGTGTGTGTGTGGTACACCTTGCTGTGTGTGTGTGGTACACCTTGTTGTGTGTGTGGTACACCTTGCTGTGTGTGTGTGGTACACCTTGCTGTGTGTGTGTGGTACACCTTGCTGTGTGTGTGTGTGGTACACCTTGCTGTGTGTGTGTGTGGTACACCTTGCTGTGTGTGTGTGGTACACCTTGCTGTGTGTGTGTGGTACACCTTGCTGTGTGTGTGTGGTACACCTTGCTGTGTGTGTGTGGTACACCTTGCTGTGTGTGTGTGGTACACCTTGCTGTGTGTGTGTGGTACACCTTGCTGTGTGTGGTACACCTTGCTGTGTGTGTGTGGTACACCTTGCTGTGTGTGTGTGTGGTACACCTTGCTGTGTGTGTGTGGTACACCTTGCTGTGTGTGTGTGTGTGGTACACCTTGCTGTGTGTGTGTGTGGTACACCTTGCTGTGTGTGTGTGGTACACCTTGCTGAGTGTGTGTGTGTGGTACACCTTGCTGTGTGTGTGTGGTACACCTTGCTGTGTGTGGTACACCTTGTTGTGTGTGTGGTACACCTTGCAGTGTGTGTGTGGTACACCTTGCTGTGTGTGGTACACCTTGTTGTGTATGTGGTACACCTTGCTGTGTGTGTGTGGTACACCTTGCTGTGTGTGTGGCACACCTTGCTGTGTGTGTGTGGTACACCTTGCTGTGTGTGTGTGGTACACCTTGCAGTGTGTGTGTGGTACACCTTGCTGTGTGTGTGTGGTACACCTTGCTGTGTGTGTGTGGTACACCTTGCTGTGTGTGTGTGGTACACCTTGCTGTGTGTGTGTGTGGTACACCTTGCTGTGTGTGTGTGGTACACCTTGCTGTGTGTGTGGTACACCTTGCTGTGTGTGTGTGGTACACCTTGCTGTGTGTGTGTGGTACACCTTGCTGTGTGTGTGTGGTACACCTTGCTGTGTGTGTGTGGTACACCTTGCTGTGTGTGGTACACCTTGCTGTGTGTGTGTGGTACACCTTGCTGTGTGTGTGTGGTACACCTTGCAGTGTGTGTGTGGTACACCTTGCTGTGTGTGTGTGGTACACCTTGCTGTGTGTGTGTGGTACACCTTGCTGTGTGTGTGTGGTACACCTTGCTGTGTGTGTGTGGTACACCTTGCTGTGTGTGTGTGGTACACCTTGCTGTGTGTGTGTGGTACACCTTGCTGTGTGTGTGTGGTACACCTTGCTGTGTGTGTGTGGTACACCTTGCTGTGTGTGTGTGTGGTACACCTTGCTGTGTGTGTGTGGTACACCTTGCTGTGTGTGTGTGGTACACCTTGCTGTGTGTGTGTGGTACACCTTGCTGTGTGTGTGTTTTACACCTCACCAGGTCACTCAAGGCACCACACAACCCCACCAGGTCACTCAGGCCACCACACAACCTCACCAGGTCACTCAGGCCACCACACAACCCCACCAGGTCACTCAGGCCACCGCACAACCCCACCAGGTCACTCAGGCCACCACACAACCCCACCAGGTCACTCAGGCCACCACACAACCCCACCAGGTCACTCAGGCCACCACACAACCTCACCAGGTCACTCAGGGCACCACACAACCCCACCAGGTCACTCAGGGCACCACACAACCCCACCAGGTCACTCAGGGCACCACACAACCCCACCAGGTCACTCAGGGCACCACACAACCACACCAGGTCACTCAGGCCACCACACAACCTCACCAGGTCACTCAGGGCACCACACAACCTCACCAGGTCACTCAGGCCACCACACAACCTCACCAGGTCACTCAGGCCACCACACAACCTCACCAGGTCACTCAGGCCACCACACAACCTCACCAGGTCACTCAGGCCACCACACAACCTCACCAGGTCACTCAGGGCACCACACAACCTCACCAGGTCACTCAGGGCACCACACAACCTCACCAGGTCACTCAGGGCACCACACAACCTCACCAGGTCACTCAGGGCACCACACAACCTCACCAGGTCACTCAGGGCACCACACAACCTCACCAGGTCACTCAGGGCACCACACAACCTCACCAGGTCACTCAGGCCACCAGGACACAACCTCACCAGGTCACTCAGGCCACCACACAACCTCACCAGGTCACCGTCATTTGTTAGTTGATGAAATTGTACCAAGGGAAGGTAATTTTCAGGGGAAAGCGCCACGTCAACACGACTATACAGTACCTGAAAGGGATCAGGATAAGGATTTAGGATGGGACGGGGGGATGGAATGGTGCCCAAACCACTTGGACGGTCGGGGATTGCACTCCGACCTGCATAAAGCGAGCCCTTCGCTCTACCGTCCAGCTCAAATGGTTGGGTCATATGGGAATCCTTGTAACCTGTGGCTTACATGAACGTAAAGCCATCGACATATCTGAAATGTTGACGTCTTTGATGTACTGACCATCGGGGGAGCCGGTCGGCCGAGCGGACAGCACACTGGACTTGTGATCCTGTGGTCCTGGGTTCGATCCCAGGCGCCGGCGAGAAACAATGGGCAGATTTTCTTTCACCCTATGCTCCTGTTACCTAGCAGTGAAATAGGTACCTGGGTGTTAGTCAGCTGTCACGGGCTGCTTCCTGGGGGGTAGAGGCCTGGTCGAGGACCGGGCCGCGGGGACACTAAAGCCCCGAAATCATCTCAAGATAACCTCAAGATAAGATAACCAGCCCAGCTGTCTTAGGAGTTAGCTTGTGCAGTCCCTCACCTTGCTTGAGAGGAGGGCGGTGTCTTGACACCGTCTTGACGTCTTGACACGTGGCCCTGACGTCTTGACACGTGGCCCTGACGTCTTGACACGTGGCCCTGACGTCTTGACACGTGGCCCTGACGTCTTGACTTCTCATCAATATGCTTGAGGAGCTGCGATATCCTGCTTTATTCCCGTCATCATTCGGCGGTGTTTTTTTTCATTGAAATGGTGGGCTTATTTCGATTTTACACACACACACACACACACACAAACACACACTCACACACACACACACTCACATACACAGGGGCCTGATAGCTGAATACGGGGCCTGATAGCTGACTACGGGGCCTGATAGCTGAGTGGACAGCGCTCTGGACTCTTAATCCTAGAGTCCGGGCTCTATCATTTCTACACTTGAAACTGTGTATAGAGTCAGCCTCCACCACATCACTTCCTAATGCATTCCATTTATCTACTACGCTGACAATAAAAAATCTTTCTAATGTCTCTAAAGCTAATTTGGGCACTCAATTTCAACCTGTGTCCCCTAGAGCGTGTGTCCCTTGTGTTAAATAGTCTGTCTTTATCTACCACATCAATTCCTCTGAGAATCTTGTATGTGGTGATTATGCCCCCCCTTAACTCTTCTGTCTCCCAGTGGCGTGAGGTTTAATTCCCGTAGTCTCTCCTCATAGCTCATACCCCTTAGTTCGGGTACTAGTCTGATGGCAAACTTTTGTACCTTTTCCAGTTTAGTCTTATGCTTGACTAGATATGGACTCCATGCTGGAGCCGCATACTTCAGGATTGGTCTAACATATTTTTTATACAAAGTTCTGAAAGATTCCTTACACAAGTTTCTAAAGGCCGTTCTTATGTTAGCCAGCCTGGCATATGCCAGGCTGACCTAAGTGACTTATTAAAGATCATTGCCAGAGGCACGCTGAGAGCCTGTGCTGTCTCTTTTAGTATCCACGGTGATACTTTGTCTGGTCCAACCGCTTTAGTTGCATCCAGTGTTGTCAACTGTTGTATTATCTCCTCTGCTGTCACCTCTATATCTGATAGTCTTTCAACTATTTTATTGACTCAGGTGTTCTGGACGACATCCTAACAATTTACCCAAAATTTGCTTGTCCATTTTAAAGAATGAAGAACAATTTTTATTTATATTACTTCTTAGCTGTATCACTTTTTTTTTTTTTTTTTTTTTTTTGAGATATATACAAGAGTTGTTACATTCTTGTAGAGCCACTAGTACGCGTAGCGTTTCGGGCAAGTCCTTAATCCTATGGTCCCTGGAATACGATCCCTGCCGCGAAGAATCGTTTTTTCATCCAAGTACACATTTTACTGTTGCGTTAAACAGAGGCTACAGTTAAGGAATTGCGCCCAGTAAATCCTCCCCGGCCAGGATACGAACCCATGACATAGCGCTCGCGGAACGCCAGGCTTACCACTACACCACGGAGACTGTAAACCCATCCCATCCCTGCCCTTGTGTGGCAGTGCACAATAGAAAGTTGTTTTCACGTATCCATACATTAAAACATTGATTGTAACCATGATATATATGTGCTTCAGCCTACAGTTTAGACCTATTGTCTTATGTATGACCCTCTGTCCTGCGTGACAGTGAATACTAGCATTATCCTCACTTTAATAAGACCTATCAAAATCCTCAGATTAGGCAAAATTGTAATTAATTTTGTCAATAAAGATGTTAATAATAATAATTTCATCTAACAATGGGAGCCGCTCCGGCTCGGTTGTGAACACTCCATGGAAACTGGCATTCAGTACTTCGCAGATTTCCGTCACTCTCTGTGTATGCCCACTCTATTTTCCTTAGTCTTGTCACTTGGTCGTTTACCGACATCTTCCTTCTTTTATGGCTGTATAGTAATTTAGGTTGCTTTTTCGCTTTGATTGCACTATCATTCTCGTAATTTCTTTCCGATGTTCGTCTTATGTTAATTTAATCGTTCCGAGCTCTGTTACATCTAATTCTGTTGTCCTCTGCCCTTTGTCTTCTATACTTCCTCCACTCCTTCCTGCTTCTCATTTTTGCTTCCTGACACTGTCTATTAAACCATGGGTTATTATATTCCCTCCTGCTTTTTTCCTCTACTGTTGGGATAAATCTCTCTTCGGCCTCCTTGCATTTTCATATGATTAGGTTCATCATATCCTGCACTGTTTTTCCTCTAATTTCTTCCTCCCACTGCACTTCTCCCAGGTAGTCCCTTATCCTTGTGTAGTCCCCTTTCCTGTAATCAACTCTCCTTTCCCAGACCTCTTGTCTTTTGGTCACAAGTTTGAGTTCCATCATGTAGTCAAAGACTAGGACACAATGGTCACTGGCTCCTAGTGGTATTTCATGTTCCAAATTCTCGATGTCTTCCACATTCTGGGTGAAAATCAGGTCTAATAGGCTCGGTGTATCCCCTCCTCTTTCCCTAGTGTTTTCCTTCACATGTTGCGTTAAGAAATTCCTGTCTATAACGTCTACTAACTTCGCTCCCCACATTTCCTCCCTGCCATGGGGATTCCTTGTTTCCCAATTTATCTCTCCATATGTGTGTGTGTGTGTGTGTGTGTGTGTGTGTGTGTGTGTGTGTGTACTCACCTATTTGTGCATGCAGGATCGAGCATTGACTCTTGGATCCAGCCTTTCCAGCTATCGGTTGTTTACAGCAATGACTCCTGTCCCATTTCCATATCATACCTAATTTTAAAAGTATGAATAGAGTTTGCTTCCACAAATTGTTTCCCAAGTGCATTCCATTTTTCCACTACTCTCACGATAAAAGAAAACCTCCTAACATCTCTGTGACTCATCTGAGTTTCCAGTTTCCACCCATGTCCCCTCGTTCTGTTATTATTCCGTGTGAACATTTCATCTATTTTCACTTTGTCAATTCCCCTGAGTATTTTATATGTCCCTATCATATCTCCTCTCTCTCTTCTTTTCTCTAGTGTCGTAAGGTTCAGTTCCTTCAGACGCTCTTCATATCCCATCCCTCGTAACTCTGGGACAAGCCTCGTCGCAAACCTCTGAACCTTCTCCAGTTTCCTTATGTGTTTCTTCAGGAGGGGGCTCCATGATGGCGAGGCATACTCTAAGACTGGTCTCACATAGGCAGTGTAAAGCACCCTAAAAGCCTCCTTACTTAGGTTTCTGAATGAAGTTCTAATTTTCGCAAGTGTAGAGTACGCTGCTGTCGTTATCCTATTTATATGTGCCTCAGGAGTTAGACTAGGTGTCACATCCACTCCCAGGTCTCTTTCTCGAATCGTTACAGGTAGGCTGTTCCCCTTCATTGTGTACTGACCCTTTGGTCTCCTATCACCTGATCCCATTTCCATAACTTTACATTTACTGGTGTTGAACTCCAGTAGCCATTTCCCTGACCAACTCTGCAACCTGTTTAAGTCCTCTTGGAGGATCCTACAATCCTCGTCTGTCACAACTCTTCTCATTAATTTTGCGTCATCCGCAAACATTGACATGTATGATTCCACTCCTGTAAACATATCATTTATGTAAATTAGAAAGAGGATTGGGCCCAGCACCGATCCTTGAGGTACTCCACTTGTTACTGTTCGCCAGTCCGACTTCTAGCCCCTTACCATTACCCTCTGGCTCCTTCCTGTTAGGTAGTTCTTCACCCATGCTAGGGCCTTTCCGTTTACTCCTGCCTGCCTCTCAAGTTTGTATAGCAGTCTCATGTGCGGTACTGTATCAAAGGCCTTTTGGCAGTCAAGAAATATGCAGTCTGCCCAGCCTTCACTGTCCTGCCTTATCCTTGTTACTTTATCATAGAATTCTAAAAGGTTTGTTAGGCATGATTTCCCTGTCTAGAACCCATGTTGGTGCTTGTTTACAAACCCAATGCTCTCCAGGTGCTCAACAAGTCTTAGCCTAATTATTCTTGCAAGTATTTTGCAGGGGATGTTTGTCAGTGATACGGGTCTGTAGTTAAGTGCCTCCTCCCTATCACCTTTTTTGAAAATCGGTACGACATTTGCCTCCTTCCAGCAACTGGGCAATTCTCCTGACATAAGTGACTCATTAAAGATCATTGCCAGAGGCACGCTGAGAGCCTGCGCTGCCTCTTTTAGTATCCACGGTGATACTTTGTCTGGTTCAACAGCTTTATTTGCATCCAGAGTTGTCAACTGTTTCATTACCTCCTCTGCTGTCACCTCTATATCTGATAGTCTTTCATCTAGGGTAATCGCTTCTAACAATGGGAGCTGCTCAGGCTCTGTTGTGAACACTCCATGGAAACTTGCATTCAGTACCTCGCAGATTTCCTTGTCGCTTTCTGTATATGCCCCTTCTGTTTTCCTCAGTCTTGTCACTTGGTCATTTACCGACATCTTCCTTCTTATATGGCTATGTAGTAATTTAGGTTGCTTTTTCGCTTTGATTGCAATATCATTCTCATAATTTCTTTCCGACACTCGTCTTATGTTAATGTAATCATTCCTAGCTCTGTTACATCTAATCGTGTTGTCCTCTGTCCTTTGTCTTCTGTACTTCCTCCACTCCCTCCTGCTTTTCACCTTTGCTTCCTGACACTGTCTATTAAACCATGGGTTATTATATTCCCTCCTGCTTTTTTAATTTACAATTGGAATAAATCTCTCTTCAGCCTCCTTGCATTTCCATATGACTTGGTTCATCATACCTTGCACTGTTTTTCCTCTAAGTTCTTCCTCCCACTGCACTTCCCCCAGGTAGTCCCTTATCCTTCTGTAGTCCCCTTTTCTGTAATTAAGTCTCCTTTCCCGGAACTCTTGTCCTTTGGTCACAATTTTAAGCTCCATCATGTAGTTAAAGACTAGGACACAATGGTCACTGGCTCCTAGTGGTATTTCATGTACCAACTGCTCGATGTCTTCTACATTCTGGGTGAAAATGAGATCTAATAGGCTGGGCATATCCCCTCCTTTTTCCCTAGTATCTTCCTTCACATGCTGTGTTAGGAAATTCATGTCAATTACGTCTACCAGCTTCGCTCCCCAGGTCTCCTCCCTGCCATGGGGAGGTGTGTGTGTGTGTGTGTGTGTGTGTGTGTGTGTGTGTGTGTGTGTGTGTGTGTGTGTGGTGTGTGTGTGTGTGTGTGTGTGTGTGTGTGTGTGTATTAGAGAGAAATATATGTAGCAGATATAACAAAGGAAAAATAGATTGGTTAGAAAGACGGGATCTAAGAGCTAATATCTCGATTCTGCAGGCACAAATCTGTATAAATTAAAATTTAAATGTTCGTTTGTTCAAAATTGCTAATCTCCGAAAGTTCTTCACCAATTGCTTTGAAATTTTTACACAACGTTCTATTCACATCCGAGCGGGTTTTTATATACAAACTATGTAGATGCCACGTCTGTGACGGGAAAAACATGCTTTTTTTAAAAACTGTTTCTTTTCATGTGTTTTTCATATGAGGGAAATCTTCGAAACCTCTTTACCGATTGCTTTCAAATTTTTACACGTTACATTCGAATCGGCGCTTTTTTTTTATATACCTACTATATAGATGTCATACCTGTGACAGGTAAAAACATGATTTTTTTGAAAAACAGTACAATCTGTTGCACGTAATAGCAACACATGCTGTACTAAATAGGTTACGATTCCATGTCAATGTTTCCGATTGCATTGACAATTGGAATTTTCATAGATTTCTATTTATTTTCACTTTGATATAATTATTTTGTGTGGCATTACGTTGGAATTGAGCTGTGTTGTTTACAATACCGTTCATTTCGTGAGTATTCATTTAGTTTATTTTAAAATTTTTACATTTTTTATTTCATTTTTTTATCTGTTTTTCTTATATTTTAGTGATGGGAACATCAAGTCATTTAATGTTCCAATTTTCTGATGGGAACATCAGTTCATTTGGGAATCCATCGGACGAGGGAGTGTGGAATAGTGGGAAGGACGAGGGGACGGGAGTGGGGTAATGGTGGGGAAGACGAGGGGACGGGGTAGTTGGAGAGGATGAGAGGACGGGGAGTGGGAGATGGTCAGGGGGACGCTGGAGTGATGAATGGTTAGGAGAAGGAAGGGACGGTAGAGTGGGGGATGTTGGGGAGGACTAGGGGACGGGAGATGGAGGACAAAGGGATGGGGAGGGGGAAGGAATGGTGGAGGAGGACGAGGGGACAGGAAAGTGCGGAATGGTTCGGAGGACCAAGAGACGAGGCAGTGAGGAATGGTTGGGAGGACGAGGAGATGGGGGAAGGGGGGGGGGAATGATGGGGGAGGACTGGAAGACAGGGAAAGGTTGCTGAGACACGTCAACGCCTGGCCGGGTAGTACAGCTAGAAGTAAATAAAAATAGTAAATACACTCACATACTACTAACTCTTGTTTTTCAGTTCCGGAAGCCATTTTGTAGGATGCCGTTATCTTGAGGTTATCTTGAGATGATTTCGGGGATTTAGTGTCCCCGCGGCCCGGTCCTCGACCAGGCCTCCACCCCCAGGAAGCAGCTCGTGACAGCTGACTAACTCCCAGGTACCTATTTACTGCTGCCGTTGCACCTATTTCAGTTTATTGATGTGCTTCTTGAGATTTGGGCACCATACAACTGCTGCATATTAAGTTTTGGTCTCACAAAAGTCATGAACAGTTTCTTTAGTATATCACCTTCCATATAATTAAAACTAAGTCTGAAGTTGGAAAGCGACGCATACGCTCCTCTCACAATGTTGTGTATGTGTTCCTCTGGAGTAAATTGTCACCACATTGGTAGAGGGTTGGAACAAGCTAAGTGAGAAGCTGGTGGAAGCCAAAACCGTCAGTAGCTTCAGAGTGTTATACGACAAAGAGTACCCCTTATCCTGTAACTACACATAGGTAATTACTCTCTCTCTCTCTCTCTCTCTCTCTCTCTCTCTCTCTCTCTCTCTCTCTCTCTCTCTCTCTCTCTCTCTCTCTCTCTCTCTCTCTCTCTCTCTCTGTCTCTCTCTCTGTCTCTCTCTCTCTCTCTCTCTCTCTCTCTCTCTCTCTCTCCCACACCCACTTTATCCCTCCCTCCCTCCCTCCCTCCCTCTGCTCTCCCGTGCCCTAGTAAGGAGGAAGAGGTAACGGCAGTTAGCTTGAGGCTTGGCCAGGCGGCGTCTGGAGTCTTACACCCCCTGAGTGCTTGCTGCCCCGCCACTCCTGCCTCGCTCTTCACTGATAGCCCCGCTTACTCACTTACTCACTCACTCACTCACTATGTCACTCATTGGCATGCCTGGTTGGCTCATATTGGATGAGCAGGAGTGACGCCTCTGCAGTATGTCGCGGCGGGGAAGTGGGAGGATTTGACTGTGGAGGAGTGCTTCTCATTACTATGTTAGCCCAGGCGTGTGTGTGTGTGTGTCTGTGTGTGTGTGTGTGTGTGTGTGTGTGTGTGTGTGTGTGTGTGTGTGTGTGTGTGTGTGTTGTGTGTGTGTGTGTGTGTGTGTTGTGTGTGTGTGTGTGCGTGTGTGTGTGTGTGTGTGTGTGTGTGTGTTGTGTGTGTGTTGTGTGTGTGTGTGTGTGTGTGTGTTGTGTGTTGTGTGTTGTGTGTGTGTGTGTGTGTGTGTGTGTGTGTGTGTGTGTGTGTGTTGTGTGTGTGTGTGTGTGTGTGTGTGTGTGTGTGTGTGTGTGTGTGTACAATAGCCAAGGCGTGTGTTTATGTACAGTAGCCCATGTGTGTGTGTGTGTACAGTACCACAGGAGTGTGTGTGTGTGTGTGTGTGTGTACAGTACCACAGGCGTGTGTGTGTGTGTGTGTGTGTGTGTGTGTGTGTGTGTGTGTGTGTGTGTGTGTGTGTGTGTTGTGTGTGTGTGTGTGTGTGTGTGTGTGTGTGTGTGTACAATAGCCCAGGCGTGTGTTTGTGTACAGTAGCCCATGTATGTGTGTGTGTACAGTACCACAGGCGTGTGTGTGTGTACAGAAGTCCATGCGTGTACTCACCTATTTGTGCTTGCGGGGGTTGAGCTCTGGCTCTTTGGTCCCGCCTCTCAACCGTCAATCAACTGGTGTACAGGTTCCAGAGCCTATTGGGCTCTATCATATCTACACTTGAAACTGTGTATGGAGTCAGCCTCCACCACATTGCTTCCTAATGCATTCCATTTGTCAACCACGCTGACACTAAAAAAGTTCTTTCTGATATCTCTGTGGCCTATTTGGGCACTCAATTTCCACCTGTGTCCCCTAGTGCGTGTGCCCCTCGTGTTAAATAGCCTGTCTTTATCTACCCCTGTCAATTCCTCTGAGAATCTTGTACGTGGTGATCATATCCCCCTATCTCTTCTGTCTTCTAGCGACGTGAGGATTAATTCTCGTAGTCTCTCCTCGTAGCTCATACCCCTCAGCCCGGGTACTAGTCTGGTGGCAAACCTTTGAACCTTTTCCAGTTTGGTCTTATGCTTGACTAGATATGGACTCCATGCTGGGGCTGCATACTCCAGGATTGGTCTGACATTGGTGGTATACAAAGTTCTGAATGATTCCTTGCACAAGTGTCTAAATGCCGTTCTAATGTTAGCCAACCTGGCATATGCTGCTGATGTTATCCTCTTAATATGGACTTCAGGGGACAGGTCTGGTGTGATATCAACCCCCAGGTCTTTCTCTCTCTCTGACTCTTGAAGAATTTCATCTCCCAAATGATACCTTGTAACTGGCCTCCTTGTAACGCCTTGAGAGTACACCCATGACTCACCATGGGAACGTCCTGGTAAGATCAGCCCGTGACCTCAGATTCAGCTAGAGTTAATTGAAATATTTTCTGGTTCCTCCCTAGTCAGCTTCCTATCTTGAGGTTATCTTGAGATGATTTCGGGGCTTTAGTGTCCCCGCGGCCCAGTCCTCGACCAGGCCTCCACCCCCAGGAAGCAGCCCGTGACAGCTGACTAACACCCAGGTACCTATTTTACTGCTAGGTAACAGGGGCATAGGGTGAAAGAAACTCTGCCCATTGTTTCTCGCCGGCGCCTGGGATCGAACCCAGGACCACAGGATCACAAGTCCAGCGTGCTGTCCGCTCGGCCGACCGGCTCCCCGCTCGGCCGACCGGCTCCCGACAGCTTGTTCCTGTTTATGAATAATCCTGATGGTCTTAGCAAACAACTTATTGGTACATCTTGATTGCTTTTTTGCACATCATGGGAAGCTGCCGCCCTGATGTGCTGACCAACTATTTAGGTGTGCAAAACACTTTTTCCCGAGTAGGCTGAATCAGCTGGGAACAGGTCCACACCAGACTTTCCCACAACAGTGTAAAACGCCGCACCTCCTGATTCAGTTGTATATATACCCCCTGTATGATAGTTAGGAGAGAGAGAGTGCCAGACACCAGGGTCCAGAGTGGGTCTGTGAGGAACATCACACAGCCCGGGAGAGACAGAGTGTATCCACCAGATGGAGAGACAGTGGTCTTAAGGTAATGTGTGTGATCTCTGAGGTTTTGTTCCGTGTCTAAATTTCTTAACTATTGGCCAGTGTTAGAGTAGGATTTATAGTGGTGAATAGCATAATTTGTTCTCAATAAACTCATGTTAAACTTTCCGTCTGTGTCAATTGTTGGATCCTCTTAGCCTCTGGACATTGTTTGCTATCAACCGTCCCATAATTAATGACAGTTAAAGAAAGAGGACTCTCCAAGTCAAGCAATGTTTCTTGCCTCGTTGCTTGATATAGTTAATGGACAAGGCAGATGGTAGCAGCGTAGTTAATCCTGTGTAGCATTTCTTTTCCTTGGATGTGTACCTTTGGTTCCAGTTACTCAGGATATACATCAGTGTAACCATTAGTGGTACTGTATGGTGGTGTTACAAATGAGTAGTAGTGTTACAAATACCAGTTTTACATCCTGCTCCTTACACCTATCTTCATTACATTACATTTGCTTGGGTTAAACTCTAACAACCATTTGTTCGACCATTCCTTTAGTTTGTCTAGGTCTTCTTGAAGCCTCAAGCAGTCCTCCTCTGTCTTAATCCTTCTCATAATTTTAGCATCGTCAGCAAACATTGAGAGGAATGAGTCTATACCCTCCGGGAGATCGTTTACGTATATCAGAAACAAGATAGGACCGAGTAAAGAGCCCTGTGGGACTCCAATGGTGACTTCACGCCAATGTGAGGTCTCACCCCTCACTGTAACTCTTTGCTTCCTATTGCTTAGGTATTCCCTTATCCACTGGAGCACCTTACCAGTTACTCTTGCCTGTTTCTCCAACTTATGTACCAGCCTGCTATAGGGGACTGTATCAAAGGCTTTCCGACAGTCCAAAAAAATGCAGAACGCCCACCCTTCTCTCGCGTGCGTGTGTTTGTGTACAGAGGCCCAGGCGTGTACTCACCTAGTTGTGCTTGCAGGGGTTGAGCTCTGGCTCTTTGGTCCCGCCTCTCAACCGTCAATCAACAGGTGTACAGGTTCCTGAGCCTATTGGGCTCTATCATATCTACACTTGAAACTGTGTATGGAGTCAGCCTCCAACACATCACTTCCTAATGCATTCCATTTGTCAACCACTCTGACACTAAAAAAGTTCTTTCTAATATCTCTGTGGCTCATTTGGGCACTCAGTTTCCACCTGTGTCCCCTAGTGCGTGTGCCCCTTGTGTTAAATAGCCTGTCTTTATCTACCCTGTCGATTTTTGTCAACCCTGTGTGTGTACTCACCTATTTGTGCTTGCAGGATCGAGCATTGACTCTTGGATCCCGCCTTTCCAGCAATCGGTTGTTTACAGCAATGACTCCTGTCCCATTTCCCTATCATACCTAGTTTTAAAAGTATGAATAGTATTTGCTTCCACAACCTGTTCCCCAAGTGCATTCCATTTTTCCACTACTCTCACGCTAAAAGAAAACTTTCTAACATCTCTGTGACTCATCTGAGTTTCCAGTTTCCACCCATGTCCCCTCGTTCTGTTATTATTACGTGTGAACATTTCATCTATTTCCACTTTGTCAATTCCTCTGAGTATTTTATATGTCCTTATCATATATCCTCTCTCCCTTCTTTTCTCTAGTGTCGTAAGGTTCAGTTCCTGCAGACGCTCTTCATATCCCATCCCTCGTAACTCTGGGACAAGCCTCGTCGCAAACCTCTGGACCTTCTCCAGTTTCTTTATGTGTTTCTTCAGGTGGGGGCTCCATGATGGCGCGGCATACTCTAAGACGGGTCTCACGTAGGCAGTGTAAAGCGCCCTAAAAGCCTCCTCATTTAGGTTTCTGAATGAAGTTCTAATTTTCGCCAGTGTAGAGTACGCTGCTGTCGTTATCCTATTTATATGTGCCTCAGGAGTTAGATTAGGTGTCACATCCACTCCCAGGTCTCTTTCTCGAATCGTTACAGGTAGGCTGTTCCCCTTCATTGTGTACTGTCCCTTTGGTCTCCTATCACCTGATCCCATTTCCATAACTTTACATTTACTGGTGTTAAACTCCAGTAGCCATTCCCCTGACCATCTCTGCAACCTGTTTAAGTCCTCTTGGAGGATCCTACAATCCTCGTCTGTCACAACTCTTCTCATTAATTTTGCGTCATCCGCAAACATTGACATGTATGATTCCACTCCTGTAAACATATCATTTACGTAAATTAGAAAGAGGATTGGTCCCAGCACCGATCCTTGAGGTACTCCACTTGTTACTGTTCGCCAGTCCGACTTCTAGCCCCTTACCATTACCCTCTGGCTCCTTCCTGTTAGGTAGTTCTTCACCCATACTAGGGCCTTTCCGCTTACTCCTGCCTGCCTCTCAAGTTTGTATAGCAGTCTCATGTGCGGTACTGTATCAAAGGCCTTTTGGCAGTCAAGAAATATGCAGTCTGCCCAGCCTTCACTGTCCTGCCTTATCCTTGTTACTTTATCATAGAATTCTAAAAGGTTTGTTAGGCATGATTTCCCTGTCCAGAACCCATGTTGGTGCTTGTTTACAAAACCCAATGCTCTCCAGGTGCTCAACAAGTCTTAGCCTAATTATTCTTTCAAGTATTTTGCAGGGGATGCTTGTCAGTGATACGGGTCTGTAGTTAAGTGCCTCCTCCCTATCACCTTTCTTGAAAATCGGTACGACATTTGCCTCCTTCCAGCAACTGGGCAATTCTCCCGACATAAGTGACTCATTAAAGATCATTGCCAGAGGCACGCTGAGAGCCTGCGCTGCCTCTTTAAGTATCCACGGTGATACTTTGTCTGGTCCAACAGCTTTATTTGCATCCAGTGTTGTCAACTGTTTCATTACCTCCTCTGCTGTCACCTCTATATCTGATAGTCTTACATCTAGGGTAATCGCTTCTAACAATGGGAGCTGCTCAGGCTCGGTTGTGAACACTCCATGGAATTTTGCATTCAGTACCTCGCAGATTTCCTTGTCGCTTTCTGTATATGCCCCTTCTGTTTTCCTCAGTCTTGTCACTTGGTCATTTACCGACATCTTCCTTCTTATATGGCTATGTAGTAATTTAGGTTGCTTTTTCGCTTTGACTGCAATATCATTCTCATAATTTCTTTCCGACACTCGTCTTATGTTAATGTAATCATTCCTAGCTCTGTTACATCTAATCCTGTTGTCCTGTGTCCTTTGTCTTCTGTACTTCCTCCACTCCCTCCGGCTTTTCACCTTTGCTTCCTGACACTGTCTATTAAACCATGGGTTATTATATTCCCTCCTGCTTTTTTCCTTTATTGTTTGAATAAATCTCTCTTCAGCCTCCTTGCATTTCAATATGACTTGGTTCATCATACCTTGCACTGTTTTTCCTCTAAGTTCTTCCTCCCACTGCACTTCTCCCAGGTAGTCCCTTATCCTTCTGTAGTCCCCTTTTCTGTAATTAAGTCTCCTTTCCCGGACCTCTTGTCCTTTGGTCACAATTTTAAGCTCCATCATGTAGTCAAAGACTAGGACACAATGGTCACTGGCTCCTAGTGGTATTTCATGTTCCAACTGCTCGATGTCTTCTACATTCTGGGTGAAAATGAGATCTAATAGGCTGGGCGTATCCCCTCCTCTTTCCCTAGTATCTTCCTTCACATGCTGTGTTAGGAAATTCCTGTCAATAACGGTCTACCAGCTTCGCTCCCCAGGTCTCCTCCCCGCCATGGGGATTCCTCGTTTCCCAATCTATCTCTCCGTGATTTAGGTCCCCCATGACCAGCAGCTTCGCTCTCATTCTATGTGCTATAGTTGCTGCCCTCTGCAGTTCATCTATACATGTCTTGTTGCTGTCCTCGTACTCCTGCCTGGCCTTCTACTGTTTGGTGGGGGATTGTAGAGTATCAAGATTACAATCTTCTTCCCATCCACTGTCAGAGTTCCATGTATGAAGCTCGTGCTTTCATTGGTACCCGGATTTTCCAGCTCATCAAACTTCCATTTCCGCTTTATTAGGAGTGCCACTCCTCCTCCCTGTCTCTGTGCTTTCTTTTCTTATCACCTGGTACCCCTCTGGAAAGATTGCATCTGAGATCATGCCATTAATTTTAGTTTCCACTATTGCCACTATGTCTGGGTCTGCCTCACTAACTCTTTCTTTTATCTCTTCTGCTTTATTGGCTACCCCATCAGCATTGGTGTACCAAACCTTGAGACTCTTCTTGGAAACTCGGGTGTCAGAGTTCCCCCTTTCACCGGGGGTCTGGGGGGAACTGGGGGGTGTCTGGGGAGCGAGTCGGGGCTGTGGGGGTGAATGGGGGGGTGCTAGGGGGGTGCCTGGGAGTGCCTGGTAGGCGAATGGGGTCTGGGCATCTTGGGGGGTAGGAAGGGCATAATGGGTCTGAAAAGCATAGGGGGGTTGAGAAACAGAGTGAGACTGAGAGTCAGATAGAGGTTGAGAGGTTGGGGGGGAGAGGGATATTGTGGGCAGAGGGCTGAGAGGAGAATGGAGCATTGGTGCTGGGAGTGGAAGAGAGGGTGTATTAGTTAGGGGGGAATTAGGGGTAGGTGGGGGTTTTGGGGTAGAAGAGGGGAAGAGGGAGATGGGGGAAGGTGTTAGGGGGTCACAAGGTGAGGGGGTTAAATGTGGGCTGGAGGTGCATAGGAGGGGTGAGGGTTGGGTGGGGTTTGGGGGTGAGTGTAAGAGGGGTGCAGTGGAAGCTGGGATGGAGTAGATGGAATTGAAGGCAATGAGGTAGTAGGGGCAGGGGAGTAGGAAGGGGTAGTAGGGGAAGGGGGATGGGAAGGTGGGTTTGGGGAGGGCATGGCTTGACCCACTGGGGTCGTTGACAGGTGTGATGTAGCAGGGGCAGGGGAATCATTGGGGAGGTGCAAATGTGGAAGGGACAGGGGGGTTTTGGGGGGATGAAGCAGGGGGGTTTTGGGGGGCTGAGGCAGGGGGGAGGTATAGGAGGGCTGAGTTGGGGAGGATGCGACCTGGGAGGTGACCTGGGAGGTGGCCTGGGAGGTGACCAGGGATGTGACCTTGGGGGTGAGACTACCTGAGAGGCTAGTTCGGTGTCGTGCATGCCACCTATTCTTGTGGGCTATTTGCTCATCTTTCGTCATAAATCTCTCTATAAACACATTGTAATGTGTTTCACTTCCTCTTGAGTAAATGCTTGTTCCTCATTATGTACTCCACAGCCTCCTCATTGGAGAATTGCACCAGAACAGGTCTATTCTTGATGTGTATGTGTGTGTGTATGTGTGTGTGTGTACAGTAGCTGACCTTATGTGGTGCTGGCTGACCTTGTGCTGCTAGCTGACCTGGTGCTGCTGGCTGACCTTGTAGTGCTGGCTGACCTTGTGGTGCTGGCTGACCTTGTGGTGCTGGCTGACCTTGTGGTGCTGGCTGACCTTGTGCTGCTGGCTGACCTTGTGGTGCTGGCTGACCTTGTGCTGCTGGCTGACCTTGTTCTGCTGGCTGACCTTGTGGTGCTGGCTGACCTTGTGCTGCTGGCTGACCTTGTGGTGCTGGCTGACCTTGTGCTGCTGGCTGACCTGGTGCTGCTGGCTGACCTTGTGTTGCTGGCTGACCTGGTGGTGCTGGCTGACCTTGTGGTGCTGGCTGACCTTGTGCTGCTGGCTGACCTTGTGGTGCTGGCTGACCTTGTGGTGCTGGCTGACCTTGTGGTGCTGGCTGACCTTGTGCTGCTGGCTGACCTTGTGGTGCTGCTGGCTGACCTTGTGGTGCTGGCTGACCTTGTGGTGCTGGCTGACCTTGTGCTGCTGGCTGACCTTGTGGTGCTGGCTGACCTTGTGGTGCTGGCTGACCTTGTGGTGCTGGCTGACATTGTGCTGCTGGCTGACCTTGTGGTGCTGGCTGACCTTGTGGTGCTGGCTGACCTTGTGCTGCTGGCTGACCTTGTGGTGCTGGCTGACCTTGTGGTGCTGGCTGACCTTGTGCTGCTGGCTGACCTTGTAGTGCTGGCTGACCTTGTGGTGCTGGCTGACCTTGTGGTGCTGGCTGACCTTGTGGTGCTGCTGGCTGACCTTGTGGTGCTGCTGGCTGACCTTGTGCTGCTGGCTGACCTTGTGGTGCTGGCTGACCTTGTGCTGCTGGCTGACCTTGTGCTGCTGGCTGACCTTGTGCTGCTGGCTGACCTTGTGCTGCTGCTGGCTGACCTTGTGCTGCTGGCTGACCTTGTGCTGCTGCTGGCTGACCTTGTGCTGCTGGCTGACCTTGTGGTGCTGGCTGACCTTGTGGTGCTGGCTGACCTTGTGCTGCTGGCTGACCTTGTGGTGCTGGCTGACCTTGTGGTGCTGAGGCTGACCTTGTGGTGCTGGCTGACCTGGTGCTGCTGGCTGACCTTGTGCTGCTGGCTGACCTTGTGGTGCTGAGGCTGACCTTGTGCTGCTGGCTGACCTTGTGGTGCTGGCTGACCTTGTGCTGCTGCTGGCTGACCTTGTGCTGCTGCTGGCTGACCTTGTGCTGCTGGCTGACCTTGTGCTGCTGCTGGCTGACCTTGTGCTGCTGGCTGACTTTGTGGTGCTGGCTGACCTTGTAACACTGTAAAAGTGTTTGAGTTAGTTTATTTAAAATATATATAGAGTACATGAGTCACAGACAAGGATCTGAGAGGCGCCAGTTGTCTGCCTGAGATCTCACACCTCTAAGCGTTAATGACCCCAAGTGACCTGAGGTCAGATCATGCGAATTTCACCTTGCTTCTACTAATCTCTTAGTTGGAGCCTGGTAGCCTTCAAACTTGCCGACGTTTAAGGAGTGGCTTGGTAGTGCCGGAGGCTATCTATTTGTGGGCGGAGTTAGCTACTAGGTTCCCCAATAAATACTCGGAGAACTATCGAGCAAAAAGCTTTAACGAGACAGAACAGCAGACGAGAGCAGAGAAGACGTCCCTAGCAGGGAGGCTGTCGGCCGGCAGGGGCGAGACAGTCTCTGTCAAGCTACAGACCCCCCCCCCCCTCTCTATTCAACTTAGACTCAGTCCTCGGTGAGTGAACATTAAGGTGACTTGGTCGTGTTTTACAAGTGTTGTGTGATGATCAGGGGCAATCAAGTTGTAGTGTTCTCAGATTCTTGGAGGATGACTCACTTTGAATATTAATCGTTAACATTTTAATTGAATTGCTTAAGTTATGATACTTATCATGAAAAATATAATTGTTGAATTTATTATTTAAATGGTCTTTCACTGTGTTCCCTAGATAATTGAGTTGAGGTGAGAAAGCCTCTGTGGTTACTGGTTTCATGGTTTAGAATGGATACATGGTACAGAGGGAACATACTAATAATGAACTCATGATAACATCCTTTGAGAATTTTGTGATACAGGCAAGTTCCATTCCTTGTCTTGTATGTAATGATTATGAATGGATGGTGGCAGCATTTCGTCTTCTACTATCTACTCTTCTACGTCTACTTTCTACTCTTCTACTACTACCTATCTACACCTCTCCCTCCACCCCTCTCTAAACTCTCACTTTCAACTAATGACCCTCCTCGCTCCTCCCACCTCCCTACCTCTCACCCCAAACCCTCACTAATTACTTCACTATTCATTTCTCTCCTTCCGTTTTCTCTTATACGTTTGTGGCAATGATTCTGTATTCTAGAGTTCTCTCTAGAGTTTCGGGTAACTGATCAAGTGACGGCGCCTTGTAGTCTTAGCACCTAGGTAGTCGAATACCTAGGTTACAAGGTGTTGAACGAGAGAGGTTGCCTTAGGAACTCTGGAGGGTGCTCTAGAATAGTTAGCTAACTGAGGACGGGATAACGGACTAGAGAGAGCTGTTTCCCCCGGCCTCGTTAGTTAACTGGGGGGTGGAATAATGGACAAGATAGAGCTATTTCCCCCCACCCCCCCCCGTTACAACCTTGTGCTGCTGGCTGACCTTGTGGTGCTGGCTGACCTTGTGGTGCTGGCTGACCTTGTGGTGCTGAGGCTGACCTTGTGGTGCTGAGGCTGACCTTGTGGTGCTGGCTGACCTGGTGCTGCTGGCTGACCTTGTGCTGTTGGCTGACCTTGTGGTGCTGAGGCTGACCTTGTGCTGCTGGCTGAGCTTGTGGTGCTGGCTGACCTTGTGGTGCTGGCTGACCTTGTGCTGCTGGCTGACCTTGTGGTGCTGGCTGACCTTGTGCTGCTGGCTGACCTTGTGGTGCTGGCTGACCTTGTGCTGCTGGCTGACCTGGTGCTGCTGGCTGACCTTGTGGTGCTCGCTGACCTTGTGGTGCTGGCTGACCTTGTGCTGCTGCTGGCTGACCTTGTGGTGCTGGCTGACCTTGTGGTGCTGAGGCTGACCTGGTGCTGCTGGCTGACCTTGTGGTGCTGAGGCTGACCTGGTGCTGCTGGCTGACCTTGTGGTGCTGGCTGACCTTGTGGTGCTGGCTGACCTTGTGCTGCTGGCTGACCTTGTGGTGCTGGCTGACCTTGTGGTGCTGGCTGACCTTGTGCTGCTGGCTGACCTTGTGGTGCTGAGGCTGACCTGGTGCTGCTGGCTGACCTTGTGGTGCTGGCTGACCTTGTGGTGCTGAGGCTGACCTGGTGCTGCTGGCTGACCTTGTGGTGCTGGCTGACCTTGTGGTGCTGGCTGACCTTGTGGTGCTGGCTGACCTTGTGGTGCTGAGGCTGACCTGGTGCTGCTGGCTGACCTTGTGGTGCTGGCTGACCTTGTGGTGCTGGCTGACCTTGTGCTGCTGGCTGACCTTGTGGTGCTGGCTGACCTTGTGGTGCTGCTGGCTGACCTGGTGCTGCTGGCTGACCTGGTGCTGCTGGCTGACCTTGTGTTGCTGGCTGACCTTGTGGTGCTGGCTGACCTTGTGTTGCTGGCTGACCCTGTGGTGCTGAGGCAGATCTGTCCACAGCTGTTGCCTCCCAAGTGTTGATGTCAATGTTCATTTGCTTGAGGTCACGTTTGCAGGCATCTTTGAAACGCAGCTGGGATCTTCCGGTGGGTCTCTTCCCTGGTGCCAGTTCTCCATATAAGAGGTTCTTCGGTATGCCGCCATCTTCCATGCACGTGACATATCCAAACCATCGCATGCGTCTCTGCTTCAGGAAAGTGAACATTGAAGGGATTCCTGTTCTCTCGAGTACTGTGTTGTTGGTGACGTGGTCTTTCCACATGATGTCAAGGATGCATCTCAGGTTCCGCATGTGGAAGGTATTGAGCCGTCTCTCCTGGCGGGAGTGCAGGGTCCAGGATTCCGAGCCGTAGAGAAGTGTACTCACCACACATGCCATGTAGACTTGTGCCTCGGTGTGCACTGTCAGTTTGGCATTTTCCCAAACATACTTTGTGAGCCTGGCCAGTGTTGTTACAGCCTTCCCGATACGCCTGTTGAGCTCAGTGTCTAAGGAAAGGGTGTCGAGATTGTGGAGCTCAGGTTACCTTGAGGTGCTTCCGGGGCTTAGTGTCCCCGCGGCCCGGTCGTCGACTAGGCCTCCAGGTACACAAATTCGTGGACCACCTCCAGCACATGGTCAGCAATGTTTATACAGGGTAGCTCATTGACGTCTTGTCCCATCACCTGTGTCTTCTTCAGGCTGACTGTCAGGCCGAATGCGGAACAGGCTGCGGTAAAGCAGTTGAGTAGCTGCTGCAGGCCTTCTACTGTGTACATAATAATCGCTGCATCATCAGCAAAGAGGAACTCCCTGAGGATTTGCATCTGTACTATCGTCTTTGCTCGGAGTCTGGTTAGATTATAGAGCTTTCCATCAGATCTTGTACGGAGATAGATGCCCTCTGTGTTGTTCCCAAGGCATGCTTGACGAGGATCACAAAGATGCCGAACAGGGTTGGAGCAAGAACGCACCCCTGTTTAACACCACTGTTGATGTTGAATGGTTTAGAAGTTGAGCCATCTTACACGACTATTCCCTTCATGTCCTTGTGGAACGATTGTATCATGCTGAGTAGGATGGGGTGGGCAGCCTATTTTGCCCAAGATCTTGAAGAATCTGTCCCTACTCACGAGGTCGAAGGCCTTTGTAAGATCAATGACGGCGATGTACAAGGCTTTTCTCTGCTACCTGCACTTTTCTTGAAGCTGTCTCAGGGAGAACACCATGTCAGTGGTCGACCTCTCTGCTCGGAAACCACACTGTGACTCATGGTATACACTCTTTCAGTAAGAATCTGAAGCCTGACCAAGACGACCCTGGCAAAGAGTTTGCCGACGACGCTGAGGAGGGAGATGCTGCGATAGTTGTTGACATCACTTCTGTCACCTTTATTTTTGTGATGATGTTTGCATCTCTCATGTCTTGTGGCACCGAGCACTCCCTCCAGCACTGGCACAGAAGTTCATGAAGCTCAGATTTAAGTGTTCCACGAGCACACTTGAGAACTTCAGGCGGAATCCGGTTATCTCCCGGGGCCTTCCCTGAGGAAAGTGAATCCACTGCTTTCTCAACTTCTTCCACAGTCGGTTCAAGGTCAAGTTCTTCCATGATGGGCTGACACTCGATTGCATTCAAGGCCTCTACGCTGACCAAGTCATCTCTGGAGTAGAGTTCAGAGTAATGTTCCATCCAGCGATTCATCTGTTGATCACGGTCTTTAATGTTCTCTCTAGTGGCTGACTTCAGAGGAGCCGTCCTGTTTTGTGTAGGGCCTGTTGCCTATTTGATCCCTTCGTACATGTCTCTTATGTTACTGACAGTAGGCACACTCTGAATGCTGGAACAGAGTCGGAACCAGTAATCGTTAGCACAGCGCCTCGCAGTTTGTTGAACTCTACTGCGGACAGTACAGAGAGCTTGTAGATTCCTTTCTGAGGGCAGGTTCTTGTAGGATGAAAGAGCTCGTCTCTCTTCCTCTACGAGGGGTAAAAGTTCCTCTGGACTGGCCCCGAACTAATCTGCTGACTTAATTCTGCCTCATACCGAAGATGGACATGGCAGTGTTGAAAATAGTGCCCTTGAGATGTGACCACCTCTCACTTGCGCTATCGCAGGGTGGTTCAGGAAGGGCACTTACGAACGCAGCAGTGAATTCCTCCACCTTGTGAACATCATGAGTCTTGTTTACGTTAATGCGTGGTCTTCCCTCCTTCTTTGCTCTGTGGATTTTCCGGGGCTGGAACTTTACTCTGCAAACGACGAGAGAGTGGTCGGTGTCGCAATCTGCGCTCAGGAAGCTGTGGGTCAGTTTGACGCTTCTCAGATTGCTATGGCCCGTAAGCACCAGGTCGAGTTGGTGCCAATGCTTAGACCTGGGGTGTCTCCAGGAAACCTTATACTGGGGCTTGGTGTCGAAGAAGGAATTGGTGATGCAGAGATCATGACAACGGCAGAACTCCAGGAGGCGCTGCCCACTCTCATTCATCTTTCCAAATCCAAACTGGCCCAGGCAGGAAGGCCAAGAGCTGTGATCAGAACCAACTCTTGCTTTAAAGTCTCCCAGGAGGAAGACTGGCTCTTGTTGAGGTATGTCTCTGAGAGTTAGGCCGAGGTCATCATAGAACTCGTCCTTTGATTAGGTAGAGGAAGTCAGTGTTGGTGCCTGGGCATTGATGAGGCTGACCATTCCTGCTACTGTATGAAGCTGACGTGTGATGATCCTTGCAGACCCCTCCGTGGGCAGTACTATGGACCTTAACAACCTGTTCCTGATGGCGAAGCCAACACCATGCTCCGTTACCTCTTCTGGTGGTTTGCCCTGCCAGAAGAGGGTAAAGTGATTCTCCCGTATGCTGCCGGTTGCTGGCAGACGTGTCTCCTGCAGGGCGACTATGTCCATCTGGAGCCTGCGTAGTTCATTGTTGATCACAGCTGTCTTACGGGCATCGTTCACTTCCAGTAGATCTTCCGAGAGACCCGGTGTCATGGTCCTTACATTCCATGTGCCCAGTTTGAGAGCTGGGTGGCTCTGTGTTTGTTTTCTTCTGCCTGGTGCATGGGTTGACGATCCGCTTATTGGATTGTGGCCAAAGTCCCACGCACCCAGTGGAGCAGGCGCGCCATGGTGGGACAGCACCTTATTGGCTGGAGGCTGCCCAGCTTGAGGCGGGCAGTAGCAGTCCTATGAAATCGGAAGGGAAGCACCGACGAAAGCAACGCCTGGCGCCTCACTCTACGCCAATTGAGCGGTAGGCTTATCACCGGTAACTGTCGCTTCCCATGTTGAGCCATCGCCAAGGCGATGCTGGAATGTCCTCTCCAGGGCACAGGCCTGGGCAATAATTATGGAGAACCGGCTGTTGCCCATACAGCAGATCCACCCTCTACACTCAACCAATGTGATCGAAGGGAAGGGCAGACACAGATATGCTTTGCACCAGTGTCGTCGCAGGAGTTGCCTAAATGTAGCTGTAAACAGCTGAAAACTGCCTTAGGGACTCCGGCTCCGGATTTTTCCTCGGGGTTGACTCCCAAAGCTTTTCCCATGAGTAGGTTTAGTCACACGATAGCAGAGGATTGAATTGGGGGTTTTCCTTTCCCTAGATGAGTTGCCTACGTGCAGGCCAGGAGCTGGACTTGGTTGTCAGAGGCTATTTGAGAAGAACGCCATCAGGGCCACTTTACAGGCTGTGGGAGCTTATAGCTACAACCCCCCCTGACCCCCCCCCCCCCCGGCCATATGAGTTTGATATGAGGAGTACATTCAAATGAACATTCTTTTCTCGGTAAATGTTTTGTTAATCTTTAAACTTTCTCCAATTTAGTCTTGTGCTTGACTAGATGCAGACGCCACTCTGGAGCAGCATACTCCAGGATTGGTCTGACATATGTGGTACAGAAGGTTCTAAATGATTCCTTACACAAGTTTCTGCAGGCAGTTCTTATGTTGGCCAGTCTAGCATATGCCACCGATGATATCCTTTTGATGTTGTTTTTTGGGGACAGGTTCGGTGTGATATCAACAAACATTGATATCATTTTTGCTTCTACAATGTGCTCATTTAGTTCATTCCATTTCCCCACTGCTCTCACGCTAAAGGAAAACTTTCTGACATATCTGTGACTCATCTCAGTTTCCAGCTTCCACCCATGTCCCCTTGTTCTGTTAGTATTCAGTGTGAACATTTTGTCTATTTGCAATCTATTAATCCCCTAAGTATTTTGTATGCTTCAATCATATCTCCCCTCGACTCAATGAAGTAGACACGTCCTTCACGTATATTAAAAATAGAATTGGTCCCAGCACCGATCCATGAGATACTCCACTCGTAACAGTTCACCAGTCTAACTTCTCGTCCCTGACTGTTACTCTCTGGGTCCTGCCTGTTAAGTAATTCTTTACCCATGTAACAAACTAGGCTTGTTGTAAGAATTATCCAGAATGGTTATCTACACATGGGAGAATGGGAAGCTGGACCCACGTGGTGACCTGGGGGAATTGACGGTGAAAATAACTGGCGCCTTTGTTCACAAGTTTCGTATAATGAATCATTCTATAGTATTCAGTATTTTAGAGAAATTAGCCTTCATTCATTTTGTATTAAAATTGTATTGTATAATATTCCTGGTTACAGTATCAAGAGTATTCTAATTATTAGGATAATTAGTTAAGTCATTATCAGTGACGTCACGAGCCAGGACTAGGTTGTAGCGCGGAGTGACCTCGTCGACTTGGCGGTCACAGGTCAACAGTTTCCACATTCAGTAATTCTCAAAGGTCAAATAGCCATTTTGTGATCAGGAATAGCTCTTCCTTAAGATGCTTGTATAATTTAACTTCAGTTAAAATAATTCAACCAATCTGGATCATTCAGGGCAACAGAGGTTAGTTGTTAAAACTTTAGCCTGGCAAGTAACTTAGATACTAAGCGGAACAATACAATGCTCTGGTCTGGGGAAGACCAGACGAGCAGAGATCAGTGTGGTTTGAGGAGCAGCTCGGGCAGGTGGCCTTCCATCATCGGCCTCCTGACAGCACGAACATCCAGCTGGTCTATAGAAGGTAGAGTTGCTGTAAGAGTTTGTAGGGAATAGGTCAATTCACTGCCATCAACTGTAAAGTCAGGGAGTGTTCATTGACACGGAGTGCCGTCTATTTAGATTTTGTTTAGTTTTGAATAAATTAATTAGCTAGTAATTTTGCATTTTTATTATTTTCTATTTCATTGTTTCCATTCTCATGTCCTGGTCACGTGGTCCCCACGAGGCCGAGTTGAGTTGGGCGCCGATTTCAACACCGAATCAGAATTATCATTCCCGTTGATTTTATTCCACACTTCAGATCCAAGGTTATATGTTACTAGTGGGGATCAAGTCCAAAGTTATTGATTGGTATGATCGATCCAGTCCTCGATCATTGCTTAGTGTTGCAGGTCTGGTGGTAGCGGCAAAAAGGTGACCCTAGGGTTTTGCTACAAGTCTATGCCACGTCATACGGGTTGTAGAATCTTAAGTTGTTCAATCGTCTTAAGACCACGTGGCGTGGGGTCGGCTGAAGTGAAAGTTTTTAGGTCCCTTGGTACAGAGAACAAAGTTAAAATACGGGTAGAGAGAGAAAGGGGGAGAAGAGATCACAAGAAAATCCCCCCCACCCGTGTTACACCAGAGCTAGGGCTTGTCCACTTACTCCCGCCTGCCTCTTAAGTTTTAATAGCAGTCTCTTGTGCGGTACTGAACCAAAGGCTTTTTTTGGCAGTCCAGGAATATGCAGTCTGCCCAATGCTTTTCTGTCCTGCCTTATTCTTGTTACTTTATCATAGAATTCCAGAAGGTTTGTTGGGCATGATTTCCCTTCCCTGAGCCTATGTTTGTGCTTATGTGTGTATTTACTATTTGCATTTACTATTTGTAGCAGAATTGAGCTATTGGCTCTTGGGCACCACTTTTCTAACCAATTTATATTTCCTCTATTATGTCTACTACATATATTTATCTTACACGCGCACACACACACACATCCCCAGGAAGCAGCCCGTAGCAGCTGTTAAATTCCCAGGTACCTATTTACTGCTGGAGAAAAGGTGCATCAGGATGAAAGAAACTGCCCATTTGTTTCCGCCACCGCCGGGGGATCGAAACCGGGCCATAAGGACATTAATGTAAAAGATACATCGACCACTTATGTAGGGCAGACGTAAATATGTGCATCTATGTATTTATGTCTGTAGGTTAGATTAGCATTTTAAAAGCACTACAATCACCTTCTGTGGTTGATTGTTCAAAAAATCCCTGAACTATATGTTTAACAGATCTTTCACCCTGTCCATGGAGGACAGAAGAAAATGTATATATGCTGGTTAGCATTGTAAATGTGTGGCCACGTCTGTGGTAGAAAATAATAATAATAAAAAAATACTCTGCACCGCCGCTCACGGCATGGGAATGGTTTCCATTATAAATGACTAAACTAAGTAACTCATGTCCCTCTTCTTGTATGTAGTGTTGCGGAGTAGTGGTTGTGGAGCCGCCTCCTCCCGGTACTAACCCAGTGGTCTCGCCTCTGAGCTCCGGCTTATCTTATCTCTGAGTGTTATGGTTAGATCAATGTAGAAGCCGTATTGTCCAGCATACATGGACCGTCTCACATGGCTGACTAGTATACTCCTTGGACCGTCTCACATGGCTGACTAGTATACTCCTTGGACCGTCTCACATGGCTGACTAGTATACTCCTTGGACCGTCTCACATGGCTGACTAGTATACTCCTTGGACCGTCTCACATGGCTAACTAGTATACTCCTTGGACTGCCTCACATGGCTGGCTAGTATACTCCTTGGACTGCCTCACATGGTTGAGTAGTATACTCCTTGGACCGCTTCACATGGCTGACTAGTATAGTCCTTGGACTGCCTCACATGGCTGACTAGTATACTCCTTGGACCACCTCACATGGCTGACTAGTATACTCCTTGGACTGCCTCACAGGGCTGACTCATATACTCCTTGGACCGCCTCACATGGCTGACTAGTATACTCCCTGGACCACCTCACATTGCTGACTCATATACTCCTTGGACCACCTCACATGGCTGACTAGTATACTCCTTCGACCGCCTCACATGGCTGAGTAGTATACTCCTTGGACTGCCTCACATGCCTGACTAGTATACTCCTTGGACCACCTCACATGGCTGACTAGTATACTCCTTGGACTGCCTCACATGGCTGACTAGTATACTCCTTGGACCGCCTCACATGGCTGACTAGTATACTCCTTGGACCGCATCACATGGCTGACTAGTATAGTCCTTGGACTGCCTCACATGGCTGACTAGTATACTCCTTGGACCACCTCACATGGCTGACTAGTATACTCCTTGGACCGCCTCACATGGCTGACTAGTATACTCCTTGGACCGCCTCACATGGCTGACTCATATACTCCTTGGACCGCCTCACATGGCTGACTAGTATACTCCTTGGACCGCCTCACATGGCTGACTAGTATACTCCCTGGACCACCTCACATGGCTGACTAGTATACTCCTTCGACCACCTCACTTGGCTGACTAGTATACTCCTTGGACTGCCTCACAGGGCTGACTCATATACTCCTTGGACTGCCTCACATGGCTGACTAGTATACTCCCTGGACCACCTCACATGGCTGACTAGTATGCTCCTTGGACCGCCTCACATGGCTGACTAGTATACTCCTTGGACCACCTCACATGCCTGACTCATATACTCCTTGAACCGCCTCACATGGCTGACTAGTATACTCCTTGGATGGCCTCACATGGCTGACTCATATACTCCTTGGACTGTCTCACATGGCTGACTAGTATACTCCTTGGACCGCCTCACATGGCTGACTCATATACTCTTTGGACTGCCTCGCATGGCTGACTCATATACTCCTTGGACCGCCTCACATGGCTGATTAGTATACTCCTTGGACCGCCTCACATGGCTGACTCATATACTCCTTGGACCACCTCACATGGCTGACTAGTATACTCCTTGGTCCGCCTCACATAGCTGACTAGTATACTCCTTGGACCGCCTCACATGGCTGACTCATATACTCTTTGGACTGCCTCGCATGGCTGACTCATATACTCCTTGGACCACCTCACATGGCTGACTAGTATACTCCTTGGACCGCCTCACATGGCTGAGTAGTATACTCCTTGGACTGCCTCACATGCCTGACTAGTATACTCCTTGGACCACCTCACATGGCTGACTAGTATACTCCTTGGACTGCCTCACATGGCTGACTAGTATACTCCTTGGACCGCCTCACATGGCTGACTAGTATACTCCTTGGACCGCATCACATGGCTGACTAGTATAGTCCTTGGACTGCCTCACATGGCTGACTAGTATACTCCTTGGACCACCTCACATGGCTGACTAGTATACTCCTTGGACCGCCTCACATGGCTGACTAGTATACTCCTTGGACCGCCTCACATGGCTGACTCATATACTCCTTGGACTGCCTCACATGGCTGACTAGTATACTCCTTGGACCGCCTCACATGGCTGACTAGTATACTCCCTGGACCACCTCACATGGCTGACTAGTATACTCCTTCGACCACCTCACTTGGCTGACTAGTATACTCCTTGGACTGCCTCACAGGGCTGACTCATATACTCCTTGGACTGCCTCACATGGCTGACTAGTATACTCCCTGGACCACCTCACATGGCTGACTAGTATGCTCCTTGGACCGCCTCACATGCCTGACTCATATACTCCTTGAACCGCCTCACATGGCTGACTAGTATACTCCTTGGATGGCCTCACATGGCTGACTCATATACTCCTTGGACTGTCTCACATGGCTGACTAGTATACTCCTTGGACCGCCTCACATGGCTGACTCATATACTCTTTGGACTGCCTCGCATGGCTGACTCATATACTCCTTGGACCGCCTCACATGGCTGATTAGTATACTCCTTGGACCGCCTCACATGGCTGACTCATATACTCCTTGGACCACCTCACATGGCTGACTAGTATACTCCTTGGTCCGCCTCACATAGCTGACAAGTATACTCCTTGGACTGCCTCACATGGCTGACTAGTATACTCCTTGGACCACCTCACATGGCTGACTAGTATACTCCGTGGACTGCCTCACATAGCTGACTAGTAAACTCCTTGGTCCGCATCACATAGCTGACTAGTATACTCCTTGGACTGCCTCACATGGCTGACTCATATACTCCTTGGACCACCTCTCATGGCTGACTAGTATACTCCTTGGACCGCCTCACATGGCTGACTAGTATTCTCCCTGGACCACCTCACATGGCTGACTAGTATACTCCCTGGACCTCCTCACATAGCTGACTAGTATACTCCTTGGACCGCCTCACATGGCTGACTAGTATACTCCTTGGATGGCCTCACATGGCTGACTAGTATGCTCCTTGGACCGCCTCACATGGCTGACTAGTAAACTCCTTGGATCGCCTCACATGGCTGACTAGTATACTCCTTGGAACGCCTCACATGGCTGACTAGTATACTCTTTCAACCGCCTCACATGGCTGACTAGTATACTCTTTCGACTGCCTCACATGGCTGACTAGTAAACTCCTTGGACCGCCTCACATGGCTGACTCATATACTCCTTGGACCGCCTCACATGGCTGACTCATATACTCCTTGGACCGCCTCACATGGCTGACTAGTATACTCCCTGGACCACCTCACATGGCTGACTAGTATACTCCTTCGACCACCTCACATGGCTGACTAGTATACTCCTTGGACTGCCTCACATGGCTGACTAGTATACTCCTTGGACCGCCTCACATGGCTGACTTATATACTCCTTGGACTGCCTCACATGGCTGACTAGTATACTCCTTGGACCACCTCACATGGCTGAGTAGTATACTCTGGACCGCCTCACATGGCTGACTAGCATACTCCTTGGACCGCCTCACATGGCTGACTAGTATACTCCTTCGACTGCCTCATATGGCTGACTTGTATAGTCCTTGGACTGCCTCACATGGCTGACTAGTATACTCCTTGGACCGCCTCACATTGCTGACTAGTATACTCCTTCAACCGCCTCACTTGCCTGACTAGTATACTCCTTGGACTGCCTCATATGGCTGACTAGTATACTCCTTGGACCGCCTCACATGGCAGACTGGTATACTCCTTGGACCGCCGCACATGGCTGACTATTATACTCCTTGGACCGCCTCACATGGCTCTCTAGTGTACTCCTTGGACCGCCTCACATGGCTGACTGGTATACTCCTTGGACCGCCTCACATGGCTGACTGGTATACTCCTTGGACCGCCTCACATGGCTGACTAGTATACTCCTTGGACCGCCTCACATGGCTGACTAGTATACTCCTTGGACCATCTCACATGGCTGACTAGTATACTCCTTGGACCGCCTCACATGGCTGACTAGTATACTCCTTGGACCACCTCACATGGCTGACTAGTATACTCCTTGGACCGCCTCACATGGCTGACTAGTATACTCCTTGGACCGCCTCACATGGCTGACTAGTATACTCCTTGGACCATCTCACATGGCTGACTAGTATACTCCTTCAACCGCCTCACTTGCCTGACTAGTATACTCCTTGGACTGCCTCACATGGCTGACTATAATACTCCTTGGATTGCCTCGCATGGCTGACTCATATACTCCTTGGACCGCCTCACATGGCTGACTAGTATACTCCTTGGACCATCTCACATGGCTGACTAGTATACTCCTTGGACCGCCTCACATGGCTGACTAGTATACTCCTTGGACCACCTCACATGGCTGACTAGTATACTCCTTGGACCGCCTCACATGGCTGACTAGTATACTCCTTGGACCGCCTCACATGGCTGACTAGTATACTCCTTGGACCATCTCACATGGCTGACTAGTATACTCCTTCAACCGCCTCACTTGCCTGACTAGTATACTCCTTGGACTGCCTCACATGGCTGACTATAATACTCCTTGGATTGCCTCGCATGGCTGACTCATATACTCCTTGGACCGCCTCACATGGCTCATTAGTATACTCCTTGGACCGCCTCACATTGCTGACTCATATATACTCCTTGGACCACCTCACATGGCTGACTAGTATACTCCTTCGACCGCCTCACATGGCTGACTAGTATACTCCTTGGACTGCCTCACATGGCTGACTTGTATACTCCTTGGACCACCTCACATGGCTGACTAGTATACTCCTTGGACTGCCTCACATGGCTGACTATTATACTCCTTGGACCGCCTCACATGGCTGACTAGCATACTCCTTGGACCGCTTCCCATGGCTGACTAGTATAGTCCTTGGACTGCCTCACATAGCTGACTAGTATACTCCTTGGACCGCCTCACATGGCTGACTAGTATACTCCTTGGACCGCCTCACATGGCTGAATCATATACTCCTTGGACCGCCTCACATGGCTGACTAGTATACTCCTTGGACCGCCTCACATAGCTGACTAGTATACTCCCTGGACCACCTCACATGGCTGACTAGTATACTCCTTCGACCACCTCACATGGCTGACTAGTATACTCCTTGGACTGCCTCACAGGGCTGACTCATATACTCCTTGGACCGCCTCACATGGCTGACTAGTATATTCCCTGGACCACCTCACATGGCTGACTAGTATACACCTTCGACCACCTCACATGGCTGACTAGAATACTCCTTGGACTGCCTCACATGGCTGACTAGTATACTCCTTGGACCGCCTCACATTGCTGACTAGTATACTCCTTCAACCGCCTCACTTGCCTGACTAGTATACTCCTTGGACCGCCTCACATGGCTGACTAGTATTCTCCTTGGACTGCCTCACATGGCTGACTATAATACTCCTTGGGCCGCCTCACATGGCTGACTAGTATACTCCTTGGACCACCTCACATGGCTGACTAGTATACTCCTTGGACCGCCTCACATGGCTGACTAGTATACTCCTTGGACTGCCTCACATGACTGACTAGTATACTCCTTGGACTGCCTCACATGGCTGACTAGTATACTCCTTGGACCACCTCACATGGCTGACTAGTATACTCCTTCGACCGCCTCACATGGCTGACTAGTATACTCCTTAAACCGCCTCACATGGCTGACTAGTATACTCTTTGGATCACCTCACATGGCTGACTGAAGGACCAAAGTACAGCAGGGGAGGGACCGGGGTACAGCAGGGGAGGTAGCAAGGTACAGCAGGGGAGGTAGCAAGGTACAGCAGGGGAGGTAGCAAGGTACAGCAGGGGAGGGAGCGAGGTACAGCAGGGGAGGGAGGGAGTGAGGTACAGCAAAGGAGGGAGGGAGTGAGGTACAGCAGGAGATGGAGGTAGGTAAAGCAGGGGGTTTACAGCAGGGGAGGGAGGGTGCAGCAGGGGAGGGAGGGTACAGCAGGGGAGGGAGGGTACAGCAGGGGAGGGAGGGAGGGTACAGCAGGGGAGGGAGGGTGCAGCAGGGGAGGGAGGGAGGGTACAGCAGGGGAGGGAGGGTACAGCAGGGGAGGAGGGAGGGTACAGCAGGGGAGGGAGGGAGGGTACAGCAGGGGAGGGAAGGAGGGTACAGCAGGGGAGGGAGGGAGGGTACAGCAGGGGAGGGAGGGTACAGCAGGGGAGGGAGGGAGGGAGGGTACAGCAGGGGAGGGAGGGTGCAGCAGGGGAGGGAGGGAGGGAGGGTACAGCAGGGGAGGGAGGGAGGGAGGGAAGGAGGGACGGATGAGCACCACCACCTCACCAGCCTCGCTACAAGCCGCTTATTGTCTTGGAAATTTAATTTTTGTCTTAATAGCCTCTGAGCTCCAGCAGGATGTGTTGACATTGTCTGTCTGTCTGTCTCTCTCTCTCTCTCTCTCTGTCTCTCTCTCTCTCTCTCTCTCTCTCTCTCTCTCTCTCTCTCCTCTCTCTCTCTGTCTCTCTCTCTCTCTCTCTCTCTCTCTCTCTCTCTCTGTCTCTCTCTCTGTCTCTCTCTCTCTCTCTCTCTCTCTCTCTCTCTCTCTCTCTCTCTCTCTCTCTCTCTCTCTCTCTCTCTCTCTCTCTCTCTCTCTCTCTCTGTCTCTCTCTCTGTCTCTCTCTCTCTCTCTCTCTCTCTCTTCCCCTCTCTCTCTCTCTCTCTCTCTCTCTCTCTCTCTCTCTCTCTCTCTCTCTCTCTCTGTCTCTCTCTCTCTCTCTCTCTCTCTCTCTGTCTCTCTCTCTCTCTCTCTCTGTCTCTCTCTCTGTCTCTCTCTCTCTCTCTCTCTCTCTCTCTCTCTCTCTCTCTCTCTCTCTCTCTCTCTCTCTCTCTCTCTCTCTCTCTCTCTCTCTCTCTGTCTCTCTCTCTCTCTCTCTCTCTCTCTCTCTCTCTCTCTCTCTCTCTCTCTCTCTCTCTCTCTCTCTCTCTCTCTCTCTCTCTCTCTCTATCTCGTGCTTGTACTAGTGATTGTATGCCTGTTTATACGACTGGCTGTTTGTCTGCCTGTCCGTTTGTCTGCCTGTCTGCGTGTCTGCCTGTTTTCTGCCTATCTGTTTGTCTGCCTGTCTGATTGTCTGCCTGTCTGTGTGGCAGTTTGTCTGCCTGTCTGTGTGGCAGTTTGTCTGCCTGTCTGTGTGGCAGTTTGTCTGCCTGTCTGCTTGTCTGCCTGTCTGTTTGTCTGTCTGTCTGCTTGTCTGTTTGTCTGCCTGTGTGTGTGTCTGCTTGTCTGTGTGTCTGCCTGTGTGTTTGTCTGCCTGTCTGTGTGCCTGTTTGTCTGCCTGTCTGTGTGCCTGTTTGTCTGCCTGTCTGTGTGGTTGTTTGTCTGCCTGTCTGTCTGCCTGTGTGTTTGTCTGCCTGTCTGTTTATCTGCCTGTGTGTTTGTCTGCCTGTCTGTTTATCTGCCTGTGTGTTTGTCTGCCTGTCTGTTTGTCTGCCTGTCTGTTTGTCTGCCTGTCTGTTTGTCTGCCTGTCTGTTTGTCTGCCTGTCTGTTTGTCTGCCTGTCTGTTTGTCTGCCTGTCTGTTTGTCTGCCTGTCTGCCTGTCTGTTTGTCTGCCTGTCTGTGTGTCTGCCTGTCTGTGTGGCTGCCTGTCTGTGTGGCTGCTTGTCTCTGTTTTTCAGTGACTCACGTTCGCTCTCCTCCTGTATTCTTCCTCTCTCTCCTTCTCCTCCGACCACGACCTTCATGTCACGAATAGAGTCATTACCCCCCAGTCACCCTACACTTCCCTCACTCTCTCTAACTCTCCGCCTCCCTCCCTCTGGCTCTCCGCCTCACTCCCTCTGGCTCTCCCCCTCACTCCCTCTGCCTCTCCCCCTCACTCCCTCTGGCTCTCCCCCTCACTCTCTCTGCCTCTCCCCCTCACTCCCTCTGCCTCTCCCCCTCACTCCCTCTGGCTCTCCCCCTCACTCTCTCTGCCTCTCCCCCTCACTCCCTCTGGCTCTCCCCCTCACTCCCTCTGGCTGTCCTCTCATTCCCTCTGGCACTCACCAAGGGGAGAGAGGTGCCTCTCCCCTCGAGTGCTCTCCGAGGGGAGATATAAAGGCCGCCCTGTAGACGAGATGATGAAAGCCAGCTCTCAATGCACAAGAGTTAGTAACTGGGTATCCACAATGCAAGTTGAACTGGTAGCACTCAGAAGTATTGACCACACTGAAGCTTAATTATTTCTGACTCCCTTTCCTCACTACTTGCTTTAAATAGTTTACTGTCAAGTAATAATGTGCATGTCTCCGACGCCAGACATAGATATATATAAGCATACTTAGCTAGGGGGTGAAAATCAAAATGTTGTGGATTCCTTCTCACATTGGCCTGCAGGAACATGACAAAGTTGACGCCCTTGCTAAGGTTGCAGTAAATAAAGACAGTATTGAACGGAATCTTGAGTTATCAAATAGGTCCATTAAAAGAGTCATTAGACAAGAACTCCTGGATGTATTTGAAGAAAGTAGAACAGTGCAAACTGGAACTAGCAGGTCCATTGTTCATCACAATGAAATGTGTGAAGTTAAACATGTGCTTGGGGCAAGTAACATCAGCAGTAGACTAACAGATGTTGTCACAGCTCGAATAAGACTTGGCTACAAGTATCTCTGGCACTTGGGCTTGTATAGGGATCTAGATGAAGTAAAGTGTAAAGTGTGTGCATTAAGACAGGGACACACACTCCAGCATTTCATCTTAGACTGAAAAAAAATTGAGCCATTTAGAGATAATTCTAAACTCACGTTGTATGAAATGGCAAACCATCTTGTTACTAAGGATAAAACATCTGAAATCCTTGCACTGTATCAATGTTTGGCTTCTTGAGGTTATCTTGAGATGATTTCGGGGCTTTAGTGTCCCCGCGGCCCGGTCCTCGACCAGGCCTCCACCCCCAGGAAGCAGCCCGTGACAGCTGACTAACTCCCAGGTACCTATTTACTGCTAGGTAACAGGGGCATTCAGGGTGAAAGAAACTTTGCCCATTTGTTTCTGCCTCGTGCGGGAATCGAACCCGCGCCACAGAATTACGAGTCCTGCGCGCTATCCACCAGGCTACGAGGCCCCTGAAGATTGGCTGGCTTCCAGAAGATTAAGGTCACATGAGATTAAGAAACAAGTAGTGTATTGTGAAGACTTAATAATAACAACAGCTCCCCTATAACCCTGTAATATCCCCATAGCTCAGATCATTATGTATTAGCAAGAAGACCTACCATTAATGTATAATGATTAACTGTCAATACATAGCTACTGAAATGAACATTCTCTGTAACAATCTTGGTTATCTTGAGGTTATCTTGAGATGATTTCGGGGCTTTTTAGTGTCCCCGCGGCCCGGTCCTCGACCAGGCCTCCACCCCCAGGAAGCAGCCCGTGACAGCTGGCTAACACCCAGGTACCTATTTTACTGCTAGGTAACAGGGGCAAAGGGTGAAAGAAACTCTGCCCATTGTTTCTCGCCGGCGCCTGGGATCGAACCCAGGACCACAGGATCACAAGTCCAGCGTGCTGTCCGCTCGGCCGACCGGCTCCCAAACTAGCTGACATTATAATTACAAGGTGTGCAGGAGAGTTGTAATTGTTAATGTAATAATCTCCGTTGACGTCTGATAAAGACCTTTTGTGCCCTCTGTAATGTCTTTTCGCGCCACCGCTCACAGGATGAGTATGGGGTGCACAATAACCTCCGGCGGACACAGTCAGTCTCAGTGCACCAGACCTTATCCTCATGCTGTTGTCGGCAAGGTGTCAAATATTCACTTCTAATGGACTCGGAATAAATGTGTTTTGTTATGAAGAATAGTTGCTCATTTGATGGTTTTCTTCACTTGTTTGTAAAGAGTGTTTATATGTTGAACAATTTGTTAAGCGCAGACCTCGACGTTGTTTATGGTCTGTGGGGTCCACGGTCTTGGTCTGTGGGGTCTGGGGTCCACGGTCTTGGTCTGTGGGGTCAAGGGTCTTGGTCTGTGGGGTCCAGGGTCTTGGTCTGTGGGGTCTGGGGTCCACGGTCTTGGTCTGTGGGGTCAAGGGTCTTGGTCTGTGGGGTCCAGGGTCTTGGTCTGTGGGGTCTGGGGTCCACGGTCTTGGTCTGTGGGGGTCCATGGTCGTGGTCTGTGAGGTCCAGGTTTCTTTGGTTTTATTGCTGTTTATTTTCACTGCTATGCATTTCGCTTCCCTGTTCACGATGTCTAGGCATTCCTCTGCATGGTTCCTGGCGCCTTTGCCATTGATGATGACCACAAAGTCGTCTGCATTGTTAAGAAGTTTGGCTTTTGGTAGCCAATTGCATTGGTCTGTGGGGTCCAGGGTCTTGGTCTGTGGGGTCGAGGATCTTGGTCTGTGGGGTTAAGGGTCTTGGTCTGTGGGGTCGAGGATCTTGGTCTGTGGGGTTAAGGGTCTTGGTCTGTGGGTCTGTTAATGCATTGGCTAGCTCGAAGGCTTTTTCTAGTTCTAGAAAAATAAGGATTCTTGGTTTGTCATTGATTTGAACCAGGAGGGAGTTAAGGCATTCTGTGGTTCCAACACCTTTTCTGTAAGCAAACATATTTTGCTGCAGTGGATTGCCTCTCCTGTCAATCCTATTAAGAGACATTCTTTCCACAGTTTTGGACAGACAGCTTGTTAATGAGATGGGTCTTGGATTTCCTGGGTCTTTGGATTTTGGAATGGGAACTATAATTGCACTATTCCAAGAGAGTGGTCGTGTTCTTGTCACCCATATTGTTGATGAGAGTCAAGAAGACTTCTTTACCCTTTGAGGGGCCTCGTAGCCTGGTGGATAGTGCGCAGGACTCGTAATTCTGTGGCGCGGGTTCGATTCCCGCACGAGTCAGAAACAAATGGGCAAAGTTTCTTTCACCCTGAATGCCCCTGTTACCTAGCAGTAAATAGGTACCTGGGAGTTAGTCAGCTGTCACGGGCTGCTTCCTGGGGGTGGAGGCCTGGTCGAGGACTGGGCCGCGGGGACACTAAAAAAAAAAAAGCCCCGAAATCATCTCAAGATAACCTCAAGATAACCCTTTTCTCCTAGCTTAGCCAGCATGTTTTATGTGATTTTATCCTCAGCTGGGGCTATGTTTTTAGTTTTCTTTGTAGTTTCTTTGTTGTTTCTCTGAGTTCTTTCAGATTGAAAGGTTGGTCTAGTTCGTGAGGTAAGGCTAAAGCATCTTCTACTTATTCCCATCTTGCTGCTTGAAATCTTTGTTGGTGGTTATCTTGAGATGATTTCGGGGCTTTTTTAGTGTCCCCGCGGCCCGGTCCTCGACCAGGCCTCCACCCCCAGGAAGCAGCCCGTGACAGCTGACTAACTCCCAGGTACCTATTTACTGCTAGGTAACAGGGGGCATTCAGGGTGAAAGAAACTTTGCCCATTTGTTTCTGCCTCGTGCGGGAATCGAACCCGCGCCACAGAATTACGAGTCCTGCGCGCTATCCACCAGGCTACGAGGTGAGTCAGAGTTGCTTGAGGAAGTTGAGTGGAACTGATTCTTGAAGGAAATAGATTTGCTATTCTTTCTGCTTCTTGCTCTGGATGAACATGATGGGGGCGGAGGAGGAGGCGGTTTTCCTTAGGCTTTGTTGATCTGCCTCCAGATGTCGCCCAAAGGTGTATGCTGATTTAACTTGGCTCACCACACGAGCCATTTTTCTTCTTTGATTTTTGCTGTTCCATCATTCACATGAATGTAATGAACTTGCTCGATTAAGGTTCGAGAATAGTAAGTCACCCAAATGAAATCCCCAGTTCTGTACTTTGGCACGGAAAACGGGGGTTAGAATTAAACTCTTGACTAATAATCTCCAGCATAATTCATCATAGTTCACCATATATTTATAATATAAACTTAAACACACTCATATACTAACACAACACCACGTCGTGACCTGCTCAGGAGGAGAGACAGAGACTCGTCAAGACAGAGACTCGTGCACTACAGCACGAGCAAAACACAACAATAAGAATTCCACTCAACTGTGAACTACTAAAACGATTGGTTAAGTCTCCACTAGTATTTATACTAATGAAAAACACTTTTTTTTTTTTTTTTTTTTTTTTTTTTGAGATATATACAAGAGTTGTTACATGGTTGTACAGCCACTAGTACGCGTAGCGTTTCGGGCAAGTCCTTAATCCTATGGTCCCTGGAATACGATCCCCTGCCGCGAAGAATCGTTTTTTCATCCAAGTACACATTTTACTGTTGCGTTAAACAGAGGCTACAGTTAAGGAATTGCGCCCAGTAAATCCTCCCCGGCCACGATACGAACACTTAATCCTACTACACAGATTTAACTTAAGGGGGCCATGCCCTGAGAACACCAGTCGACGTCCTCCATACAGCAGCTCCAGAGAACAACTGACTCCAACAGCCGGCGCCACTGCCTGCATGCAGCCTGCGTTCGGACAAATACATTCGAACGCCCTAGGCCTAATAATTTCCTTACTAAGCTATCACTGCAAAGCTAACCTTCATTTACTTAGACACGGTAAAGCAAAATCAGCTGATTATTACTGGGCCAACATCTAAGTAAATGAAGCAGTACTAACTAATTACATAATATCTAACACTAGGCCTTCCCTAGGGAGCCGGTCGGCCGAGCGGACAGCACACTGGACTTGTGATCCTGTGGTCCTGGGTTCGATCCCAGGCGCCGGCGAGAAACAATGGGCAGAGTTTCTTTCACCCTATGCCCCTGTTACCTAGCAGTAAAATAGGTACCTGGGTGTTAGTCAGCTGTCACGGGCTGCTTCCTGGGGGTGGAGGCCTGGTCGAGGACCGGGCCGCGGGGACACTAAAAAGCCCCGAAATCATCTCAAGATAACCTCAAGATAACCTTCCCACAGACTGGGGTTGGTAGGCCTGTTCTGGCTCTGACTGCTGCCACATGTACACAGGACGATGAATAGCCTGACTGTTACACAAAAATACTAACTTAATATATACTCTCACAGGTCAAAGGTATAGGTAACACAGCTTCCATAATGTGAACCTATAACTGAAATACTGACATACAAGAAGTACAATAACTAACATACATAAACTTGGCAGCGTACCACATGTACCATGTCGGAGGTGACTCACACTCTTCCCCTCATTAACTGGAGGTGACTCACACTCTTCCCCTCATTAACTGGAGGTGACTCACACTCTTCCCCTCATTAACTGGAGGTGACTCGCACTCTTCCCCTCATTAACTGGAGGTGACTCACACTCTTCCCCTCATTAACAGGAGGTGACTCACACTCTTCCCCTCATTAACTGGAGGTGACTCACACTCTTCCCCTCATTAACTGGAGGTGACTCACACTCTTCCCCTCATTAACTGGTGGTGACTCACAGTCTTCCCCTCATTAACTGGAGGTGACTCACACTCTTCCCCTCATTAACTGGTGGTGACTCACACTCTTCCCCTCATTAACTGGAGGTGACTCACACTCTTCCCCTCATTAACTGGTAAAACACTATAACTAAACAATAGACAGTAATGCGAAACATATTTGGCAAGCCGCCAAATTATCCATACATTTACACTGACGACTCCGCCACTTACTAACACAGCTTGGGGTCAAGGAAACAGCCAGCAGCACCTCACTCATACGACAAATGGGCAAAGTTTCTTTCACCCTAAGTGCCCCTGTTACCTAGCAGTAAATAGGTACCTGGGAGTTAGTCAGCTGCCACGGGCTGCTTCCTAGGGTGTGTGTGTGTGGTGTGGGAAAAAAAAAAAAAAAAGTAGTTAGTAAACAGTTGATTGACAGTTGAGAGGCGGGCCGAAAGAGCAAAGCTCAACCCCCGCAAAAACACAACTAGTAAACACAAGGTTGGTATCCTTAATCCCACAATATCCGGTCAAGCCTAGCGCAGCCCAACAGAAAACGAGAAGAATTAAATCGGGGGGAGGGAGTTGGGCAAATGTAACAGCCCCATAAGTGCAATTATGCACTGTTTATGACAGTAAGAAAGTGTACTTATTACACTTAGTATTAAATCGTACTGTCAATTTGGAGGATGGGTTGACCTAGCGAGACCTCTCAAGTACCACTTGACTCCTCCTGGCAGGCGCTCTTGCGCTCCCTCGCAAACATATATCCTACAACATCTTCTTCTTGAGGTTATCTTGAGATGATTTCGGGGCTTAGCGTCCCCGCGGCCCGGTCCTCGACCAGGCCTCCATTTTGTCACAACCCCCCCCCCCCAGGAAGCAGCCCGTAGCAGCTGTCTAACTCCCAGGTACCTATTTACTGCTAGGTAACAGGGACATCAGGGGTGAAAGAAACATTTTGCCCATTTGTCTCCGCCTCCACCGGGGATCGAACCTAGGACCTCAGGACTACGAATCCGAAACGCTGTCCACCCAGCTGTCAGGTGCCCTACATGAACATGAATACACACTAGTCATCCAAGACAAATGAATAATATTTCATTACAAAACAATAGATAATACAAAGCACATTACTATCTTTATTTCATCTAAATGGAAATATATGCTAATTACTAATCTAATAAACGTTACAAATCAGTTATTCATGTAAATGAGATAATAGGTTCGTAACATCCCTCTACCGCCGGAAGACTAAATGGGATACTTCAAGTAACCACATTTAGTAGTTCAGGAATGGATTCCACTAACATGAGAGCAACACAGTGCCAAACGCACCACTTGAAAATTAGCAATATCTGACAAGGATTATTGACTAACAACTTAGTTGACATGGTAACCAGACATGACTAACAACTTAGTTGACATGGTAACCAGACATGACTAACAACTTAGTTGACATGGTAACCAGACATGACTAACAACTTAGTTGACATGGTAACCAGACATGACTAACAACTTAGTTGACATGGTATTGACCTGGTAATACTACACTCCAGCACACAAAGTTCTGGAGGAAAACTGACCAGGCTCTACATAGGTTATCAGACTTCCATATTCTATTTCCCGTGACAGTTTACTGAAACACACAAATTTAGAAACAGTATTTCAAATGGTTCAACTGGTTAAGTGACCACATCAATAAATTCCACAAACTAAATTCTAAACTTGGGTCCCGTGACCCGATACATTTAAACATAGAGCTCCTTATCGCGTCTTAAAGTCTATTGTCTTTAAACTGGGGTCCCGTGACCCGATACATTTAAACATAGAGTTCCTTATCGCGTCTTAAAGTCTATTGTCTTTAAACTGGGGTCCCGTGACCCGATACATTTAAACATAGAGTTCCTTATCGCGTCTTAAAGTCTATTGTCTTTAAACTGGGGTCCCGTGACCCGATACATTTAAACATAGAGTTCCTTATCGCGTCTTAAAGTCTATTGTCTTTAAACTGGGGTCCCGTGACCCAATACATTTAAACATAGAGTTCCTTATCGCGTCTTAAAGTCTATTGTCTTTAAACTGGGGTCCCGTGACCCAATACATTTAAACATAGAGTTCCTTATCGCGTCTTAAAGTCTATTGTCTTTAAACTGGGGTCCCGTGACCCGATACATTTAAACATAGAGTTCCTTATCGCGTCTTAAAGTCTATTGTCTTTAAAATCAGGCTCTGAATTTTCCTGCAGAGGTCCAGTACTCAGATTAAACACACTCAAAGCTCATTTCCATAGGGGGCCTCGTAGCCTGGTGGATAGCGCGCAGGACTCGTAATTCTGTGGCGCGGGTTCGATTCCCGCACGAGGCAGAAACAAATGGACAAAGTTTCTTTCACCCTGAATGCCCCTGTTACCTAGCAGTAAATAGGTACCTGGGTGTTAGTCAGCTGTCACGGGCTGCTTCCTGGGGGTGGAGGCCTGGTCGAGGACCGGGCCGCGGGGACACTAAAGCCCCGAAATCATCTCAAGATAACCTCAAGATAGGGCTCGGACTCGAGCACCTGGAGTACTGCTGGTCGTTACTTATAAGACCAAGGTAACCATCTTTTCTTCCCCACATAGATTTTCCTCAGACGGGTCTCTCTGGGTCAAATGGAAACCAAGAGGGTTAGCATCCGTGTGGTGGACCTCAGTACTGTGGGGAATGGTCTGGAAACACTGGTTTCCAAACCAGTTGTCATCCTATATCATGCGATATCATGCTCTGGTTTCCAAATGAATTTAATGTTTTTCTTAGTCAGCTCAGTTAAGGGCGCTGATGTACTTGCAAAACCCTCAATGTGGCGACAGAAATATCCGGCTGCTCGCAGAAACCTGCAAACATCCCTCGCTGTCTTTGGTGTTGGCATGGCAGCAATGGCCCGACAGGAGACGGGGTCAAGTCGGATACCATCTGTGCTTGCCTGGAACCCCAGAAATTTGAATTCTTGAGATGCCAGAATGCACTTTTCAACATTCAATTTAAATCCGACTTTATCTAATAAAGTCAACGTCTCAGTTAAGTCCCGTAAGTGCTAATCAAACGTCCTGGAATATATCACATCATCATCCAGGTACGCTAGTGAGTGCCTTCCCAAGACTGGGCTGAGTATGTAAGTGAAATGACGATGGGGCTGTGTTTAACCCAAAGGGCATACACATGAATTGATACGTATGTACACCATCAGAGAAAGCTGTCTTTTTCTCTGTCTTTCTCCACCACCGGTATTGCCCAATATGCCGATTTTGCATCCAGAGTGGAGAAGTATTTGGTTGACCCAAATTGATCGATTATTTCATGAATTCGGGGTAAAGGGTAAACATCTCCCTTAGTAATGTCATTGATCTTCCGGAAATTCACACAAAACTGGTAAGACCCATCAGGTTTACGCACCAACACCACTGGCGACAACCACGGAGACGTACTAGGCTCGATCACGTTCTGTCTCAACATTTTCTGACACTCGCCTCTGATTACTTCCTTTGCCTGTTCCGGGAGCCTCCACTGTCGAGTGTAAATTGGCAAGTGGTCACCTGTTGAAATAACGTGTTCAATCCTATCCAGAAGACCAATTTGGTCGTCCTCTGTTGAAACTTCCCAAGAAATTCAATTCTCACTAAAATTTCCCCTGGAAATGCAAGATTCTCTACAATTGTGTATTTGTGAGGGTGAAATTCTTAATTTCCCTCTTCATAATTAAGGGTACCTTAGCCCAAGATGTCAATTTGTTATCCATTTACTGCTGTTAAATTTTTCGCACAACGGTTAAGGCATGAATTTTCCAATTTGCTGAAGGCTGAAATATAAATCAAGGTTGCTTGACTTCCGATGTCCACAAACACCGTCAAACTCACACCCTCCACCCTCACTTCAATAGTAGGTCTACCATTATTAGGGGCGGCCTCGTCTCAGTCCCTCTTTGCCACCCTTCGGGAGTCTGCCCTCAAGTGACCCTGCTTGCCACATTTAAAACAGGCGCAGGAGTCCCGCTCTGCACTCCATGGGGGGATGACTCCGTGGGGGATGACTCCGTGGGGGATGACTCCGTGGGGGATGACTCCGTGGGGGATGACCCGGTGGGGGATGACCCGTGAGTGTACCTCCCATTGCTGACTGCTAGCGGTAACCTGATTAACCGCTATACCATACCTTCACCATTTTTGTGCCCACTGCCTCGACATGTGGTGACGGCCAGACGCTTCCCGCTCACTATCCGATTGTTCCCCCATTGATTCATTGGCGAGACACACGAGTTCCGAGTTCCTTGATATATACGACGTCTGATAACGTCTTCATACGACGTCTGATAACGCTACGCTGTCCCATCCCAGTGTAACACAGCAGACTACAACTCTCTGAGATGCCCTGTGTAACCATGTATGGCACGACGATGACAGGTAAAGCCTGACAAAACAACAGCTTTACATATTGTTCCACTTGGTTCGAATTGAACCCAAGCTCCTGAGCGAGGTCACTAATCCTACTCCTCAGTGAAATGCCAAAATCTTGTAGACAAGTCCCGTTATTCGTCTTAAGAGACGTTAAGTATGCATGCGCCTCTTCTTTGGTTATGTTTGCCTTATTCCTATCTCTGATGGCCTGAATAAACTGTGGCCAGGTCACCAGATGTCTGAAGTCCACAGACTTCAGACGGGGGCCATCGCTATCTACACAAACCCCCGTGGCCAGAAAAATCTTTGTCTCATCATCGGGGGACTCCTGCTAGCACGGACTCCATCTGCCATAACCAATTCTCCATGCAACGGTTCCCTTCCACCTGGTTCGAGGGGAGTTCTGAACAAACCAATCTAGGCAAGGTTTACTTTGGAAGTGACGCAGCGAAACCTGCTCTATATGAGGACGTCCTGGGAGTGTATCTTGAGGTTATCTTCAGATGATTTCGGGGCTTTTTAGTGTCCCAGCGGCCCGGTCCTCGACCAGGCCTCCACCCCCAGGAAGCAGCCCGTGACAGCTGACTAACACCCAGGTACCTATTTCACTGCTAGGTAACAGGGGCATAGGGTGAGAGAAACTCTGCCTATTGTTTCTCGCCGGCGCCTGGGATCGAACCCAGGACCACAGGATCGCAAGTCCAGCATGCTGTCCGCTCGGCCGACCGGCTCCGACCGGTGTAAGGAGACGCCTGGCCAGGGGAGGAAGGGGCTCATGGGGTAATGGGTTGGGATTGTTGGGGAGATAAGGGGTGTGGGTTAGGTTGGGAAGAGGGAAGCTGGGGTTGGAATTGAGGTGGGGAGAACTAGCTGGTGGGAAGGGGGGTTCTACTAGCCCCCTCTTAGGGAAGGGGGCTAGTAGTAGAAGGACACTGATAAGGTGGAGGTTGTGGTTGATAGTGTTGTTGATAGTATGGTGGTTGTGGTTGGAAGTGTGGTGGTTGTTGTGGGTGTGGCAGTTGCTGTTGGTGTGTGGTGGTTGTGGGTGTGGTGGTTGTGGGTGTGGTGATTGTGGTTGTGGTGGTTGGTGTTGTTGTGGTGGTTGTTGGTAGTACTGTTGGTGCAGGTAGTGTGGTGGGTAGTACGGTGATTGTTGGTAGAGTGGTGGTTTGTGGTTGATTTGGTGATTGTGGTTGTTGTTGTTGTGGTTGCTGTTAGTAGTACTGTTGGTGCTGATAGTGAGATGGTTTAGGTGGGTAGTATGGTGGTAGTGTGGTGGTAGTGTGGTGGTAGTGTGGTGGTAGTGTGGTGGTAGTGTGGTGGTAGTATGGTGGTAGTATGGTGGTAGTGTGGTGGTAGTGTGGTGGTAGTGTGGTGGTAGTGTGGTGGTAGTGTGGTGGTAGTGTGGTGGTAGTGTGGTGGTAGTATGGTGGTAGTATGGTGGTAGTGTGGTGGTAGTGTGGTGGTAGTGTGGTGGTAGTGTGGTGGTAGTATGGTGGTAGTTTATTATTAATAACATCTTTATTGACAAAATTAATTACAATTTTGCCTAATCTGAGGATTTTGATAGTCTTATTAAAGTGAGGATAATGCTGGTATTCACTGTCACGCAGGACAGAGGGTCATACACAAGACAATAGGTCTAAACTGTAGGCTGAAGCACATATATATCATGGTTACAATCAATGTTTTAATGTATGGATATGTGAAAACAACTTTCTATTGTGCACTGCCACACAAGGGCAGGGATGTGCACTGCCACACAAGGGCAGGGATGTGCACTGCCACACAAGGGCAGGGATGTGCACTGCCACACAAGGGCAGGGATGTGCACTGCCACACAAGGGCAGGGATGGGTTCATAACTGATACAGCTTAGAATATAAATAAAAATTGTTCTTCATTCTTTAAAATGGACAAGCAAATTTTGGGTAAATTGTTAGGATGTCGTCCAGAACACCTGAGTCAATAAAATAGTTACACAGTTGGTGGTACAATAGGCCAGGAGGTCTAAAGTCCTTTACGGTTTCACATTCATCAATATAGTGTTCTTGTGAATGCATTAAAGGTTTATCACAGAGTTTACAATCTGAATATTCTGGTAGTGGCTCAGCCTCACTAACCTGCCAGATGTGTCTATAGCCAAGGCGAATTCGCGCAATTACTACATCACATTGCCTGGTCCCGTTACTGTGCTGACCATACAAATACCTGTTATTACAGAACTTGTCATAACTTTTAATACTGCAGCTTTCAGGTCTCTGGGCATTTCTTAGTTCTTCTAAATCTGAATTAATTTCTTTAATTTGTATGTTTCTAATAACTGCATTAGATAGTCCAAAGTCATAATCAATGTTTTCTTTCCTGCAAGCCTCATTGGCCAATTGATCTTCTTGAGGTTATCTTGAGATGATTTCGGGGCTTTTTAGTGTCCCCGCGGCCCGGTCCTCGACCAGGCCTCCACCCCCAGGAAGCAGCCCGTGACAGCTGACTAACACCCAGGTACCTATTTTACTGCTAGGTAACAGGGGCATAGGATGAAAGAAACTCTGCCCATTGTTTCTCGCCGGCGCCTGGGATCGAACCCAGGACCACAGGCTCACAAGTCCCGCGTGCTGTCCGCTCGGCCGACCGGCTCCCTGACTTGATCTTGATCATGACTTGTGATGACTTGAAAACATGACTTGATCTACAAAGTCATGTTTTTCAACTCCAACATGGGATGGGATGGTAGTGTGGTGGTTGTGGTTGGTGTGGGGATCGTTCAGAGTTCGTGTGTACTGGGTGTCCCACAGTGGTGTCATCCCCTAGTGATAGGGGATAGGCACAGGGGGGGGAGGAGGGTAGGGAAGGAGAGGCACCGGACTGTTTCCACCCATACTCAACAATGGTCAGCTGTGAGTCACAACAATGGTCAGCTGTGAGTCACAACAATGGTCAGCTGTGAGTCACAACAATGGTCAGCTGTGAGTCACAACAATGGTCAGCTGTGAGTCACAACTGTGGTCAGCTGTGAGTCACAACAATGGTCAGCTGTGAGTCACAACTGTGGTCAGCTGTGAGTCACAACAGTGGTCAGCTGTGAGTCACAACAGTGGTCAGCTGTGAGTCACAACAATGGTCAGCTGTGAGTCACAACAATGGTCAGCTGTGAGTCACAACAATGGTCAGCTGTGAGTCACAACAATGGTCAGCTGTGAGTCACAACAATGGTCAGCTGTGAGTCACAATAATGGTCAGCTGTGAGTCACATCAATGGTCAGCTGTGAGTCACAACAATGGTCAGCTGTGAGTCACAACAATGGTCAGCTGTGAGTCACATCAATGGTCAGCTGTGAGTCACAACAATGGTCAGCTGTGAGTCACAACAATGGTCAGCTGTGAGTCACAACAATGGTCAGCTGTGAGTCACAACAATGGTCAGCTGTGAATCATCAGGGTTCAGGTTGTGTGGTCAGCCTTGCTGGGGGCTCCGACCGGCCATATTATGACACCTTACTAGCCTGATTCGGTGGTCCTTCCTAAGTGCCTCGACCAGCCTTACAAGGGTGCCTCGACCAGCCTTATATGGGTGCCTCGACCAGCCTTATATGGGTGCCTCGACCAGCCTTATATGGGTGCCTCGACCAGCCTTATATGGGTGCCTCGACCAGCCTTATATGGGTGCCTCGACCAGCCTTACAAGGGTGCCTCGACCAGCCTTATATGGGTGCCTCGACCAGCCTTATATGGGTGCCTCGACCAGCCTTACAAGCGTCCCTCGACCAGCCTTACAAGGGTCCCTCGACCAGCCTTACAAGGGGGCCTCGACCAGCCTTACAAGGGTCCCTCGACCAGCCTTATATGGATGCCTCGACCAGCCTTACAAGGGTCCCTCGACCAGCCTCACAAGGGTCCCTCGACCAGCCTTATATGGATGCCTCGACCAGCCTTACAAGGGTCCCTCGACCAGCCTCACAAGGGTCCCTCGACCAGCCTTACAAAGGGGGCCTCGACCAGCCTTATATGGGTGCCTCGACCAGCCTTACAAGGGTCCCTCGACCAGCCTTACAAGGGGGCCTCGACCAGGCTCACAATGGTGCATCGACCAGGCTCACAATGGTGCATCGACCAGGCTCACAATGGTGCATCGACCAGGCTCACAATGGTGCATCGACCAGGCTCACAATGGTGCATCGACCAGGCTCACAATGGTGCATCGACCAGGCTCACAATGGTGCATCGACCAGGCTCACAATGGTGCCTCGACCAGGCTCACAAGAATGCCTCTACCAGGCACACAAGGGTGCCTCGACCAGGCTCACAAGGGTGCCTCGACCAGGATCACAAGGGTGCCTCGACCAGGATCACAAGGGTGCCTCGACCAGGCTCGCAAGGGTGCCTCGACCAGGCTCACAAGGGTGCCTCGACCAGGCTCGCAAGGGTGCCTCGACCAGGCTCACAAGGGTGCCTCGACCAGGATCACAAGGGTGCCTCGACCAGGATCACAAGGGTGCCTCGACCAGGCTCACAAGGGTGCCTCGACCAGGCTCACAAGGGTGCCTCGACCTGGCTCACAAGTGTGCCTCGACCAGGCTCACAAGGATGCCTCGACCGGGCTCACAAGGGTGCCTCGACCGGGATCACAAGGGTGCCTCGACCGGGCTCACAAGGGTGCCTCGACCAGGCTCACAAGGGTGCCTCGACCAGGCTCACAAGGGTGCCTCGACCAGGCTCACAAGGGTACCTCGACCAGGCTCACAAGGGTGCCTCGACCAGGCTCACAAGGGTGCCTCGACCAGGCTCACAAGGGTGCCTCGACCAGGCTCACAAGGGTGCCTCGACCAGGCTCACAAGGGTGCCTCCACCAGGCTCACAAGCGTGCCTCCACCAGGCTCACAAGGGTGCCTCCACCAGGCTCACAAGGGTGCCTCCACCAGGATCACAAGGGTGCCTCGACCAGGCTCATAAAGGTGCCTCCACCAGGCTCACAAGGGTGCCTCGACCAGGCTCACAAAGGTGCCTCCACCAGGCTCACAAAGGTGCCTCCACCAGGCTCACAAAGGTGCCTCGACCAGGCTCACAAAGGTGCCTCCACCAGGCTCACAAAGGTGCCTCCACCAGGCTCACAAAGGTGCCTCCACCAGGCTCACAAAGGTGCCTCCACCAGGCTCACAAAGGTGCCTCCACCAGGCTCACAAAGGTGCCTCCACCAGGCTCACAAAGGTGCCTCCACCAGGCTCACAAAGGTGCCTCCACCAGGCTCACAAAGGTGCCTCCACCAGGCTCACAAAGGTGCCTCGACCAGGCTCACAAAGGTGCCTCGACCAGGCTCACAAAGGTGCCTCCACCAGGCTCACAAAGGTGCCTCCACCAGGCTCACAAAGGTGCCTCGACCAGGCTCACAAAGGTGCCTCGACCAGGCTCACAAAGGTGCCTCCACCAGGCTCACAAAGGTGCCTCCACCAGGCTCACAAGGGTGCCTCGACCAGGCTCACAAAGGTGCCTCCACCAGGCTCACAAAGGTGCCTCCACCAGGCTCACAAAGGTGCCTCGACCAGGCTCACAAAGGTGCCTCCACCAGGCTCACAAAGGTGCCTCCACCAGGCTCACAAAGGTGCCTCCACCAGGCTCACAAAGGTGCCTCGACCAGGCTCACAAAGGTGCCTCCACCAGGCTCACAAAGGTGCCTCCACCAGGCTCACAAAGGTGCCTCCACCAGGCTCACAAAGGTGCCTCCACCAGGCTCACAAAGGTGCCTCCACCAGGCTCACAAAGGTGCCTCGACCAGGCTCACAAAGGTGCCTCCACCAGGCTCACAAAGGTGCCTCCACCAGGCTCACAAAGGTGCCTCCACCAGGCTCACAAAGGTGCCTCCACCAGGCTCACAAAGGTGCCTCCACCAGGCTCACAAAGGTGCCTCCACCAGGCTCACAAAGGTGCCTCCACCAGGCTCACAAAGGTGCCTCCACCAGGCTCACAAAGGTGCCTCCACCAGGCTCACAAAGGTGCCTCGACCAGGCTCACAAAGGTGCCTCCACCAGGCTCACAAAGGTGCCTCGACCAGGCTCACAAAGGTGCCTCGACCAGGCTCACAAAGGTGCCTCCACCAGGCTCACAAAGGTGCCTCCACCAGGCTCACAAAGGTGCCTCCACCAGGCTCACAAAGGTGCCTCCACCAGGCTCACAAAGGTGCCTCCACCAGGCTCACAAAGGTGCCTCCACCAGGCTCACAAAGGTGCCTCCACCAGGCTCAAAAAGGTGCCTCCACCAGGCTCACAAAGGTGCCTCCACCAGGCTCACAAAGGTGCCTCCACCAGGCTCACAAAGGTGCCTGCATATATTCAACAATATACATTGGAAATATTTCATTTCGACGTTAGTTTTTTACTAATACAAAACACTAATCATTCTGAACACGACAGAAAGGTCCCGGGTTCGATTCGCGGGCAGATGGAGACGTTTGGGCGCCGTTTCACTTCACCTGATGCAGCTGTTCACGTAGGTGTTTTAGCTTCGTCCCGGGAAACGGAAGCCTAGGACAATAAGTCCTTCAGGCTTCCTGTCCCCGACAAATGATAATCTAAATTGTAAAAAATCCTCTAAGAAATTAATACATGAACAATGTTCAATACATTATTTAAAATGAGAAAAAATATATATTATTGCTCCCAAAAAGATTATAATAATGATTAATTGTGTCGGGGGACAGACAGCCAGTGTATATATACATTTTTGCTTGTATCGAGGTCCCCCCATCCCAGGATGCAACCCCACAACGAGCAGACTAACTCCTGGGTACCCATTTACTGCTAGGTGAACAGATGCATTGGGTGATAGGAAACGCGTCCAATCATTTCTATCCCTCCCGGGATTCGAACCAACAATTCCAGACTATAGTACCATAAAACTGGTTAATATATAATGGGTTCAATGTTTATGCACTCAATAGGCCATTAGGTCATTGAACCAAAGCAATTGGACAGGTCGTCGGTAAGAGACAGCCTATCTTCTCTTCCAGTGTCGGGGGTTCGATACCCGATGATCCAAGAGTGGTTCGGCTCGTTACTTCACTCTGTTCTCCCGCCACAAGTGATGCTCGGTTATAGTGGCTAACGCTGTGCTTGTTACCTGACCTGGTAACGTAACTTATGTGACTTATGGCGCCATCTTTAAAGGCTCGACTGACGCGTACCCTAATCCACCTGTACCCCTAAGGTGGATTTCTCTCTCTCTCTCTCTCTCTCTCTCTCTCTCTCTCTCTCTCTCTCTCTCTCTCTCTCTCTCTCTCTCTCTCTCTCTCTCTCTCTCTCTCTATCTCACACACACACACACACACAATTAAATTGGGAATTAAACCTCACTTCGCTGGAAGACAGAAGAGTTAGGGGGGACATGATCACCACATTCAAGATTCTGAAGGGAATTGATAGGGTAGATAAAGACAGTCTATTTAACACAAGGGGAACACGCACAAGGGGACACAGGTGGAAACTGAGTGTCCAAATGAGCCACAGAGATATTAGAAAGAACTTTTTTAGTGTCAGAGTGGTTGACAAATGGAATGCATTAGGAAGTGATGTGGTGGACTCCATACACAGTTTCAAGTGTAGATATGATAGAGCCCGATAGGCTCAGGAATCTGTACACCTGTTGATTGACGGTTGAGAGGCGGGACCAAAGAGCCAGAGCTCAACCCCCGCAAACACAACTAGGTGAGTACACACACACACACACACACACACACACACACACACACACACACACACACACACACACACACACACACAAACACACACACACACACACACACACACACACACACACACACACACACACACACACACACTCACCAGGCGAGCCAGCATCTTCGCCCTAGAGTCCTCGTGCCTACCCTGACATTAAGTGCCACTTGCAAGCACATCATTAACTACAAGTCTGTTATTGATAACATGAACCCGAGCCGTCAGCTCCTCTTTCTTCTTCACGAGACACTGCGCGCGCACACACACATGCTCACGCACACACATGCACGCACGCACGCACGCACACACACACGCACACACATTGTGCGAAGAAAGCTAGTGGAGCACCTGGAGCGAAAGAACTTTGTAACACAGCATCAACATGGATTCAGGGATGGCAGGTCCTGCCTCACAGGGTTACTTGAATTCTACGACTAGGCAACAAAAATAAGGCAAGAAAGAGAAGGATGGGCAGACTGCATATTTTTGGATTGTCAGAAAGCCTTTGATACAGTGCCACACAAGAGGCTAGTGAAAAAACTGGAGATGCAGGCTGGAGTGAAAGGGAAGGTACTCCGTTGGATACAGGAGTACCTAAGTAACAGGAGACAACGAGTCAGTGTGAGGGGTGAGGTCTCAGATTGGCGAGACGTTACGAGTGGAGTACCGCAGGGGTCGGTCCTTGGACCTATACTGTTTCTGATATATGTAAATGATCTCCCAAAGGGTATAGAATCGTTTCTCTCAATGTTTGCCGAAGATGCAAAAATTATGAGGAGGATTGAAACTGAGGACGATAGTAAGAGGCTACAAGATGACATAGACAGACTGAGTGAATGGTCCAACAAATGGCTGTTGAAGTTCAACCCGAGTAAATGCAAAGTAATGAAACTAGGCAGTGGAAATAGGAGGCCAGATACAGGATACAGAATAGGAGATGAAGTACTTAATGAAACGAACAGAGAGAAAGATCTAGGAGTTGATATCACACCAAACCTGTCTCCTGAAGCCCACATAAAAAAAATAACGTCTGCGGCATATGCGAGGCTGGCTAACATCAGAACAGCGTTCAGGAACCTGTGTAAGGAATCATTCAGAATCTTGTAAACCACATATGTAAGACCAATCCTGGAGTATGCGGCCCCAGCATGGAGCCCGTACCTTGTCAAGCACAAGACGAAGCTGGAAAAAGTCCATAGGTATGCCACTAGACTAGTCCCAGAACTAAGAGGCATGAGTTACGAGGAAAGGCTGCGGGAAATGCATCTTACGACACTGGAAGACAGAAGAGTAAGGGCAGACATGATCACAACCTACAAAATCCTCAGAGGAATCGACCGGGTAAACAAGGATAAACTATTCAACACTGGTGGACGCGAACAAGGGGACACAGGTGGAAACTGAGTACCCACATGAGCCACAGAGACGTTAAAAGGAACTTTTTCAGTGTCAGAGTAGTTAACGGATGGAATGCATTAGGCAGTGATGTGGTGGAGGCTGACTCCATACACAGTTTTAAATGTAGATATGATGGAGCCCAGTAGGCTCAGGAATCTGTACACCAGTTGATTGACAGTTGAGAGGCGGGACCAAAGAGCCAAAGCTCAACCCCCGCAAGCACAAATAGGTGAGTACAAATAGGTGAGTACACACACACACACACACACTGAAAGAACTTTTTTAGTGTCAGAGTGGTTGACAAATGGAATGCATTAGGAAGTGATGTGGTGGAGGCTGACTCCATACACAGTTTCAAGTGTAGATATGACAGAGCCCGATAGGCTCATGAATCTGTACACCTGTTGATTGACGGTTGAGAGGCGGGACCAAAGAGCCAGAGCTCAACCCCCGCAAACACAACTAGGTGAGTACAACTAGGTGAGTACACACACACACACTTTTCAAATATATGTTAACGACATGTTTACAGGTGGGATTGTCCTACATGTCGATGTTCACGGATGATGCAAAATTGATGAGAAGAGTTGTGACAGATGAGGATCGTAGGATCCTCCAAGACGTGAATCAACTGATGTACAGATTCCTGAGCCTACTGGGCTCTATCATATCTGCATTTGAAACTTTACATGAAGTCAGCCTCCACCACATCACTGCCTAATGCATTCCACCTGTTAACTACTTTGACACTGAAAAAGTTTTTTCTGACATCTCAGTGGCTCATTTGCATACTCAGTCTCCACCTGTGTCTCCTTGTTCGCGTACCACCCGTGTTAAACAGTTAATCCTTATCTACCCTGTCAATTCCTCTGAGAATTTTGTACGTAGTGATCATGTCTCCCCTTACTCTTCTGTCTTCTAGTGTCGTGAGTTGCATATCCTGCAACCTTTCCTCGTAACTCATGCCTCTTAGTTCTGGGACTCGCCTAGTGGCATACGTCTAAACTTTTTCCAGCTTTGTCTTGTACTTGACAAGGTACGGGCTCCATGCTGGGGCCGCATACTCCAAGATTGGCCTTACATACGTGGTATACAAGGTTCTGAATGATTCCTTACACAGGTTCCTGAAGGCAGTTCTGATGTTAGCCAGCCTCGCATACGCTGCAGATGTTATTCTTTTGATGTGGGCTTTAGGAGACAGGTTTGGTGTGATATCAACTCCCAGATCTTTCTCTCTGTCCTTTTCATGAAGGAATTCCTCCCCAATTCGGTATCCTGTGTCTGGGCCTCCTGTTTCCACTGCCTAGTTTCACTACCTTACATTTACTTGGGTTGAACCTTAGTAGCCATTTGTTGGACCATTCATTCAGTCTGTCTAGGTCATCTTGTAGCCTCATACTATCTTCCTGACTTCAGGATCGAGCCAATGCCCGATCCTGAAGACACAACTACGTGAGTACACTCAATTTGGTGAGTACACACACAACAATACCCATGCTAAAAGAGAACGAGTGATAAAAGTGGTTTTCAAAAACGAGGCCACAAAATCAGAAATTTTAGCAAAGACAAGCAGCCTATTTAATGTACTGAAGTTCAAAAAGGTATTCCTGCGGAGGGATATGACTAGGGAGGAGAGATTGAGGACAGCAGCAGTGAGGAGGGAGCGCAAGGAGAGATACAGGAATCAGGGAGCCACAGCCCAGAACCCTACTATCCCAAAGGGAAGTGGGGAACCCTCCACAGGCAGTTCAACAGCCCCAGTGGGAGGAGGATCACACCCGCCTCCCACCCAATCGAAGCCCTACCTGCCCCAGCCCCTACGAGGCCCCCACTGAGTGGCCACCTGGACCACCCTCTCCCCACTCCGGACTCCTCAAGGCCTCCTCCTCTCCAGTACCCCACCAAACCCTCCCTTCTCCCCCATGCCCTCCCTTCTCCCCCATGCCCTCCCTTCTTACCCACCTGCAAGTCCCCCCCCCCCTTCTCCCCCACACCCTAAGCCCTCCCTTCTCCCCCTATTCCCTCCCTTCTCCCCCACCCCCCTAAGCAGCCCCTTTTTCCCCACCCAACTAAGCCCTCCCTTCTCCCTTCCCCCCAAGCCCTCCTTTCTCCCCTACCCCCCAAGCCCTCCCTCCTCCCCTACCCCCCAATTCCTCCCTTCTCCCCCACCCCTCCAGACCCTCCCTTCGCCCTCACCCTCACCAAACCAAATTTCCGAGCTCCCCCCCCCCACATCCCAGGTCCCCCCCCCCTACCCCATCCCCATCCCAGACCCCTCCAGGTTTACCTACTCCAGTGGAAACAACAGGAACTGAGGATGGACAGAAAAGAGTCAAGTTCAAGGTGATGTACTCGAACATAGATGAGATTATAAGCAAAGCAAGTGAACTTAGTGATAGAGTACAAAAAGTAAACCCAGATGTAATTGAGCAATGAAAACAAAGCTCTCAGAAATCCTAACGAATGCGGTGTTCCCCCAGGACTACACTGTAATAAGGAAAGAGAGGGATGGTAGGGGAGGAGGCGGAGTGGCCCTACTCATGAGAAAGGAATGGAGTTTCAAGGAGATGGTTATCCCGGGCTGCGAGGGGTTTAGAGACTACATAACAGGCACCATGACGATGGGAGGACCATGAGTAGTAGTAGCAGTGATATATAACTCTCCACCAAATGAGAAAAGACCCAGGCAAGAGTATGACAGAAACAAATGGCAAATAACAATATAATTGAGAGGGCAGCCTCTGCTGCCTGTAGAATTCGATCCCATCTGCTCATCATGAGGAACTTCAATCACGGACGGATAGACTGGGAAAACTAGGAACCACATGGAGGAGAGGAAACATAGAGAGCTAAACTACTGGAGGTGGCAACAAAATTTTTTTAAGCAAGCATGTCAATGAACCCACAAGAATGAGGGGAAACGATGAACCAGCGAGACTCGACCTAGTCTTCACTCTGAATGACTCCGACATAAGGGAAATTGACTTCGAGGCCCCAGTAGGAATGAGCAATCACAGTGTACTGACAGTTTGAGTATCTAGTCAAAGAAGGGTTAATCGTACTCGAAAAAAGGGAGCTGAAAGTAAAAGGCTAGCATTTCATATAGGAAAATATGAGGAGATAAGAAAATCCTAATGGATATAACTTGGGAAGCAGAGCTTGGGGGAAAGACGGCCCAAGACATGATGGAATACATCACACAGAAGTGTAAGGAGGCAGCAGAAAAGTTTATCCCGGTCTAAAAGGAATAATGAAATGCAGATGAGAAACGCAGATACAAGAATGGGTATTGACAGGAGGCACTGAACTGCAGGCCAGTGTCCCAAACTTGCATACCATGCAAGTTATTGAAGAAAATTGTGCGAAAAAAGCTAGTGGAACATTTGTAGCGAAGGAACATTGTAACACGGCACCAACATGGTTTCAAGGATGGCAAGTCATGCCTCACAGTATTAATTGAATTCTACGATCAGGCAACAAGAATCAGGCAGGAAAAAGAGGAGTGGGCAAACTGCATATTTTTGGATTGGAAGAAAGTCTTTGACACAGTATCACATCAGAGACTAGTGAAAAAGCTGGAGATGCAGGCAGGAGTGAAAGGGAAGGTACTCCATTGGATAAGGGAGTACCTAAGTAACAGAAGACAGCGAGTCACTGTGAGGGGTGAGGTCTCAGACTGGCGAGACGTCAGCAGTGGAGTCCCGCAGGGTTCAGTCCTTAGACCAATACTGTTTCTGATATATGTAAATGATCTCCCAGAGGGTATAGAGAGGCTTCCTATCATTGTTAGCTGACGATGCAAAAATTATGAGGAGGATTAAGACGGAGGAAGATAGCATGAGGCTTGTTACGACCCTATTGGGTCGCAACCGGGTTCTTCTCTGATGTTAATAGAGTTTGGGTATCCGGCCCCAAGTTAATAGTGGCTTTGAAGGGGTGTGTTCCGTAACGCAAGTTAAATTAAAGGGGAAGGGATACAAATGCACTGCTTTATATATATAATCACCACCACCATAAATAAATATATAAACAGTCACACGGGGTTGCTATAACTACACTTATTATATACAGATTCGTCTTCCTCTGAAGACACAGGATGCTCCACGGTGTTCACGATGAGTAGCCCTGGTTCCCTTCTTCGTGGCCCATGCTGAATCCTCTTGGATTCTCTCTGCGAATCTACCCTGGCCACAGGCCAGCCAAATCACAGTCCCACTGGGTGCTTCGTCGTGGAGGCCTTCAACCACGACCCAGCCTGTAGCTGGCAGGTTCCAATCAGCTCTGCTGTGTAGGCCACTCCACGACCGATACTAGGGTTGTGAGCCCTAGGCAGGAGCCTCGTGTGATTCCGCTGACCACTCTCCTCTCACAGCACCACAGTGGCTAGTCTCCTCCACCAGCCAGCCCCGGATAAGATGATCCCTGATACTGCCACGTCACAGGCAGGCTCACACTCTCAGCAGTGTTCGTCCGGGGGCGACTCACAGCTTCTTCAGCATACACGTGGAGAGACCTTGGCTGCCTTGGGTAGACTGATCCATCGTCCAATACAGAAGTCCCAGGTCGACTCTGTAATCAGACACATCATTAATACTGGGACTAGGGAACCTCACTTACAGGCTTAGACACAAACGTCCACCTATCCACTCCATAGATGGCGTTGCTGTCTAAGCGCCACCTCACCAGAGGTCAGCAGCGGCTATGTTATGAGCTGATTAAGACGGGAAACCAGCCCCTGTGGCCGGTATATCCCGTCCCCACTAGATGGCGTCGTCCATTTGGAGGGGGTTTCGGGAGCGGACTCACAGATGGCGTTGTCGTCACTGCTCCATGCTACGACGCTGGACTCAGGTCTGTAACAAGGCTACAAGATGACCTAGACAGACTGAGTGAATGGTCCAACAAATGGCTACTAAAGTTCAACCCGAGTAAATGTAAGGTAGTGAAACTAGGCGGTGGAAACAGGAGGCCAGACACAGGATACAGAATGGGAGATGAAGTTCTTCATAAATCGGACAGAGAGAAAGATTTAGGAGTTGATATCACACCAAACCTGTCTCCTGAAGCCCACATCAATAGAATAACATTTGCGGCGTATGCGCGGCTGGTTAACATCAGAACTGTCTTCAGGAACCAGAGTAAAGAATCATTCAGAACCTTGTAATACCACATATGAAAGACGAATCCTGGAGTATGCAGCCCCAGCATGGAGCCCTGTACCTTGTCAAGCACAAGGCGAAGCTGGAAAAAAATCAGAGCCTAGTATGCCACTAGGCTAGTCCCAGAACTAAGAGGCATGAGTAATGAGGAAAGGCTGCGTGAAATGCACCTCACGACATTGGAAGACAGAAGAGTATGGGGAGACATGATCACTACCTACAAAGTTATCAGAGGAATTGACAGGGGTAGATAAAGATAAACTGTTTAACGCGGGTGGTACACGAACAAGGGGACACAGGTGGAAACTGAGTACCCACATGAGCCACAGAGATGTTAGAAAGAACTTTTTCAGAGTCAGAGTAGTGAACGGATGGAATGCATTAGACAGTGATGTGGCGGAGGCAGGCACCATACACATTATCAAATGTAGATGTGATAGAGCCCAGTAGGCTCAGGAACCTGTACACCAGTTGATTGACAGTTGAGAGGCGGGACCCAAAGAACCAGGTCTCAACTCCCGCAAGCACAATTAGGTGAGGTGAGTACACACCATAAGCCAAACAGACGAACATCAAGATAGCCTTCAGGAACATACACAAGGATATATATCCTTATCTCTATATGCAGCATGTATATAACCAGTACCGGGGGTCACAGCACCAGCCTGGACCCCCAACCAGTACCAGAGTTCGCAGCACCAGCCTGGACCCCCAACCAGTACCGGAATGTGCAGCATCTGTCTGGAGTCGTCATTCAGGCTTCAGGTTTGTATTGTGTGAAGCCTTGTTTATGTGGCTACATACTGTGAAGCCTTGTTTATGTGGCTACATACTGTGAAGCCTTGTTTATGTGGCTACATACTGTGAAGCCTTGTTTATGTGGCTACATACTGTGAAGCCTTGTTTACGTGGCTACATACTGTGAAGCCTTGTTTATGTGGCTACATACTGTGAAGC
>NC_091152.1:11201280-11223780 GCF_040958095.1 Procambarus clarkii
CAGCTGACTAACACCCAGGTACCCTTTATTTATTTCTAAACACTAACAATAACTATTTCGAAACAAAATGAACAGCTTATTGAAGACCAGCACTAAAATAGGCATAGAATCCGTACTTCGTGAAGAACGAAAAAAAAAACAGAAAAGTACAAACGTTTGCAACAGTGCTATTACCTGATCTATGATGAGTAAGAAGAAGTGGAAGAGAAGTGAAGACTCAGAGGGGATATGACCACTCCATATAAAAGAGTGAGGGGAAGCAGACAGGCGAACAAGAACACCATATTTCCATTTAGAGAAATTTGGGCAAGAGGATATCGGTGGAAGTTGGAAAAATAAATGTGCCAGAGAAACCGTATCAGAGTACTCGAGTGAACAACATGTCATCCAGACCATCAAAAGCAAATACTGTATGACACTGAACTTGTATAGAGTGAGATTTAAGACTTGTGAGGTACAAGTTGCGCTGCCACAGCCCAAAGAGCTTATTACATACACTCTGTATATAAGGCAAGCGCGCACACGCCCGCACACGCGCGCACACACACACACACACACACACGCACACAATAAGTGTGTGTGTGTGTGTGTGTAATAAGGGGCCTCGAAGCCTGGTGGATAGCGCGCTGGACTCGTAATTCTGTGGCGCGGGTTCGATTCCCGCGCCACAGTACCTATTTACCTAGCAGTAAATAGGTACCTGGGAGTTAGTCAGCTGTCACGGGCTGCTTCCTGGGGTGTGTGTGTGTGTGTGGTGTAGGAAAAAAAAAAAGTAGTTAGTAAACAGTTGATTGACAGTTGAGAGGCGGGGTGAAAGAGCAAAGCTCAACCCCCGTAAAAACACAACTAGTAAACACACACACACACACACACACACACACACACACACACACACACACACACCAAAGCTCAAACCCCGCAAATACAACTAGGTGAGTACACACACACACACACACACACACACACACACCAAAGCTCAAACCCCGCAAACACAACTAGGTGAGTACACACACACACACACACACACACACACACACACCAAAGCTCAAACCCCGCAAACACAACTAGGTGAGTACACACACACACACACACACACACACACACACACACACACACACACCAAAGCTCAAACCCCGCAAACACAACTAGGTGAGTACACACACACACACACACACACACGCACACACACACACACACACAGGGAAAGGAAAGAAAGGAAGTGTGTGAGGAATTGAATAAGAAATTCCAGGAGGTCTTCACCTTAGAGCAAGGAGAAATTCCAGAGGTAAGTGAGGGAATAGCTAACCAGGAACCACTGGAAGAGTTTAAGATTACCAGTGTGGAAGTAAGGAAGTGTTTACTAGAGTTGAACGTGACGAAGGCTATAGGCCCAGATGGAATCTCCCCTTGGGTTCTAAAGGAAGGAGCAAGAGAACTGTGCCTACCACTCTCCATAGTGTATAACAAATCACTGGCAACAGGGGAACTGCCAGATATTTGGAAAGCAGCTAACGTAGTCCCGATATACAAGAAAGGGGATAGACAGGAGGCACTGAACTACACTGTAGGCCAGTGTCCCTAACCTGCATACCATGCAAGCTGATGGAGAAGATTGTGCGAAAAAAACTAGTGGAGCATCTGGAGCAAAGGAACTTTGCAACACAGCATCAACATGGGTTCAGGGATGGCAGGTCCTGCCTCACAGGGCTACTTGAATTCTACGACCAGGCAACAAAAATAAGGCAAGAAAGAGAAGGGTGGGCAGACTGCATATTTTTGGATTGTCAGAAAGCCTTTGATACAGTGCCACACAAGAGGCTAGTGCGAAAGTTGGAGATGCAGGCTGGAGTGAAAGGGAAGGTACTCCGGTGGATAGAGGAGTACCTAAGCAACAGGAGACAACGAGTCTGTGTGAGGGGTGAGGTCTCAGATTGGCGAGATGTCACAAGTGGAGTCCCGCAGGGGTCAGTCCTTGGACCTATACTGTTTCTGGTATATGTAAATGATCTCCCAGAGGGTATAGATTCGTTCCTCTCAATGTTTGCCGACGATGCAAAAATTATGAGGAGGATTGAAACAGAGGATGATAGTAGGAGGCTACAAGATGACCTGGATAGACTGAGTGAATGGTCCAACAAATGGCTGTTGAAGTTCAACCCGAGTAAATGCAAAGTAATGAAACTAGGCAGTGAAAACAGGAGGCCAGGCACAGGATACAGAATAGGAGATGAAGTACTTAATGAAACAGACAGAGAGAAAGATCTAGGAGTTGATATCACACCAAACCTGTCTCCTGAAGCCCACATAAAGAGAATAACGTCTGCGGCATATGCGAGGCTGGCTAACATCAGAACGGCGTTCAGGAACCTGTGTACGGAATCATTCAGAATCTTGTACACCACATATGTAAGACCAATCCTGGAGTATGCGGCCCCAGCATGGAGCCCGTACCTTGTCAAGCACAAGACGAAGCTGGAAAAAGTCCAAAGGTATGCTACTAGACTAGTCCCAGAACTAAGAGGCATGAGTTATGAGGAAAGGCTGCGGGAAATGCACCTTACGACACTGGAAGACAGAAGAGTAAGGGGGGATATGATCACAACCTACAAAATCCTCAGGGGAATCGACCGGGTAAACAAGGATGAACTATTCAACACTGGTGGGACGCGAACAAGGGGACACAGGTGGAGGCTGAGTACTCAAATGAGCCACAGAGACGTTAGAAAGAACTTTTTCAGTGTCAGAGTAGTTAGTAAATGGAATGCACTAGGAAGTGATGTGGTGGAGACTGACTCCATACACAGTTTCAAATGTAGATATGATAGAGCCCAGTAGGCTCAGGAATCTGTACACCAGTTGATTGACGGTTGAGAGGCGGGACCAAAGAGCCAGAGCTCAACCCCCGCAAGCACAATTAGGTGAGTACACACACCCTCTCTCACACACACTCTGTGTGTGTCGAATTTTCGCATCGCAATGGAAGTAATTGACGAATTTTCCACATGTAGTGAGGAAAGAGAGAGAAGGGAGAGGAGAAGGAGGTGGTGTAGCTTTGCTGATAAGAAAAGGTTGGAGTTATGAAGATATGGTTAATCAGAGCTGTGCAGGTTTCAGTCACTACATATCAGGCACCATAGCAACTGAAGGACAGAAAATTATAGTAGTAGTCATATATAACCCCCCCCCCCCCACCAAACGACAGAAGACCCAGAAAGGAATATGATAGAAACAACATGGCCACCATCAATATAATAGACAGAGCAGCTTCTGTGGCTAGCAGGAACGGATCCAGACTACTAATCATGGGAGACTTCAACCACGGGAAGATAGATTGAGAGAACAGAGAGCCACATGGAGGACCAGACACATGGAGAGCTAAGCTGCTGGACGTGGCAACAAGAAACTTTCTAAGTCAACACGTCAAGGGACCGACAAGAATGAGAGGAGAGGATAAACCAGCCTTGCTTGATCTGATATTTACCCTAAATGAGTCGGATATAAGGGAAGTTAAGTTGGAAGCCCCCTTGGGAATGAGTGATCATAGTGTATTGAGCTTTGAGTACCTGGTTGAGCTGGGAATTATCTCCCCCAAAAAAAGAACTGGGAAACAAAGGGCTGGCGTACCGAAAGGGCAACTATGAGGGATGAATAAATTCTTAAGGGATATACCATGGGACACAGAACTCAGAACTAAGTCCGTACAAGACATGATGGACTATGTCACCCAAAAGTGTCAGGAGGCGGTAAACCGGTTTATCCCAGCCCGACAGGAAAAAACCGAGAAGCAAAAGAAGAATCAGTGGTTTAATAGGGAATGTATGCAACCTGTCCTCTTAAAAAGAACGTCGCTTTTGGCCGTTTACCCGTATGGCCGAATTTGGACATAATTTGAAAATGAAAAAAAAAAAGGAAAATAAATTTGGGATTTTTGTTTTCAACGACAGTAAATTCAGGGTCCTCTGATAGGTTAGGTGGGCAGGAAATTCTCATAAAGTTTCGAAAAGTTATGAAAAACGTTAATTTAAAGTCTCCTCTTATAACTTCTGCGCGTAGGCCGGACGACTCAAACAGAAAACGGAACAGAACGTCACTTTTGTGAGTCGATTTCATTTCAAATTACGTCCAAATTTAGCCATATCGCGCATACGAGCCAAAAGTGACGTTATTTTTAAGATGACGGGTTGATGTATGAAAGCAAAGAGCTAAACAAAAGGGCGTGGAGGAACTTCCATAATAACAGAACACCAGAAAGTAGAGAGAGATACCAGAGAACCAGGAACGAGTATGTTAATGTGAAAAGAGCAGCTGAGAAAAGGTATAAAAATGATATAGCTAATAAAGCCAAGACCGAACCAAAGCTACTACACAGTCACATCAGGAGGAAAACAACAGTGAAGGAACAGGTGATGAAACTTAGAACGGGTGAGGACAGGTACACAGAGAAAGACAAAGAGGTGTGTGAAGAACTCAACAAAAGGTTACAGGAGGTCTTTACAATAGAACAAGGAGAGGTCATGGCGCTAGGAGAGGTGGCAGCAAACCAGGCGACCTTGGAAGGGTTCGAAATTACAAAAGATGATGTCAAGAGGCACCTATTGGAGCTGGACGTGAGAAAGGCTTTTGGGCCGGACAGAATCTCACCATGGGTATTGAAAGAATGTGCAGGAGCACTTTGACACTCTCCATAGTGTATAGTAGGTCACTGGAAAGGGATACCTACCAGAAATGTGGAAGACGGCTAATGTGGTCCCAATATACAAAAAGGGCGACAGACAAGAGGCACTGAACTACAGGCCAGTGTCTTTAACTTGTATACCATGCAAGGTGATGGAGAAGATCGTGAGAAAAAACCTAGTAACACATCTGATTTTTTTTTTATTAAGATATGAGGTACATCTGCATTAATGCAGCTACCCTAGACTATATGAAGTGGAGTACAGTGTGTCAAAAAAAAAGCTAATTAGGTGATGCTAAAAAATCCCCATCACACAGGATGGTTAGTCATACAGAGGCATGTGATAAGTAGTCTGCACTGGCAGACTCCGGATGCATTTTGAGGATATCATCAACACAAGTTTGAATAAGGTAGCAGTGGTAATACAAGTCCCCATCTCGCAGGATGGTTAGTCATACAGGGCCATGTGTTTAGTAGCCTGCACTGGCAAATTTTGGGTACACTGTGAGGATATCTTCAAGAATACGAGAGTGAATAAAGTAATTGCAAAGCTCCAGGTACCTCATGCCAACTGGTCTGAAAGGTCTAATAACTGGGCATTCAGTAATGTAGTGCGGGAGATCATGCCGTAGTTCCTGGTCACAGAGTTTGCAACTGGAGTGCTCAGGATTGGGAGATCCATCACCTGCAGCCACCTGCCACAGGTAACGGTAACCCAACCTGATCCTTGCAACCACAGTGTCGCACAGTCTAGTGGACGTTTTGTGCTGCCCATAGATATAGGTTTCAGATCTGAACAAATCATAGCTTTTTATACTAGTACTTTCAGGTCGTTGGGAGTCAGTAAGTTCTTTCCTATCAGATCTGAATGTTTTGGACCAATACAGTTTTGACAGCAGAGATGGGGATACCTAGATCTAATTTAACTTCAAACTTGTTACACGCTAATTTGGCTGCAATGTCTGTCTCATTATGATGGGTTCGAGACCCTTTACTCTGTGCATCAATTAGGTCATTTATAACTGGGAGTATGAGGTTCTTGCTGTCGATTTTCCAAGAGAAGTTTTCGATTGCTTGAAGAGCAGACTTTGAATCACAGAATATTATTCCTCCTCCAATATTTTTTAATGTGCTGGTAGCTAGGTGTAATGCTGCTAGTTCTGCTTGTGTGGAGGTCAGCCAGTTGTTTAACCTGACACTGACAGTCTTTGTGCAAATATTATTTCTATAAAACCTACATGCTGCTCCAGTCCGTCCAGTAGAAGACTGGACTGAGCCGTCGGTGTAGACACAGTGCTCGTGAGATCTTAAACTCTCGATGGAGGAGGCAATTGTTTCAAGAGTGACAGCTTTGAGAAGAGCAAGATTCTCATTATCTTTCTTGGTGACAGGTGTGTATGATACTTGAATGGTGGGGTACAGATAAAGAGGAATATCAGAGACTGGTAGATTGCACTTAAAAGGAATGTTAAGTTTAATGAGATTGTAAGCATTGTTGCTCAGCCAATTATCATAAAAGGAGTGAGTTGGTATGTCGGCACCAGTCAAAAGGGTGTTAACAGCACTAAATAATTTGTCTCTGAGCAATGTAGGAGATGTAGGATCTCTCATGACTTTAAGGCAAAAGGTAGTGTTAACTTGCATTATTCTCTCTAGTATGGTTGGAATCTTCAGTTCTTCCCTCATGTTGATGATTCTTGTGCATCTTGGGGCACCAAGAATTATCCTCATGGCCTCATTCTGTACTACTTCAAGTTTGTCCAACACAGAGGAGGGGAAATTAATTAAGTGCAGAGCATTATAATCAACGAGAGATCTAACAAACATCATATAGAATAGTCTAGCATATTTAATACTGATACCAATATTCTTACCAGTAAGTGTTCTCAATGGTTTTAGTCTTTCTTTTAACCTGCGGTGTAGATCATTTACAATGTCACTGTTAATACCAACTCCAAGGTATTTGTGCTGCCCACACGTTTCAATGTTCTGGTTGTTGACCTTGAAAGTTATAGGGACATGAGTTTTCTCTTGGCGATGGAGAACTCTGGATTTAGTTATAGAGATAACAAGACCACATTCAATGCTTTTAGCAGCGAATGAATCAAGTAGAGCTTGCATCATTCGCTGCTAAAAGCATTGAATGTGGTCTTGTTATCTCTATAACTAGACCACAGAGAGAAGGGACTTCGTGACAACCCATTAACATGGGTTCAGGGAGGGTAAATCTTGCATTACAGGCTTAATAGAATTCTATGATCAGGAGACAAATATTAAGCAAGAAAGAGAAGGATGGACTGTCGAATGGTTTTTGGACTGTCGGAAAGCCTTTGACAGTACCCCATAAAAGGCTGATACATAAGCTAGAGAAACAGGCAGGAGTAACTGGTAGGGCGCTCCAGTGGATAAGGGAGTACCTAAGCAATAGGAAGCAGAGAGTTACAGTGAGGGGTGAGACCTCAGATTGACGTGAAGTCACCAGTGGAGTCCCACAGGGCTCTGTACTCGGTGAAGTACTCTGTACTCAGAAACAGTACTCTGTACTGTTTCTGATATACGTAAATGATCTCCCAGAGGGTATAGACTCATTCCTCTCAACGTTTGCTGACGACGCCAAAATTATGAGAAGGATTAAGACAGAGGAGGACAGCTTGAGGCTTCAAGAAGACAAGCTGCAGGAATGGTCGAACAAATGGTTGTTAGAGTTTAACTCAAGCAAATGTGTAGGGAGTGAATGAAGATAGGTGTAGGGAGCAGGAGACCAGATACAAGGTATCATTTGAGAGAATGAAATCTTGCAAGAGTCAGAGAGAGAGAGAAAGAAAGACCTGGGGGTTGATATCAATGCCAGACCTGTCCCCTGAAGCTCATATCAGGAGGATAACATCAGCGGCATATGTTAGGTTGGCTTACATAAGAACGGCCTTTAGATACTTGTGTAAGGAATCTTTCAGAACATTATATACCCCATATGTCAAACCAATCCTGGAGTATGCGGCTCCAGCATGGACTCCATATCTAGTCAAGTATAAGACTAAAATGGAAAAGATTCAAAGGTTTGCCACCAGACTAGTACCCGAGCTGAGGGGTATGAGCTATGAGGAGAGACTATGGGAATTAAACCTCACGTCACTGGAAGACAGAAGAGTTAGAGGGGACATGATCACCACATACAAGATTCTCAGAGGAATTGATAGGGTAGATAAAGACAGACTTTTTAATACATGGGGCACACACACACTAGGGGACACAGGTGGAAATTGAGTGCCCAAATGATACATAGAGACGTTAGAAAGAATTTTTTCAGTGTCAGAGTAGTAGACAAATGGAATGCATTAGGAAGTGATGTGGTGTAGGCTGACTCCATACACAGCTTCAAGTGTAGATATGATAGAGCCCAATAGGTTCAGAAACCTGTACACCAGTTGATTGACGGTTGAGAGGCAGGACCAAAGAGCCAGAGCTCAACCGCGGCCTGCAGGCCCACATACCCACCACAGCCCAGTTGGTCCGGCACTTCTTGAAGAAAACTATCTAGTTTTCTCTTGAAGATGTCCACAGTTGTTCCGGCAATATTTCTTATGCTTGTAACACGGTGGGCGGGGGGAGGGGAGGGTTATCGGGTCTCCCTTTGACTCTGACTCTACCTTCGCCCTTACCCCGCACGTATTCTATTTACTTCAACTTAAATTACAAGGGACCCCAGAGTTACTCCAGCCGAATCCCGCGCCACGTGGTCTTAGCCGCTCGATCGACTAAGCTTCAACAGTCCCCGTGATGTGCTACTAGACTTCTAGCAAACTCAAAGATCTCCTTCTGCTGCCACAATCAGACCATTAACGAGAAGCGTCAGTTAATCAGGGTCTGGACCGATTGATTTTTTTTTTTTTTTTTTTTGAGATATATACAAGAGTTGTTACATTCTTGTACAGCCACTAGTACGCGTAGCGTTTCGGGCAAGTCCTTAATCCTATGGTCCCTGGAATACGATCCCCTACCGCGAAGAATTGTTGTTACTACCAAGTACACATTTTACTGTTGCGTTAAACAGAGGCTACAGTTAAGGATTTGCGCCCAGTAAATCCTCCCCGGCCAGGATACGAACCCATGACATAGCGCTCGCGGAACGCCAGGCGAGTGTCTTACCACTACACCACGGAGACTGTGAACATTAACCAGAAGCGTCAGTTAATCGGGGTCTGGCCCGATTGATCAATCATTAAAACCTTGGGGCTTGATCCCCAAATTACTTGGAAAACGGGGGATTAATCTACGCTAAGTGTGGGAATTACAACAAAGGGATAAATGATCTCTTAAACATTGCTAGGCTCGCGGCCCAACTAAAACTCAGACTCGTTGGAGGACCACGTGACAAGGACTATGCAACACCCTGGAAACACAAACCGAAACTGTCTCCATTTTCCGCTTGTTACAACTTGTAATAAAGTTGTAACATCTTGGGTTAACGTGTTTATGACGTATTAGAACGTTGTTACAACTTGCTATATTGGTTATTATAACTGGTTAGGAGGTGTTAAAACTTGTTCGAACGTTGTACCAACGTCGTAGTTTCGGTGTGTGTTTGGCGGGCCATGCATACATTCATGAGAATAATATAATCCAGAGAACAAGCTAATTATTTATTAATGCAAAATCTAAACAACAGCTTGAGGTTATCTTGAGGTTATCTTGAGATGATTTCGGGGCTTTAGTGTCCCCGCGGCCCGGTCCTCGACCAGGCCTCCACCCCCAGGTAGCAGCCCGTGACAGCTGACTAACTCCCAGGGAGCTATTTACTGCTAGGTAACAGGGGCATTCAGGGTGAAAGAAACTTTGCCCATTTGTTTCTGCCTCGTGCGGGAATCGAACCCGCGCCACAGAATTACGAGTCCTGCGCGCTATCCACCAGGCTACGAGGCCCCCTAGAGGGATATTCCTACGCCAGGTTACTAGTTAATTAAGCAGGGCTTAAATTGAACAATTAATCTCTGTTGTACTGAACAAGCCAGATGGTTGAACTCTTTTAAACTGAAGGTAATTGCACAGGCATCTTAGGGAACCTACCTTGAGGTTACCTTGAGGTGCTTCCGAGGCTTAGTGTCCCCGCGGCCCAGTCGTCGACCAGGCCTCCTGCTTGCTGAACTGATCAACCAGGCTGTTGGACGCGGCTGTTCGCAGCCTAACGTAAGAGTCACAGCCTGGTTGATCAGGTATGATCAACCCTATCATACCTGATAGGGAAAGGCTATTTCCAATTACAAAATGGCTATTTGAACTTTGAGAATTACTAAATATGGAAGGCTTTGGTGACCCTTGACCCAGGGTCGTCAAGATTGATCCGCATCAGAGGCTAGTCCTCTGCTAGTGACGTCACTGATGGTGACTTACTCAGTATTCCGACCATTGAGAATACTCAATGAGGGGCCTGGTAGCCTGGTGGATAGCGCGCAGGACTCGTAATTCTGTGGCGCGGGTTCGATTCCCGCACGAGGCAGAAACAAATGGGCAAAGTTTCTTTCACCTTGAATGCCCCTGTTACCTAGCAGTAAATAGGTACCTGGGAGTTAGTCAGCTGTCACGGGCTGCTTCCTGGGGGTGGAGGCCTGGTCGAGGACCGGGCCGCGGGAACACTAAAGCCCCGAAATCATCTCAAGATAACATCAAGATACTCTTGATCCTTGAACAGGTATATTATTGAATACAATTTGAATGAAGACTTGAATTTCTCTAAATTACTGAATTTCGTTAAATAATTCATTATACGTTGCTTTAAGACAAAGGCAACGGCCATTTTGTAATCTTAACTGCTTATCCCAGGAGAGATGACCCATACTCCCGGGTCAGGTCGAGTACCGTCTGACTCCAAACTTTCAAAACTCCCATGTCTATGAGAATCCATACTGAAAACAACAAAGAACAAACCTAGTTTGTTAGATGTTCGCTGGGAGGATGTTGAACAACCGTGGACCTCTGATGTTTATACACTGTTCTCTGATTGTGCCTCTGGCAGCCCTGATCTTCACTGGTACCATTCTGCATTTTCTAAATGAAAATGCAGAATGAAAATCTGTAGAAAATGCAGATTTTCAGAATGAAAATATAATAGAGGCAAACTTAAGGATAATATTTGAAATAAAGTCATATTCCCAAGGGGCTGCTCAATTTGGATATATGACAGAAAAACTAGGCAAGCGAAGGCAGTCTCCGTGGTGTAGTGGTAAGACACTCGCCTGGCGTTCCGCGAGCGCTATGTCATGGGTTCGTATCCTGGCCGGGGAGGATTTACTGGGCGCAATTCCTTAACTGTAGCCTCTGTTTAACGCAACAGTAAAATGTGTACTTGGATGAAAAAACGATTCTTTGTGGCGGGGATCGTATTCCAGTGACCTGCCCGAAACCCTACGCGTACTAGTGGCTCTACAAGAATGTAACAACTCTTGTATATATCTCTCTCAAAGGTGTTCCCGTGATGGTGAAAGAGCAACTGAAGGTAAGAGAATTAATAATCAACAACTCATGAGAGGTCAACATAATGACACTGTAGATTTGTAATCAGGATGATAAACTGATAATCGAAAAGGGCAACAGCCCACCAGCAAGCAACACATGGACAAAGGAGGAACTAGACGACAAACGAGAGAGCCAATGGTCATGAGAGAGATTATTATTATTATTGAGAAAATCCGTACGGGCCGTTACCTTGAGGTGCTTCCGGGGCTTAGTGTCCCCGCGGCCCGGTCGTCGACCAGGCCTCCTGGTTGCTGGACTGATCAACCAGGCCGTGATGAGGGTTCGAACCTAAGCGATGGGTGTTCGCAGGCTTATGCCCCTGTCACCTAGGCCACGACATGATAATTGGATTGCAACCTGGAGCTCCACCGAGTCCACAAGAACATATGCGTCGCTTTCCAACATCAGACTTGTTTTTAATTATATGGATGGTCAAATACAAAAGAAACTGTTCATGACTTTTGTGAGACCAAAATTGGAATATGCAGCAGTTGTATGGTGGCCGAATCTCAAGAAGCACATATATATAAACTGGAAAAGGTGCAAGGTCATACCACAAAATGGCTTCCGGAACTGAAAAGCAAGAGTTATAAGGAGAGAATAGAGACGTTAAACATGCCAAAACTAGAAGATATAAGAAAAAGAGGTGATATGATCACCATATACAAAATACTAACAAGAATCAACCAAACTGACAAAGAGAAATTCCGTAAACCAGCAACTTCACGAACAAGAGGACACAGATTAAGAGTACTGGGAAGACGGGACACCATGAGCGTAGCTCTCGTCCTGTAACTACACTTAGGTAATAACACACACCCGCAGCCTCAGACCCCAACAACAATACCTAAGCATGAAAATCATCGTAGTTTAACCCTGAATCAACCGTTATCATGCACTATAATCACCCCATACCCGTCTAAAAACCAGTAATATCTCAATGCATGAGTTTTTGCGATCATTTTTCACCATTTAATCAGATTCTTCCCCGTAGCGAGGGGCAAATCGCTCATTTGGCGCCAGAAAGGAACCATCAGGCAAGCAAAAAGAGGGCGGATGACGTCACGCCTGTGAGTGATATATCATACCTAGTGACTAGCAGCCGCCGGCAGTGTTGCCAGGCGGGCGGGCGGGGCACCTCCACGCCGCTCCTACCGCTGTAATTTTAACATTACGGCGACTATACTTCCCGCAGATGCGGCTCTATCATACTTGGTAACCATTGTTTATTGTTTTACCATGTTCCGTGAAGCAGGATTTATATATATATATATATATATATATATATATATATATATATATAACGCGTGTATATATATTAGATCGAAATAAACTAATTTATCTTGAAAATGTCGTTTCTGCCGCCCTGGTTTTGTCTCACCTGGTCACCAGGTGCTCCATGTACCTGCAGGTGTCTCACCTGTCCCTTGTCACCAGGTGCTCCATGTACCTGCAGGTGCCTCACCTGTCCCTGGTCACCAGGTGCACCATGTACCTGCAGGTGCCTCACCTGTCCCTGGTCACCAGGTGCTCCATGTACCTGCAGGTGTCTCACCTGTCCCTGGTCACCAGGTGCTCCATGTACCTACAGGTGTCTCACCTGTCCCTGGTCACCAGGTGCTCCATGTACCTACAGGTGTCTCACCTGTCCCTGGTCACCAGGTGCTCCATGTACCTACAGGTGTCTCACCTGTCCCTGGTCACCAGGTGCTCCATGTACCTGCAGGTGTCTCACCTGTCCCTGGTCACCAGGTGCTCCATGTACCTGCAGGTGCCTCACCTGTCCCTGGTCACCAGGTGCTCCATGTACCTGCAGGTGTCTCACCTGTCCCTGGTCACCAGGTGCTCCATGTACCTGCAGGTGTCTCACCTGTCCCTGGTCACCAGGTGCTCCATGTACCTGCAGGTGCCTCACCTGTCCCTGGTCACCAGGTGCTCCATGTACCTGCAGGTGTCTCACCTGTCCCTGGTCACCAGGTGCTCCATGTACCTGCAGGTGCCTCACCTGTCCCTGGTCACCAGGTGCTCCATGTACCTGCAGGTGCCTCACCTGTCCCTGGTCACCAGGTGCTCCATGTACCTGCAGGTGTCTCACCTGTCGCTGGTCACCAGGTGCTCCATGTACCTGCAGGTGCCTCACCTGTCCCTGGTGACCAGGTGCACCATGTACCTGCAGGTGCCTCACCTGTCCCTGGTCACCAGGTGCTCCATGTACCTGCAGGTGCCTCACCTGTCCCTGGTCACCAGGTGCTCCATGTACCTGCAGGTGTCTCACCTGTCGCTGGTCACCAGGTGCTCCATGTACCTGCAGGTGCCTCACCTGTCCCTGGTGACCAGGTGCACCATGTACCTGCAGGTGTCTCACCTGTCCCTGGTCACCAGGTGCACCATGTACCTGCAGGTGCCTCACCTGTCCCTGGTCACCAGGTGCTCCATGTACCTGCAGGTGCCTGGCTGGGAACACCTGTGTGACCACCATGGGTTACCTGGTATCAATATGGAGTAAAGTTGTAAGAAATGTATTCAATGATGTGTAGTTACCTATGAATACTTACCTGTTAGTGACTGCTGGGGGAGGGAGGTGTAGCTCTGCAGGCCCCCGTCACCTGGCCGTGTTGTACCTGTTGTGCTTCAGAGTCTCCTGCTGTATGCTGGTTACCTGTGATAAATGTCACAACCTCTGGTTAATGTCACAACCTCTGGTTAATGTTACAACCTCTGGTTAATGTTACAACCTCTGGTTAATGTTACAACCTCTGGTTAATGTCACAACCTTCTGGTTAATGTTACAACCTCTGGTTAATGTTACAACCTCTGGTTAATGTCACAACCCGCAACTTCTGGTTAATGTGACAAAGGCTGTTAGGACTGACAGAGTCTCACCGTGGATACTAAGAGAAGGTGCAGCAGCACTAAGTGTGCCACTCTCTATGGTGTATAACAGGTCACTGGAAACAGGAGACCTACCAGAAAGCTGGAAGACAGTTGACGTAGTCCCGATATACAAAAAGGGTGACAGGCAAGAGGCACTGAACTACAGGCCAGTTTCCCTAACTTGTATACCATGCAAGGTGATGGAGAAGATCGTGAGGAAAAGGCTCGTAGAAGCATCTGGAGGGAAATAACTTTGTAACACACCACCAACATGGGTTCAGAGATGGTAAATCGTGCCTCATAGGTTTAATAGAATTCCATGACCAAGCAACACAAATTAGGCGAGTAAGGGAAAGATGAGCAGACTGTGTTTTCCTGGACTGTCAGAAAGCCTTTGACACAGTACCTCACAAAAGACTGTTACAAAAGTTGGAGCAACAGACAGGAGTAAAAGGGAAGGTGCTCCAGTGGATAAGGGAGTATCTAAGCAACATGAAACAGCGAGTAACGGTGAAGGGGGAGTCATCAGAGTGGCGAGATGTCACCAGCGGGGTCCCACAGGGCTCTGTACTTGGACCCATCCTGTTTCTAATATATGTATACGATCTTCCAGAGGGTATAGACTCGCTCCTCTCAATGTTTGCTGATAATGCAAAAATTATGAGAAGAATCAATACAGATGAAGATAGACAAAGACTACAGGACGACCTGGAGAAACTGGTGGAATGGTCTAGAAAATGGCTACTAAAGTTCAACTCAGGAAAGTGTAAAGTAATGAAATTAGGCGAAGGGAGCAGAAGGTTGAACACAAGGTACCATCTGGGAGGTGATATCCTGCAGGAGTCAAATAGAGAGAAAGATCTGGGAGTTGATATCACGCCGAACCTGTCCCCAGGGGCCCACATCAAAAGGATATCATCAGCGGCATATGCAAGATTGGCCATCATAAGAACTGCCTTTAGAAGCTTGTGTAAGGAATCGTTCAAGAACTTGTATTCACCTAGTTGTGTTTGCGGGGGTTGAGCTTTGCTCTTTCGGCCCGCCTCTCAACTGTCAATCAACTGTTTACTAACTACTTTTTTCCCCACACCACACACACACACACACACACACACACACACACACACACACACACACACACACACACACACCATAAAGACAGTCTATTTAACACCAGGGGAACACGCACAAGGGGACACAGGTGGAAACTGAGTGCCCAAATGAGCCACAGAGATATTAGAAAGAACTTTTTTAGTGTCAGAGTGGTTGACAAATAGGAATGCATTACGAAGTCATGTGGTGGAGGCTGACTCCATACACAGTTTCAAGTGTAGATATGATAGAGCCCAATAGGCTCAGGAATCTGTACACCTGTTGATTGACGATTGAGAGGCGGGACCAAAGAGCCAGAGCTCAACCCCCGCAAACACAACTAGGTGAGTACAACTAGGTGAGTACACCCAGGAAGCAGCCCGTGACAGCTGACTAACTCCCAGGTACCTATTTACTGCTAGGTAACAGTGGCATTCAGGGTGAAAGAAACTTTGCCCATTTGTTTCTGCCTCGTGCGGGAATCGACCCCGCGTCACAGAATTACGAGTCCTGCGCGCTATCCACCAGGCTACGAAGGCCCCATTGTATACCACTTATGTAACTCCAATCCTGGAGTATGCAGCTTTAGCCTGGAGTCCATACCTAGTTAAACATAAGACAAAGCTAAAGAAGATTCAGAGGTATGCCACCAGACTAGTCCCGGAACTGAGAGGTATGAGCTACGAGGAAAGACTACGGGAGCTGAACCTCACAACCCTGGAAAACAGAAGAGTAAGGGGAGATATGGATAACCGCCTACAAAATTCTCAGGGAAATTGGCAGGGATGGACAAAGACAAACTCTTTAGCGTTGTGGAACACGAACAAAGGTACACAGGTGGAAACGTAGTACCTAAATGAGTCCACAGAGACATTAGTAAGATCTTTTCTGAGTAGTTAACAAATGGAATGCATTAGGCAGTGATGTGGATGGAGGCTGACTCCATACTCAGTTTTAATTGTAGATATGATAGAGCCCAGTAAGGCTCAGGAACCTGTACACCAGTTGATTGACAGTTGAGAGGCGGGACCAAAGAGCCAGACCTCAACCCCCCCCCCCCCCCCCCCGCAAGCACAACTAGGTGAGTACAACTTCTGCTTGCTGTCACAACTTCTTATTAATATCACAACGTCTTGGTCATGTCATAATATCTGTTTAATGTCACAATTTCTGGTTAATATCAACAACCTAACATGACACAGTCATACTCAGTCACCTCTCATACTCAAACTCAACCAAATGTAACCTAACCTAACCTAACCTAACCTAACCTAACCTAACCTAACCTAACCTAACCTAACCTAACATGACACAGTCATACTCAGTCACCTCTCATACTCAAACTCAACCAAATGTAACCTAACCTAACCTAACCTAACCTAACCTAACCTAACAACAACCACCCCCAACCCACCCTCACCAAACATAAGCCAACCTAATCCAGTCTTTCCTAACAATATACATTTTTAACCATTCTAAAACCTGTTGATTGGAAGCGCCTTTGTACGGCTTGACCAGACTTCACTGATAGAGAAGTTTCAGTGATACCTGAGCGCCGCTCTCAACTTCTCTTAACACCATTCTCAGGTCCTCTTGGACCCCCTTGAGTTTCTTGGGGCTCACCTTCGCCCACTGAAAAGCCCGAGTCCACCCCACCCCCACCCCTGCCCACCCCCACAAACCCCCGCCCACCCCCACAAACCCCGGCCCACCCTGGCCCGCCCACCCCCGCCCACCGTGACCATGGAGTCAAGGGAACAACAAATGTAAGCTGTCCAGCGTAATTAATTCTCCTTTTACGGCAGTTCCCCTTATTTTGCCAGACCTTGGGATCAGGTGTGGACCACGCTAGGCCACGGACCCCCTGTCCACTCCCCCCTCCCACCCCGCTCCCCCCACCCCTCTGTCTCTCTTTCTCTCTCTCTCTCTCTCTCTCTCTCTGTCTCTGTCTCTGTCTCTGTCTCTCTCTCTCTCTCTCTCTCTCTGTCTCTCTCTCTCTCTCTCTCTCTCTCTCTCTCTCTCTCTCTCTCTCTCTCTCTCTCTCTCTCTCTCTCTCTCTCTCTCCCTCCCTCTCCCTCTCCCTCCCTCCGTCTCTCTCCCTCCCCCTCTCTCTCTCTCTCTCTCTCTCTCTCTCTCTCTCTCTCTCCCTCCCTCTCCCTCTCCCTCCCTCCGTCTCTCTCCCTCCCCCTCTCTCTCTCTCTCTCTCTCTCTCTCTCTCTCTCTCTCTCTCTCTCTCATATATATATATATATATATATATATATATATATATATATATATATGTGTGTGTGTGTGTGTGTGTATGTATCCACATTCATATGACCTATGTGCCACACCCCAGCCATACACACCTACACCCCCAGGGTCACACACAGCCATACACACCTACACACCCCAGGTGCCACACCCAGCCATACACACCTACACACCCAGGTGCCACACCCAGCCATACACACCTACACCCCCAGGTGCCACACACAGCCATACACACCTACACCCCCAGGTGCCACACACAGCCATACACACCTACACCCCCAGGTGCCACACACAGCCATACACACCTACACCCCAGGTGCCACACACAGCCATACACACCTACACCCCCAGGTGCCACACACAGCCATACACACCTACACACCCCAGGTGCTCACCCAGCCATACACACCTACAATATCCAGAGTAACAAGAGAGCAGATCATAAATCATTTAGTGCCTGGTGTTGAAAGATGGTAAAGTATTGTCTCAAAGATGGTGCCAACAACGGACACTATGGCACTATGTGACACTATGGCACTATGTGACACTATGGCACTATGTGACACTATGGCTGCTGACCTCTCAACCATCGACTACCAACCATTGCTCACCATGGCACCCCTAAGCTGCAGCCTCACGGTATAAGCATTTCCCTGAGAAATGGGAGACAGAAGAAGGTAGGAAAGGAAGGGGGAAAGCCCCAAGTCATTACGACTATATAGCACTTGGAAGGGGTCAGGATAAGGATTTGGGATGGGAAGGGGGGAAGGAATGGTGCCCAACCACTTGGACGGTCGGGGAATGAACGCCGACCTGGATGAAGCGAGACCGTCGCTCTACCGTCCAGCCCAAGTGGCTGGTTAAGCCACTTGGGCTGGACGGTAGAGCGTAGGAGGTAGGTAGGTTTCAAGGTAGGAGAAAGTAGAAGAAAGTAGGAGGTTGTCTCTGAGGTAGACTGAGCATGTAGGCCGAACACCGGCAGGTCCGCACAGCTCTGGAAGTCTATTTTGAATTAGTTAATTTTAATTAATTTCAATTAATTTAATTTCTTAAACAATTAATTAAACAATTAATTTAATTTAATTTAATTTCAATTAGTTAATTTTAATTTTTTAATTTAATTTTAATTTTTTAATTTAATTTTAATTTTTTTTTCAATTATACAAACTTTAATTTATAAAATATCGGTGCGTTTATAATTGACGTGGTTACCAATATTTCAAATAAGCTTTTCGTCTTTTATTCTTCTTGGTATAATGTGTGTAAATCATGAAAATTAATAACACGTGATGAAAACTGTGACAGTGTCAGTTTACGGAGGAAGAACTGAAACAGGAATTTCCTTAATTACTTTTGTATTTAATAATACATCTTCATCCTTCTGAAGAAGTATTATTAAATACGAAAGTACTTAAGGAAATTCCTGTTTCAATTCTTCCTTCGTCTGACTCTGTCAAATTTTTCATCACGTGTTAATTTTCGTGATTTACACACACACACACACACACACACACACACACACACACACACACATATATATATATATATATATATATATATATATATATATATATATATATATATATATATATATATATATATATATATATATGTCGTACCTAGTAGCCAGAATGCACTTCTCGGCTTACTATGCAAGGCCCGATTTGCCTAATAAGCCAAGTTTTCCTGAATTAATATATTTTCTCTATTTTTTTTCTTATGAAGTGATAAAGCTACCCATTTCATTGTGTATGAGGTCAATTTTTTTTTATTGGAGTTAAAATTAACGTAGATATATGACCAAACCTAACCAACCCTACCTAACCTAACCTAACCTAACCTAACCTATCCTTATAGGTTAGGTTAGGTTAGGTAGCCGAAAAAGTTAGGTTAGGTTAGGTAGGTTAGGTAGTCGAAAAACAATTAGTTAATGAAAACTTGGCTTATTAGGCAAATTGAGCCTTGCATAGTAGGCTGAGAAGTGCGTTCTGGCTACTAGGTACGACATATATATATATATATATATATATATATATATATATATATATATATATATATATATATATATATATATATTGTGATTGCAGGATCTTCCATTCTACTTGAAAATTTTCTAAAATATCATGTGTGTTCAGTTGCGTCACATGTGTGTTCAGTTGCGTCACATGTGTGTTCAGTTGCGTCACATGTGTGTTCAGTTGCGTCACATGCTTATTTGCACCAAGAAACAAAGAGAGAAGAGAGCTGCCTCGTGTATACTTACCAAGACACTACAAGACAACTTTCACCATATATACTGAGTGGTAGTAGTAGTAGTAGTATGTAGAGTTTGTGGTAGTTGTGTGTTAATATGGCATGAGTAGTAGTTTTAGCAGAATGAGGTGGTAGCAGTAGAAGTAATAGGTGGTATTAGCGGCAGCTGCTGTAGGAAGTGGTTGCAGCAGGTGTAGTAGTATTAGGAGGAGGTGGGTGTACATACGCCCCTCGCCAGCAGCTGGACATATTGGGGCAGTATGCTCCTGCCCTCCGCTGCCCGGACACTCACCCATCAGTAACACGAGGTCTGGCGCCCTTAACGACTCTCCGGGTCAGGTTCGGGGCGAGCTCTGGCGCTGAGTAATGTACCCGCTTCCAGTACCTCACACCTGATCTTCATTTTTTTTTTTTTTTTTAGTTTTGCCCCGAGGGGCGAGTTAATTGGGCAGCGTCACTCATCCTGTCAGTGAACACACCGCCATAGTGACAGTATTGGGCAGCGTCACTCATCCTGTGAGTGAACACACCGCCATAGTGACAGTATTGGGCAGCGTCACTCATCCTGTGAGTGAACACACCGCCATAGTGACAGTATTGGGCAGCGTCACTCATCCTGCGAGTGAACATACCGCCATAGTGACAGTATTGGGCAGCGTCACTCATCCTGCGAGTGGACACACCGCCATAGTGACAGTATTGGGCAGCGTCACTCATCCTGCGAGTGAACACACCGCCATAGTGACAGTATTGGGCAGCGCCACTCATCCTGCGAGTGAACACACCGCCATAGTGACAGTATTGGGCAGCGCCACTCATCCTGCGAGTGAACATACCGCCATAGTGACAGTATTGGGCAGCGTCACTCATCCTGCGAGTGAACACACCGCCATAGTGACAGTATTGGGCAGCGCCACTCATCCTGTGAGTGAACACACCGCCATAGTGACAGTATTGGGCAGCGCCACTCATCCTGCGAGTGAACATACCGCCATAGTGACAGTATTGGGCAGCGTCACTCATCTTGTGAGTGGACACACCGCCATAGTGACAGTATTGGGCAGCGCCACTCCTCTTGTGAGTGGATACACCGCCATAGTGACAGTATTGGGCAGCGTCACTCATCCTGCGAGTGAACATACCGCCATAGTGACAGTATTGGGCAGCGCTACTCATCCTGCGAGTGAACATACCGCCATAGTGACAGTATTGGGCAGCGTCACTCATCCTGCGAGTGAACATACCGCCATAGTGACAGTATTGGGCAGCGTCACTCATCCTGTGAGTGGACACACCGCCATAGTGACAGTATTGGGCAGCGTCACTCATCCTGTGAGTGGACACACCGCCATAGTGACAGTATTGGGCAGCGTCACTCATCGTGCGAGTGAACATACCGCCATAGTGACAGTATTGGGTTGGGGGCTTTACCTGGCTTGGGGAATTAATCTGATTGTGACATTCTTGAAGTATGTGGGGACTCAGTACTTCTGGGTCCAGTTACAACAGCTGTATTTACTATACACGTGTATTGATAGAGTGCAATCAGTGGTAAGTTGGTTAATACCATCTTATTTATCCTACTATTGTCCGGCGCCATGTTCTTGAAATCTATAATTGTTTTATGGGCCTCTGCAATGGTTATGTGTTTCATAAGGTGGCAGTCATTGCGAATGTTGTTAAGGTCTATTATTCGCATCGGGAGTAGTGCTGCAGCTCTGCTATCGACTAGAGTTGTAATTTCTCTTTCATTAATGGGGCAAAAGTTTAAATTTTCTTCCGAGTTTGTCGTGAATATTTTTTCCCAGAACTTCCTGAATTCCTGTTCTTGTTCTCTCTCCTCGTAAAGTTTGTTTCCTGATTTTCCTGAGGGAGTTTCCTCGGCTGAGTTGCCCATCAGGGTTTTTACTTTTTCCCAGAACTTCCTGAATTCCTGTTCTTGTTCTCTCTCCTCGTAAAGTTTGTTTCCTGATTTTCCTGAGGGAGTTTCCTCGGCTGAGTTGCCCATCAGGGTTTTTACTTTTTTCCAGAACTTTCTTGGGTTTCTATAGTTGACTTGAATTTTGCTTATTAGGTCATCCCATTTTTTGGTGTACTCTGTTTTGCATAGATCTTGCAGCTCATCTTATAGTTCCCTTTGTGGTCTTTTGCGCTCGTCCGTCCACCAACTGTGCGTTATAAGTTGTAGAAGATTGTTATATCTGATTGGCAGTGTCCGGAGTGCCTCAGTAGGCTGGGGGGTGTGGGCAACCCGTCCTCCTAAAAATAACGTCACTTTTGGCTCGTATGCGCGGCGCTATGGCCAAATTTGGACGTAATTTGAAATGAAATCGACTCACAAAAGTGACGTTCTGTTCCGTTTTCTGTTTGGGTCGTCCGGCTTACTCGGCAAGGTTAGTAAAGGCAACTTTCCATTAATGTTTTTCATAACGGTTTGAAACTTTATGAGAATTTCCTGCCCACCTAACCTATCAGAGGACCCTTAACTTACTGTTGTTGAAAAAAAAAATCCCAAATTTATTTTCATTTTTTTTCATTTTCAAATTACGTCCATATTCGGCCATACGGGCAAACGGCCAAAAGCGACGTTCTTTTTAAGAGGCCAGGGGGGTGTGGGAGCGTTATATGGTGAGTTACGGGGATATGATTGTTCATGCATTTTTCTATGGTGCTAATCCATGTACTTAGCTCTGTGTTTATGCATGATGTTTCCTTTCCATTAAAGTCTGTGACACTGATTTCCTGTGCATTGCTTTTGAACGCCTCTCAGTCAGTTTTAATGTATTGAAGTCTTGGTGGTGAGGGTTTCTGAATTAGATTAGTTGATGGCCGGTTAGGCC
>NC_091152.1:11236280-11246280 GCF_040958095.1 Procambarus clarkii
ACCACCACCCGTACCACCACACCTGAGAGGAACCACCACCAATACCACCACACCTGAGAGGAACCACCACCCGTACCACCACACCTGAGAGGAACCACCACCAGTACCACCACACCTGAGAGGAACCACCACCAGTACCACCACACCTGAGAGGAACCACCACCAGTACCACCACACCTGAAAGGAACCACTATCAGTACCACCACACCTGAGAGGAACCACCACCAGTACCACCACACGTGAGAGGAACCACCACCAGTACCACCACACCTGAAAGGAACCACTATCAGTACCACCACACCTGAGAGGAACCACCACCAGTACCACCACACCTGAGAGGAACCACCACCAGTACCACCACACCTGAGATTGGGTTAGGATAGTTTTGTTTACATACTGGCTATGGCGTCGGGGAGGTACGACGTGCGATGCTCATGTGTTTGAGGCTCCTCCCACGGCGCGGACTCCAACTCTCATTCCTTTGACATCTGAGGGAGTTATCTGTTAACTGGGAGCCGGTCGGCCGAGCGGACAGCACGCTGGACTTGTGATCCTGTGGTCCTGGGTTCGATCCCAGGCGCCGGCAAGAAACAATGGGCAGAGTTTCTTTCACCCTATGCCCCTGTTACCTAGCAGTAAAATAGGTACCTGGGAGTTAGTCAGCTGTCACGGGCTGCTTCCTGGGGGTGGAGGCCTGGTCGAGAACCGGGCCGCGGGGACACTAAAAAGCCCCGAAATCATCTCAAGATAACCTCAAGATAGCCGGGGGAACTGCCTTCCTTCTTGCCTTGTACAGGACAATTTGGAGATCCTTCCGAGACGTCAACCAGAGCGATTTCTTGCTCGTCTTCTCAGATTCGTGGATATGGAAGCTGTATAGCGTCTCTGAGGCCTGGATGATGCGTTCCCATTGTTGTTGTTAAGTATTCACCTAGTTGTGCTTGCGGGGGTTGAGCTCTGGCTCTTTGGTCCCGCCTCTCAACTGTCAATCAACTGGTGTACAGATTCCTGAGCCTACTGGGCTCTATCATATCTACATTTGAAACTGTGTATGGAGTCAGCCTCCACCACATCACTGCCTAATGCATTCCATCTGTTAACTACTCTGACACTGAAAAAGTTCTTTCTAACGTCCCTGTGGATCATTTGGGTACTCAGTTTCCACCTGTGTCCCCTTGTTCGCGTACCACCCGTGTTGAGTAGTTTATCCTTGTCTACCCGGTCGATTCCCCTGAGGATTTTGTAGGTAGTGATCATGTCACCCCTTACTCTTCTGTCTTCCTGTGTCGTAAGGTGCATTTCCCGCAGCCTTTCCTTGTAACTCATGCCTCTTAGTTCTGGGACTAACCTAGTGGCACACCTCTGAACTTTTCCCAGCTTCGTCTTGTGCTTGACAGGGTTCAGGTTCCAGGATTGCTCTGACATAAGTGGTATACAAGGTTCTGAATGATTCCTTACACAAGTTCCTAAAGGCAGCTCTGATGTTAGCCAGCCTTGCACACTCCGCAGATGTTATTCTTTTTATGTGGGCTTCAGGAGACAGGTTTGGTGTGATATCAATGCCTAGATCTTTCTCTCTGTCCGTTTCATGAAGGACTTCATCTCCCATTCTGTATCCTGTGTCTGGCCTCCTTGTTTCCTGCCTTAGACGTTCTTTCTCTCCCTCTGTCCCTTTTCTTCTCTATGTTCCCCTCTTCTTACCTCTTTTCCCTCCTTTCTTCTTCTCTTATTTTCCCCTATTCATTTCTCTCTTATCCTCCCCTCTTCCCTCCTCTCTTATCCTCTCCTCTTCTCTCCTCTCTAATCCTCTCCTCTTCTCTCCTCTCTAATCCTCTCCTCTTCCCTCCTCTCTAATCCTCTCCTCTTCCCTCCTCTCTAATCCTCCCCTCTTCCCTCCTCTCTAATCCTCCCCTCTTCCCTCCTCTCTAATCCTCTCCTCTTCTCTCCTCTCTAATCCTCCCCTCTTCCCTCCTCTCTTATCCTTCCCTCTTCCCTTCTTTCTAATCCTCTCCTCTTCCCTCCTCTCTAATCCTCCCCTCTTCCCTCCTCTCTAATCCTCTCCTCTTCTCTCCTCTCTTATCCTTCCCTCTTCCCTCATCTCTAATCCTCTCCTCTTCCCTCCTCTCTAATCCTCTCCTCTTCCCTCCTCTCTAATCCTCTCCTCTTCCCTCCTCTCTTATCCTTCCCTCTTCCCTCCTCTCTAATCCTCTCCTCTTCCCTCCTCTCTAATCCTCTCCTCTTCCCTCCTATCTAATCCTCTCCTCTTCCCTCCTCTCTTACCCTCCCCTCTTCCCTCCTCTCTAATCCTCCCCTCTTCCCTTCTCTCTAATCCTCTCCTCTTCTCTCCTCTCTAATCCTCTCCTCTTCCCTCCTCTCTTATCCTTCCCTCTTCCCTCCTCTCTAATCCTCTCCTCTTCCCTCCTCTCTAATCCTCTCCTCTTCCCTCCTCTCTAATCCTCTCCTCTTCCCTCCTCTCTAATCCTCGCCTCTTCCCTCCTCTCTTACCCTCCCCTCTTCCCTCCTCTCTAATCCTCTCCTCTTCCCTCCTCTCTAATCCTCTCCTCTTCCCTCCTCTCTAATCCTCTCCTCTTCCCTCCTCTCTTACCCTCCCCTCTTCCCTCCTCTCTAATCCTCCCCTCTTCCCTCCTCTCTTATCCTCTCCACTCTTACCCTCCCCTCTTCCCTCCTACTTCCCCTGGGCCACCCCACACTTGGGGTGAGGTGGGGACCATACACATTAATTGTGTTCCCTCTCCTTGACAGGTGGAGGCAGGTTAGTTACAACCACCTGGGTACCATATATCTTAGCCACAACCACCTGGGTACCATATATCTTAGCCACAACCACCTGGGTACCATATATCTTAGCCACAACCACCTGGGTACCATATATCTTAGCCACAACCACCTGGGTACCATATATCTTAGCCACAACCACCTGGGTACCATATATCTTAGCCACAACCACCTGGGTACCATATATCTTAGCCACAACCACCTGGGTACCATCAATCTTAGTCACAACCACCTGGGTACCATATATCTTAGCCACAACCACCTGGGTACCATATATCTTAGCCACAACCTCCTGGGTACCATATATCTTAGCCACAACCACCTGGGTACCATATATCTTAGCCACAACCTCCTGGGTACCATCAATCTTAGCCACAACCACCTGGGTACCATATATCTTAGCCACAACCACCTGGGTACCATATATCTTAGCCACAACCACCTGAGTACCATATATCTTAGCCACAACCACCTGGGTACCATATATCTTAGCCACAACCACCTGGGTACCATATATCTTAGCCACAACCACCTGGGTACCATATATCTTAGCCACAACCACCTGAGTACCATATATCTTAGCCACAACCACCTGGGTACCATAAATCTTAGCCACAACCACCTGGGTACCATCAATCTTAGCCACAACCACCTGGGTACCATATATCTTAGCCACAACCACCTGGGTACCATATATCTTAGCCACAACCACCTGAGTACCATATATCTTAGCCACAACCACCTGGGTACCATATATCTTAGCCACAACCACCTGGGTACCATCAATCTTAGCCACAACCACCTGGGTACCATATATCTTAGCCACAACCACCTGGGTACCATATATCTTAGCCACAACCACCTGGGTACCATCAATCTTAGCCACAACCACCTGGGTACCATATATCTTAGCCACAACCACCTGAGTACCATATATCTTAGCCACAACCACCTGGGTACCATAAATCTTAGCCACAACCACCTGGGTACCATATATCTTAGCCACAACCACCTGGGTACCATATATCTTAGCCACAACCACCTGGGTACCATAAATCTTAGCCACAACCACTTGGGTACCTTATATCTTAGCCACAACCACCTGGGTACCATATATCTTAGCCACAACCACCTGGGTACCATATATCTTAGCCACAACCACCTGGGTACCATAAATCTTAGCCACAACCACCTGGGTACCATATATCTTAGCCACACATTCCCCTTGTGCCTGAGTGGTTTACGACAGCGAAGTGATGCATAAGGTTAGATTTCCACTGTTCTAGGTAGACCTTGATAGATAGTAGCCAGGCTTTTGTGGCAAAACTCCACAAATTCCTTTTTAATGTCCAAAGGGTTTGGAGAGGATGAGGGGGAGGAAGATTATGGTGAGGTGAAATGTAATTTATTTTTTTTTAATTTTGCCCCGAGGGGCGAGTTTATTGGGCAGCGTCACTCACCTTGTGAGTTGACACACCGCCATAGTGACAGTATTGGGCAGCGCCACTCATCCTGTGAGTGGACACACCGCCATAGTGACAGTATTGGGCAGCGCCACTCATCCTGTGAGTGAACACACCGCCATAGTGACAGTATTGGGCAGTGTCACTCATCCTGTGAGTTGACACACCGCCATAGTGACAGTATTGGGCAGCGCCACTCATCCTGTGAGTTGACACACCGCCATAGTGACAGTATTGGGCAGTGTCACTCATCCTGTGAGTTGACACACCGTCATAGTGCCAGTATTGGGCAGTGTCACTCATCTTGTGAGTGGACACACCGCCATAGTGACAGTATTGGGCAGTGTCACTCATCCTGTGAGTGGACACACCGCCATAGGGACAGTATTGGGCAGCGTCACTCATCCTGTGAGTGAACACACCGCCATAGTGACAGTATTGGTCAGCGCCACTCATCCTGTGAGTGGACACACCGCCATAGTGACAGTATTGGGCAGCGCCACTCATCCTGTGAGTTGACACACCGTCATAGTGCCAGTATTGGGCAGTGTCACTCATCTTGTGAGTGGACACACCGCCATAGTGACAGTATTGGGCAGTGTCACTCATCCTGTGAGTGGACACACCGCCATAGTGACAGTATTGGGCAGCGTCACTCATCCTGTGAGTGAACACACCGCCATAGTGACAGTATTGGGCAGCGTCACTCATCTTGTGAGTGAACACACCGCCATAGTGACAGTATTGGTCAGCGCCACTCATCCTGTGAGTGGACACACCGTCATAGTGACAGTATTGGGCAGCGCCACTCATCTTGTGAGTGGACACACCGCCATAGTGACAGTATTGGTCAGCGCCACTCATCCTGTGAGTGGACACACCGTCATAGTGACAGTATTGGTCAGCGCCACTCATCCTGTGAGTGAACACACCGTCATAGTGACAGTATTGGGCAGCGCCACTCATCTTGTGAGTGGACACACCGCCATAGTGACAGTATTGGGCAGCGCCACTCATCCTGTGAGTGGACACACCGCCATAGTGACAGTATTGGGCAGCGCCACTCATCTTGTGAGTGGACACACCGCCATAGCAGCATGTACAACACTGCCCAATAGGAACAAAACTTGCTCTGTTGTTCATTCTGTCACTTGTACCCAGACACAACTGGGACTTGCTTAACTGTCTCAAGTGAACAGCTTCTCCAACAAGAAGATTAACATTTGTCAACCCTTAACATCTTACGTTATCTTGCGGGTGCAAAATGGGGAAATCTTTTAATAACAGTATTTATTTTGACAAATGGTACTTTCCTAACTCAAACAATGTGGGGTTTATTATTCTACACATATTTCTAATGTCTCTCAGATGTTCACAGTCTCGTAGATAGTGGTCAAGACGGTGTCCGTCACTCTCACCACAGATTCTGCAACTCCGCTGCTCAACCGTTGTTTCTATTCTGAATCTCCATGGATATTTGTATCCAAGACGGATTGTCGCTATTATTGATTCTCTCCCGCGGCCACCTCCTCTTCGTCCATAATGATTGGGATTGCCAGCTGCAACCATGTTGTACCAGCATACAGATTCACTGATTTGTGCTTCTATCCTCCTTTCCTCAGTTACCTTGTCACGGTGATGTTGTCTAACAATACCTCTATTTTGTAGAAGAGTCTTGGGTATGAAGTATTCAATATTGTTGCCTTCAGCGCCTTCAGCAGCCAGCACATCTGCTGGTTCATTCCCACATATTCAGGATGAGGATTTGGATGTAGAGAGAGGAGGCTTGAAAGTTCGGTGGCTTTTCCACCATTGGATGGCATGTGGTGTTGTTCGTGTGTTTGGTTAGCATGAGTTGGTTTGGGTGTGTGTTATATAGGGTTGTCAATGCATTGGCTGGAGTGGCTAGTGTGTGTTTGTCCTAGCTGGTGTCTGGTAACCTTTTAGCTGGTGGCGTTGGCTTCAGGATGATCTTAGCAACATCAGGCTAGTTGCACTTCTTGCAGAACAAAAAGGTTTTTATTATGGGTTGTGTTTTATTAAAAACACAACCATTGTGTTTTATTCATTGGCATCATGTTAAGAGCTCTGTAGATCTGGTCTGTTCTTACTTTCTCCGCCAGTGACAGGCGTGCAGCAAAGTGGAGTGCTTTCTTTTGGCTCCAAGGGAGCCGGTCGGCCGAGAGGACAGCACGCGGGACTTGTGATCCTGTGGTCCTGGGTTCGATCCCAGGTGCCGGCGAGAAACAATGGGCAGAGTTTCTTTCACCCTATGCCCCTGTTACCTAGCAGTAAAATAGGTACCTGGGTGTTAGTCAGCTGTCACTGGCTGCTTCCTCGGGGTGGAGGCCTGGTCGAGGACCGGGCCGCGGGGACACTAAAAGCCCCGAAATCATCTCAAGATAACTAGTTCTTCAGTTCGTTGGTGAGATTCAGGGAGACGTATGGATACTCGAGGCTAGGCCTTATGATCATTTTGTATAGGTGGAGCTTGAAGTGGGATGGGCTTATCTGAAGCGGAAATATCCACGACAGAGACCCCATAGCCATCACTATCTACTCAGAGATGTACTTGTACAGGATGGAGTTAAGGAGTCGGTTCAAGTGTATCCAAGCACTCTGCTGGAGTTTGAGATGTCTATGAGTTCACTCATGGTCCATATCGACCCCCCCCCCCCCACACATTTTTCGATTGTGTAGGCCATACAGACGACCGTGCTTATCTAGATCTTGTCTGGGATAATAGTGATCATCCATTTTCTTTCCCAGTTCACATTCCTGGCGAGTTCTACGTTCGCCTTATGCGGTCGCGAGTTTGACTGCTTGGATTCTTGGGTTGGTGGTGTAACACCCGTGACCTCCCCCCCCCCTTAGAGTTCACACCCATGGAAGCCTTCTCCAAGAGGTCAGCCCAGATGACCTCCGGTTTATCTTGTATATTGATTAAAAATTCCTGGGTTAGTCTTAGTCAGCAGAGTTTCAAGTAGGTAATATTTCATGCAAGGGAATTAGTCTCCAGATTCTTATGTGTAAACATCCCTGGATCTCCCCCTTTTGGCCAGGTCAGAGGTCAGTCACACACGTAATTAATAATTCCTCTCTTGAAGAGTGTATGGTGAATGTCAAACAAGCTTATTGAAATATTTCTTGAGTGTTTGTACATTCTTGATGGATAGCAACAGCAGATCTCCCCCTCCCCCTGTGGGGTTTGTATATAGAGGTCCTGTAGGGACTTAGGGAACTCAGAGTGCCGGACACCGGGGCCCAGAGAGGGCTGTGAAGAACATCTTAGCCAGGGAGAGACAGAGGATTTAAGGTAATGGGTGTGATCTCTGAGGTTTTGTTCCATGTCCAAATTTCTTAACTTTTTGCCAGTGTTAGAATAAGATTTATAAGTGGTGATTGACATAATTTTGGTCTCAATAAACTAATTTTTAAATTTCCTGTCTGTGTCAGTTGTTGAATCCTCTTAGCCTTTTGGATATAGTGGCTGTCAACCGTTTTCATAATTAATGACAGTCATAGAAAGTACTCTCCAAGTCAAGCAATGTTTCTTGCCTCGTTGCTTGATATAGTCTCAATGGTCAAAGGCAGATGGTGGCAGCGTATTTAATCCGGTGTTAGCATTTCCTTGTCGGCAGTGTACCTTTGGTTCAGGTGTAACCATCATATGTCAGCTCATAACAGTGTTACCAAGTGCAACCGATGGGGAAGTGTTACTCAGGATAAGTAGTGTTTACATTATTAGTTTAGTAACCATTATAGTGGTGACACATTATAGTGGTGGTACAATAGAGCGGTGTTACAGTGGTTATTACGTGGGTTACGTCATCTGCAAATTGAACGATGATGATGTCCCTGTATTCCGGTTGGGGCAGGTCTACGAATATGTTGAAGAGAACGAGGCTCAGACACGACCCTTGGGGGACTCCAGCTGTTGGGGAGAAGACTGCTGCCGTTTTCGCCTTGAAGCAGGGAGTAACTTGTCTGTTCTTCAGGAAGTTTCTGACCAGTCTGAGTGGGAATTTTTAAATACGATTGACCTTAAACAGATAGGACTGCTCAAGAGCAGCTTATGCTTTAGGTAAAAGACCATAGAAATGCTGGAGCAAACCGCGGAGACTTCAACAGAGGTTGAAGTCCCATCCACTAAGGTCGCTGGCTCTTCGGGTGACAAGACACCACTAAGGGGAACCGACGAGTTCTCACTTCAATATTTTTATTGAGTGTGGCACTATGAATCAGGTTTCGAATTTGCTCTTATATTGGCCTCGTAGTGGCTCTTATATTGGCCTCGAAGTGGCTCTTATATTGGCCTCGAAGTGGCTCTAATATTGGCCTCGTAGTGGCTCTAATACTGGCCTCGTAGTGGCTCTTATATTGGCCCTCGTAGTGGCTCTAATATTGGCCTCGTAGTGGCTCTTATATTGGCCCTCGTAGTGGCTCTTATATTGGCCTCGTAGTGGCTCTTATATTGGCCCTCGTAGTGGCTCTAATATTGGCCCTCGTAGTGGCTCTTATATTGGCCTCGAAGTGGCTCTTATATTGGCCCTCGTAGTGGCTCTTATATTGGCCCTCGTAGTGGCTCTTATATTGGCCTCGTAGTGGCTCTTATATTGGCCCTCGTAGTGGCTCTTATATTGGCCCTCGTAGTGGCTCTTATATTGGCCTCGTAGTGGCTCTTATATTGACCTCGTTGTGGCTCTTATATTGGCCTCGTAGTGGCTCTTATATTGGCCTCGTAGTGGCTCTTATATTGGCCTCGTAGTGGCTCTTATATTGGCCTCGTAGTGGCTCTTATATTGGCCTCGTAGTGGCTCTTATATTGACCTCGTTGTGGCTCTTATATTGGCCTCGTAGTGGCTCTTATATTGGCCTCGTAGTGGCTCTTATATTGGCCTCGTAGTGGCTCTTATATTGACCTCGTTGTGGCTCTTATATTGGCCTCGTAGTGGCTCTTATATTGGCCTCGTAGTGGCTCTTATATTGGCCTCGTAGTGGCTCTTATATTGGCCTCGTAGTGGCTCTTATATTGGCCCTCGTAGTGGCTCTTATATTGCCCCTCGTAGTGGCTCTTATATTGGCCTCGTAGTGGCTCTTATATTGGCCTTGTAGTGGCTCTTATATTGGCCTCGTAGTGGCTCTTATATTGGCCTCGTAGTGGCTCTTATATTGGCCTCGTTGTGGCTCTTATATTGGCCTCGTAGTGGCTCTTATATTGACCTCGTTGTGGCTCTTATATTGGCCTCGTAGTGGCTCTTATATTGGCCTCGTAGTGGCTCTTATATTGGTCTCGTAGTGGCTCTTATATTGGTCTCGTAGTGGCGCTTATATTGGCCTCGTAGTGGCTCTTATATTGGCCTCGTAGTGGCTCTTATATTGGCCTCGTAGTGGCTCTAATATTGGCCTCGTAGTGGCTCTTATATTGGCCTCGTAGTGGCTCTTATATTGGCCTCGTAGTGGCTCTTATATTGGCCTCGTAGTGGCTCTTATATTGACCTCGTAGTGGCTCTAATATTGACCTCGTTGTGGCTCTTATATTGGCCTCGTAGTGGCTCTTATATTGGCCTCGTAGTGGCTCTTATATTGGCCTCGTAGTGGCTCTTATATTGGTCTCGTAGTGGCTCTTATTGGCCTCGTAGTGGCTCTTATATTGGCCTCGTAGTGGCTCTTATATTGGCCTCGTAGTGGCTCTAATATTGGCCTCGAGGCCAATGTGGCTCTAATATTGGCCTCGTAGT
>NC_091152.1:11253780-11283780 GCF_040958095.1 Procambarus clarkii
AGACACGGGGCCCCCCTCGCCTACTCCCACTGGGACACACAGACACGAGGGCCCCCTCGCCTACACCCTCTGGGACACACAGACACAGGGCCCTCTCGCCTACTCCCACTGGGACACACAGACACAGGGCCCCCTCGCCTACTCCCACTGGGACACACAGACACGAGGGCCCCCTCGCCTACTCCCACTGGGACACACAGACACGAGGGCCCCCTCGCCTACACCCACTGGGACACACAGACACGAGGGCCCCCTCGCCTACACCCACTGGGACACACAGACACGAGGGCCCCTCGCCTACACCCACTAGGACACACAGACACGAGGGCCCCTCGCCTACTCCCACTGGGACACAGACACGGGGGCCCCTCGCCTACACCCACTGGGACACACAGACACGGGGCCCCTCGCCTACACCCACTGGGACACACAGACACAGGGCCCCCTCGCCTACTCCCACTGGGACACAGACACAGGGCCCCCTCGCCTACTCCCACTGGGACACACAGACACGGGGCCCCCCTCGCCTACTCCCACTGGGACACACAGACACGAGGGCCCCCTCGCCTACACCCTCTGGGACACACAGACACAGGGCCCTCTCGCCTACTCCCACTGGGACACACAGACACAGGGCCCCCTCGCCTACTCCCACTGGGACACACAGACACGAGGGCCCCCTCGCCTACTCCCACTGGGACACACAGACACGAGGGCCCCCTCGCCTACACCCACTGGGACACACAGACACGAGGGCCCCCTCACCTACACCCACTGGGACACACAGACACGAGGGCCCCTCGCCTACACCCACTGGGACACACAGACACGAGGCCCCCCTCGCCTACACTCACTGGGACACAGACACGGGGGCCCCTTGCCTACACCCACTGGGACACACAGACACGGGGGCCCCTCGCCTACACCCACTGGGACACACAGACACGGGGCCCCTCGCCTACACCCACTGGGACACACAGACACGGGGGCCTCTCGCCTACACCCACTGGGACACACAGACACGGGGCCCCTCGCCTACACCCACTGGGACACACAGACACGAGGCCCCCCTCGCCTACACTCACTGGGACACAGACACGGGGGCCCCTCGCCTACATCCACTGGGACACACAGACACGGGGCCTCTCGCCTACACCCACTGGGACACACAGACACGAGGCCCCCCTCGCCTAAACTCACTGGGACAGACACGGGGCCCCCTCGCCTACATCCACTAGGACACACAGACACAGAGCCCCCTCGCCTACACCCACTGGGACACACAGACACGGGGCCCCTCGCCTACACCCACTGGGACACACAGACACAGGGCCCCCTCGCCTACTCCCACTGGGACACACAGACACGGGGCCCCCCTCGCCTACTCCCACTGGGACACACAGACACGAGGGCCCCCTCGCCTACACCCACTGGGACACACAGACACGAGGGCCCCCTCGCCTACACCCACTGGGACACACAGACACGACGCCCCCCTCGCCTACACCCACTGGGACACACAGACACGAGGGCCCCTCGCCTACACCCACTGGAACACACAGACACGAGGGCCCCCTCGCCTACACCCACTGGGACACACAGACACGGGGCCCCTCGCCTACACCCACTGGGACACACAGACACGAGGCCCCCCTCGCCTACACTCACTGGGACACAGACACGGGGGCCCCTCGCCTACATCCACTGGGACACACAGACACGGGGCCCCTCGCCTACACCCACTGGGACACACAGACACGAGGCCCCCCTCGCCTAAACTCACTGGGACAGACACGGGGCCCCTCGCCTACATCCACTAGGACACACAGACACAGGGCCCCCTCGCCTACACCCACTGGGACACACAGACACGGGGCCCCTCGCCTACACCCACTGGGACACACAGACACAGGGCCCCCTCGCCTACTCCCACTGGGACACACAGACACGGGGCCCCCCTCGCCTACTCCCACTGGGACACACAGACACGAGGGCCCCCTCGCCTACACCCACTGGGACACACAGACACTGGGGCCCCTCGCCTACACCCTCTGGGACAAACAGACACGGGACCCCCTCGCCTACACCCACTGGGACACACAGACACGAGGGCCCCTCGCCTACACCCACTCGGACACACAGACACGAGGGCCCCCTCGCCTACACCCACTGGGACACACAGACACGAGGGCCCCCTCGCCTACACCCACTGGGACACACAGACACGAGAGCCCCCTCGCCTACACCCACTGGGACACACAGACACGAGGGCCCCTCGCCTACACCCACTGGGACACACAGACACGAGGCCCCCCTCGCCTACACCCACTGGGACACAGACACAGGGGCCCCTCGCCTACACCCACTGGGACACACAGACACGAGGCCCCCCTCGCCTACACCCACTGGGACACACAGACACGAGGGCCCCTCGCCTGCTCCTACTGTCCTCATGAGCTGCTTAATAAAGTAATTGCAGGACTTCGTGTTTTCTTTGAAGACTTTGCAATTGTAACAGTCCACTCTCAATGACCAAAAACGAGCCAACCACGAACCAGCAGCCACCAGTGACGGAGACCAGAGGAAACACTCTCTGCCCCTCCTGTGTGGTAACCTTTTGGGCCACAGGCGCTCGCTGCGCTGAAACGCAGCAACCCGTCCTCTTAAAAATAACGTCGCTTTTCGATAGCCGAAAGTGGACGTAATTTGAAAAAGAAAAAAAAGAAAAATAAATTTGGGATTTTTTTTCAACAACAGTAAGTTAAGGGTCCTCTGGTAGGTTAGGTGGGCAGGAAATTCTCATAAAGTTTCAAATTTTTATGAAAAATATTAATTGAAAGTTTCCTCTCCTAACCTTTCCGAGTAAGCCGGACGACTCAAACCGAAAACGGGACAGTACGTCACTTTTGTGAGCCGATTTCATTTCAAATTACGTCCACCTTTGGCCATAGCGCCTCGCATACGAGCGAAAAGTGACGTTATTTTTAAGAGGACGTATTTGTTTCGCTAGAAGGCGTAGAACGCTGGGGGTTCTACGTAGAACCCCCAGGGGTTCTACGTAGGGCGTAGAACAAACGTAGTGTGTAGAACGCTGGGGGTTCTACGTAGAACCCCCAGGGATTCTACGTAGGGCGTAGAACAAACGTAGTGTGTAGAACGCTGGGGGTTCTACGTAGAACCCCCAGGGATTCTACGTAGGGCGTAGAACAAACGTAGTGTGTAGAACGCTGGGGGTTCTACGTAGAACCCCCAGGGATTCTACGTAGGGCGTAGAACAAACGTAGTGTGTAGAACGCTGGGGGTTCTACGTAGAACCCCCAGGGATTCTACGTAGGGCGTAGAACAAACGTAGTGTGTAGAACGCTGGGGGTTCTACGTAGAACCCCCAGGGATTCTACGTAGGGCGTAGAACAAACGTAGTGTGTAGAACGCTGGGGGTTCTACGTAGAACCCCCAGGGATTCTACGTAGGGCGTAGAACAAACGTAGTGTGTAGAACGCTGGGGGTTCTACGTAGAACCCCCAGGGATTCTACGTAGGGCGTAGAACAAACGTAGTGTGTAGAACTCTGGGGGTTCTACGTAGAACCCCCAGGGATTCTACGTAGGGCGTAGAACAAACGTAGTGTGTAGAACGCTGGGGGTTCTACGTAGAACCCCCAGGGATTCTACGTAGGGCGTAGAACAAACGTAGTGTGTAGAACTCTGGGGGTTCTACGTAGAACCCCCAGGGATTCTACGTAGGGCGTAGAACAAACGTAGTGTGTAGAACGCTGGGGGTTCTACGTAGAACCCCCAGGGATTCTACGTAGGGCGTAGAACAAACGTAGTGTGTAGAACGCTGGGGGTTCTACGTAGAACCCCCAGGGATTCTACGTAGGGCGTAGAACAAACGTAGTGTGTAGAACGCTGGGGGTTCTACGTAGAACCCCCAGGGATTCTACGTAGGGCGTAGAACAAACGTAGTGTGTAGAACGCTGGGGGTTCTACGTAGAACCCCCAGGGATTCTACGTAGGGCGTAGAACAAACGTAGTGTGTAGAACGCTGGGGGTTCTACGTAGAACCCCCAGGGATTCTACGTAGGGCGTAGAACAAACGTAGTGTGTAGAACTCTGGGGGTTCTACGTAGAACCCCCAGGGATTCTACGTAGGGCGTAGAACAAACGTAGTGTGTAGAACGCTGGGGGTTCTACGTAGAACCCCCAGGGATTCTACGTAGGGCGTAGAACAAACGTAGTGTGTAGAACTCTGGGGGTTCTACGTAGAACCCCCAGGGATTCTACGTAGGGCGTAGAACAAACGTAGTGTGTAGAACGCTGGGGGTTCTACGTAGAACCCCCAGGGATTCTACGTAGGGCGTAGAACAAACGTAGTGTGTAGAACGCTGGGGGTTCTACGTAGAACCCCCAGGGATTCTACGTAGGGCGTAGAACAAACGTAGTGTGTAGAACGCTGGGGGTTCTACGTAGAACCCCCAGGGATTCTACGTAGGGCGTAGAACAAACGTAGTGTGTAGAACGCTGGGGGTTCTACGTAGAACCCCCAGGGATTCTACGTAGGGCGTAGAACAAACGTAGTGTGTAGAACGCTGGGGGTTCTACGTAGAACCCCCAGGGATTCTACGTAGGGCGTAGAACAAACGTAGTGTGTAGAACGCTGGGGGTTCTACGTAGAACCCCCAGGGATTCTACGTAGGGCGTAGAACAAACGTAGTGTGTAGAACGCTGGGGGTTCTACGTAGAACCCCCAGGGATTCTACGTAGGGCGTAGAACAAACGTAGCGTGTAGAACGCTGGGGGTTCTACGTAGAACCCCCAGGGATTCTACGTAGGGCGTAGAACAAACGTAGCGTGTAGAACGCTGGGGGTTCTACGTAGAACCCCCAGGGATTCTACGTAGGGCGTAGAACAAACGTAGCGTGTAGAACGCTGGGGGTTCTACGTAGAACCCCCAGGGATTCTACGTAGGGCGTAGAACAAACGTAGCGTGTAGAACGCTGGGGGTTCTACGTAGAACACCCAGGGATTCTACGTAGGGCGTAGAAACAAACGTAGCGTGTAGAACGCTGGGGGTTCTACGTAGAACACCCAGGGATTCTACGTAGGGCGTAGAACAAACGTAGCGTGTAGAACGCTGGGGTTCTACGTAGAACCCCCAGGGATTCTACGTAGGGCGTAGAACAAACGTAGCGTGTAGAACGCTGGGGGTTCTACGTAGAACCCCCAGGGATTCTACGTAGGGCGTAGAACAAACGTAGTGTGTAGAACGCTGGGGGTTCTACGTAGAACCCCCAGGGATTCTACGTAGGGCGTAGAACAAACGTAGTGTGTAGAACGCTGGGGGTTCTACGTAGAACCCCCAGGGATTCTACGTAGGGCGTAGAACAAACGTAGTGTGTAGAACGCTGGGGGTTCTACGTAGAACCCCCAGGGATTCTACGTAGGGCGTAGAACAAACGTAGTGTGTAGAACGCTGGGGGTTCTACGTAGAACCCCCAGGGATTCTACGTAGGGCGTAGAACAAACGTAGTGTGTAGAACGCTGGGGGTTCTACGTAGAACCCCCAGGGATTCTACGTAGGGCGTAGAACAAACGTAGTGTGTAGAACGCTGGGGGTTCTACGTAGATCCCCCAGGGATTCTACGTAGGGCGTAGAACAAACGTAGTGTGTAGAACGCTGGGGGTTCTACGTAGAACCCCCAGGGATTCTACGTAGGGCGTAGAACAAACGTAGTGTGTAGAACGCTGGGGGTTCTACGTAGAACCCCCAGGGATTCTACGTAGGGCGTAGAACAAACGTAGTGTGTAGAACGCTGGGGGTTCTACGTAGAACCCCCAGGGATTCTACGTAGGGCGTAGAACAAACGTAGTGTGTAGAACGCTGGGGGTTCTACGTAGAACCCCCAGGGATTCTACGTAGGGCGTAGAACAAACGTAGTGTGTAGAACGCTGGGGGTTCTACGTAGAACCCCCAGGGATTCTACGTAGGGCGTAGAACAAACGTAGTGTGTAGAACGCTGGGGGTTCTACGTAGAACCCCCAGGGATTCTACGTAGGGCGTAGAACAAACGTAGTGTGTAGAACGCTGGGGGTTCTACGTAGAACCCCCAGGGATTCTACGTAGGGCGTAGAACAAACGTAGTGTGTAGAACGCTGGGGGTTCTACGTAGATCCCCCAGGGATTCTACGTAGGGCGTAGAACAAACGTAGTGTGTAGAACGCTGGGGGTTCTACGTAGAACCCCCAGGGATTCTACGTAGGACGTAGAACAAACGTAGTGTGTAGAACGCTGGGGGTTCTACGTAGAACCCCCAGGGGTTCTACGTAGGGCGTAGAACAAACGTAGTGTGTAGAACGCTGGGGGTTCTACGTAGAACCCCCAGGGATTCTACGTAGGGCGTAGAACAAACGTAGTGTGTAGAACGCTGGGGGTTCTACGTAGAACCCCCAGGGATTCTACGTAGGGCGTAGAACAAACGTAGTGTGTAGAACGCTGGGGGTTCTACGTAGAACCCCCAGGGATTCTACGTAGGGCGTAGAACAAACGTAGAACGCTGGAGGTTCTACGTCAAATTTAGTTTTTTGTGCAAGGCTTCTAAGGCACTTTCACACTAGAGATGTATCAAAAAATACATCAAGGGAATAAATCGAGTCAAGTGTATAAGTTAATTGTGAGAGTGGTACTGGGCAACCCGTTCTCGCAAATTTAATAAGTCAATATTGACTTATTAAATATGTGCATAGGTGACATACTTAACATAATAGATACCCTTAAAAAGATTCATAGAAAACACCGACCTTACCTAACCTACTTAGTATGTTAAGATATGCATCTTATTTCTTCGTAATTACAATTATTACCTAACCTATAATAGGTATAGGTTAAGTAATAATTGTAATTACGAAGCAATAAGATGCTTATCTTAAGATACTAACAAGGTTAGGTAAGGTCGGTGTTTTCTATGAATCTTTTTAGGGGTATCTATTATGTTTAGTATATCACCTATGCACGTAGTTAATAAGTCAATATTGACTTTACGAATTTGCGAGAACGGGTTGTACTGGGATAAGGGTTGAATTGATAGCGTATTTAACTTAACAGAAACTTATCAAAATAAATTAACTATTAATACACAAGAGTTTCTAACGTTAACAGAGAGTTTCACAATATATCCTCAGCAAATTGAGAACTTGCCTCTCTCCTGCACAGTACACAGTGATCTCTCTCCTGCACAGTACACAGTGATCTCTCTCCTGCACAGTACACAGTGATCTCTCTCCTGCACAGTACACAGTGATCTCTCTCCTCCTGCACAGTACACAGTGATCTCTCTCCTTCTGCACAGTACAAAGTGATCTCTCTCCTGCACAGTACACAGTGATCTCTCTCCTGCACAGTACACAGTGATCTCTCTCCTCCTGCACAGTACACAGTGATCTCTCTCCTGCACAGTACACAGTGATCTCTCTCCTCCTGCACAGTACACAGTGATCTCTCTCCTCCTGCACAGTACACAGTGATCTCTCTCCTCCTGCACAGTACACAGTGATCTCTCTCCTCCTGCACAGTACACAGTGATCTCTCTCCTGCACAGTACACAGTGATCTCTCTCCTGCACAGTACACAGCGATCTCTCTCCTGCACAGTACACAGTGATCTCTCTCCTCCTGCACAGTACACAGTGATCTCTCTCCTTCTGCACAGTACAAAGTGATCTCTCTCCTCCTGCACAGTACACAGTGATCTCTCTCCTCCTGCACAGTACACAGTGATCTCTCTCCTGCACAGTACACAGTGATCTCTCTCCTCCTGCACAGTTCACAGTGATCTCTCTCCTCCTGCACAGTACACAGTGATCTCTCTCCTCCTGCACAGTACACAGTGATCTCTCTCCTCCTGCACAGTACACAGTGATCTCTCTCCTCCTGCACAGTTCACAGTGATCTCTCTCCTCCTGCACAGTTCACAGTGATCTCTCTCCTCCTGCACAGTACACAGTGATCTCTCTCCTCCTGCACAGTACACAGTGATCTATCTCCTGCACAGTACACAGTGATCTCTCTCCTCCTGCACAGTACACAGTGATCTCTCTCCTGCACAGTACACAGTGATCTCTCTCCTGCACAGTACACAGTGATCTCTCTCCTGCACAGTACACAGCGATCTCTCTCATGCACAGTTCACAGTGATCTCTCTCCTCCTGCACAGTACACAGTGATCTCTCTCCTTCTGCACAGTACAAAGTGATCTCTCTCCTCCTGCACAGTACACAGTGATCTCTCTCCTCCTGCACAGTACACAGTGATCTCTCTCCTCCTGCACAGTACACAGTGATCTCTCTCCTCCTGCACAGTACACAGTGATCTCTCTCCTCCTGCACAGTTCACAGTGATCTCTCTCCTCCTGCACAGTATACAGTGATCTCTCTCCTCCTGCACAGTACACAGTGATCTATCTCCTGCACAGTACACAGTGATCTCTCTCCTCCTGCACAGTACACAGTGATCTCTCTCCTGCACAGTACACAGTGATCTCTCTCCTGCACAGTACACAGTGATCTCTCTCCTGCACAGTACACAGTGATCTCTCTCCTCCTGCACAATACACAGTGATCTCTCTCCTCCTGCACAGTACACAGTGATCTCTCTCCTCCTGCACAGTACACAGTGATCTCTCTCCTGCACAGTACACAGTGATCTCTCTCCTCCTGCACAATACACAGTGATCTCTCTCCTCCTGCACAGTACACAGTAATCTCTCTCCTCCTGCTCAGTACACAGTGATCTCTCTCCTCCTGCACAGTACACAGTGATCTCTCTCCTCCTGCACAGTACACAGTGATCTCTCTCCTCCTGCACAGTACACAGTGATCTCTCTCCTCCTGCACAGTACACAGTGATCTCTCTCCTCCTGCACAGTACACAGTGATCTCTCTCCTGCACAGTACACAGTGATCTCTCTCCTCCTGCACAGTACACAGTGATCTCTCTCCTGCACAGTACACAGTGATCTCTCTCCTGCACAGTACACAGTGATCTCTCTCCTGCACAACACACAGTGATCTCTCTCCTCCTGCACAGTACACAGTGATCTCTCTCCTGCACAGTACACAGTGATCTCTCTCCTGCACAGTACACAGTGATCTCTCTCCTCCTTCATTGTACACAGTGATCTCTCTCCTGCACAGTACACAGTGATCTCTCTCCTGCACAGTACACAGTGATCTCTCTCCTCCTGCACAACACACAGTGATCTCTCTCCTCCTGCACAGTACACAGTGATCTCTCTCCTGCACAGTACACAGTGATCTCTCTCCTGCACAGTACACAGTGATCTCTCTCCTCCTTCATTGTACACAGTGATCTCTCTCCTCCTGCACAGTACACAGTGATCTCTCTCCTGCACAGTACACAGTGATCTCTCTCCTGCTCAGTACACAGTGATCTCTCTCCTCCTGCACAGTACACAGTAATCTCTCTCCTCCTGCTCAGTACACAGTGATCTCTCTCCTCCTGCACAGTACACAGTGATCTCTCTCCTCCTGCACAGTACACAGTGATCTCTCTCCTCCTGCACAGTACACAGTGATCTCTCTCCTCCTGCACAGTACACAGTGATCTCTCTCCTCCTGCACAGTACACAGTGATCTCTCTCCTGCACAGTACACAGTGATCTCTCTCCTCCTGCACAGTACACAGTGATCTCTCTCCTGCACAGTACACAGTGATCTCTCTCCTGCACAGTACACAGTGATCTCTCTCCTGCACAACACACAGTGATCTCTCTCCTCCTGCACAGTACACAGTGATCTCTCTCCTGCACAGTACACAGTGATCTCTCTCCTGCACAGTACACAGTGATCTCTCTCCTCCTTCATTGTACACAGTGATCTCTCTCCTGCACAGTACACAGTGATCTCTCTCCTGCACAGTACACAGTGATCTCTCTCCTGCACAGTACACAGTGATCTCTCTCCTCCTGCACAACACACAGTGATCTCTCTCCTCCTGCACAGTACACAGTGATCTCTCTCCTGCACAGTACACAGTGATCTCTCTCCTGCACAGTACACAGTGATCTCTCTCCTCCTTCATTGTACACAGTGATCTCTCTCCTCCTGCACAGTACACAGTGATCTCTCTCCTGCACAGTACACAGTGATCTCTCTCCTGCTCAGTACACAGTGATCTCTCTCCTCCTGCACAGTACACAGTAATCTCTCTCCTCCTGCTCAGTACACAGTGATCTAACTGAAACATTCATGAACAGCTCTCTTTACACTAGCAAAAGAAGGGGAATTGATTAATGTATCAAGTACACTTTAAACACCAATCTCAGACAATACGTATGTATACACAGCAATAATATGTATGTATACACAGCAATAATATGTATGTATACACAGCAATAATATGTATGTATACACAGCAATAATATGTATGTATACACAGCAATAATATGTATGTATACACAGCAATAATATGTATGTATACACAGCAATAATATGTATGTATACACAGCAATAATCTCTAGACAGAAACAAATCGTATACAACAAAAATAATTCCGATAAGAGATAACACATAACATGACACCCAACATCAGAGTGGCGAGATGTCACCAGCGGGGTCCCACAGGGCTCTGTACTTGGACCCATCCTGTTTATAATATATGTAAACGATCTTCCAGAGGGTTTCGACTCATTCCTCTCAATGTTTGCTGATGATGCAAAAATTGTGAGAAGAATCAAGACGGATAGAAACTACAGGACGACCTGGACAAACTAGAGGAATGGCCTAGAAAATGGCTACTAAAGTTCAACTCAGGAAAGTGTAAAGTAATGATATTAGGAGAAGGGAGCAGAAGGCTGAACACAAGGTACCATCTGGGAGGTGAAATTCTGCAAGAGTCAAATAGAGAGAAAGATCTGCGGGTTGATATATCTCATCGAACCTGTCCCCCAGAAGCCCACATCAAAAGGATAACATCAGCTGTCTTTATAAACTTGTGTAAGGCATCATTCAGAACCTTGTATACCACTTATGTCAGACCAATCCTGGAATATGCAGCTAGTCTGGAGTCCATACCTAGTTAAACACAAGACAAAATTAGAGAAAATTCAAAGGTATGTCACCAGACTAGTCCAAGAACTGAGAGGTATGAGCTACGAGGAACAACTAAAAGAGCTAATCCTCACGTCTTTGGAAAACAGAAGGGCAAGGGAAGACATGATAACCACCTACAAAATTCTCAGGGGAATTGACAGGGTTACCTTGAGGTGCTTCCGGGGCTTAGCGTCCCCGCGGCCCGTTTGTCTTTGTCCGCGGGTGGACAAAGACAAACTCTTCAGCACGGGTGGAACACGAGCAAGGGGACACAAGTGGAAACTTAGTACCCAGATGAGCCACAGAGACATTAGAAAAAAATTGTTCAGTGTCAGAGTAGTTAAAAAAATGGAATGCACTGGGCAGTGATGTAGTGGTTATCTACCTTGGAATCATCTTGCGTTCGTTTCGGGGCTTAGCGTCCCCGCGGCCCGGTCATCGCCGCGGCCTCCTCGTTGCTAGACTGGTCAACCAGGCTGTTGGACGAGGCTGCTCGCAGCCTGATGTATGAGTCACAGCCTTGTGGATCAAATATCCTTTGGAGGTGTTTATCGAGTTCTCTCTTGAACACTGTGAGGGGTCGGCCAGTTATGTCCCTTATGTGTAGTGGAAGCGTGTTGAACAGTCTCGGGCCTCTGATGTTGATAGTTCTCTCTTGAACACTGTGAGGGGTCGGCCAGTTATGCCCCTTATGTGTAGTGGAAGCGTGTTGAACAGTCTCGGGCCTCTGATGTTGATAGTTCTCTCTTGAACACTGTGAGGGGTCGGCCAGTTATGCCCCTTATGTGTAGTGGAAGCGTGTTGAACAGTCTCGGGCCTCTGATGTTGATAGTTCTCTCTTGAACACTGTGAGGGGTCGGCCAGTTATGCCCCTTATGTGTAGTGGAAGCGTGTTGAACAGTCTCGGGCCTCTGATGTTGATAGTTCTCTCTTGAACACTGTGAGGGGTCGGCCAGTTATGTCCCTTATGTGTAGTGGAAGCTTGTTGAACAGTCTCGGGCCTCTGATGTTGATAGTTCTCTCTTGAACACTGTGAGGGGCCGACCAGTTATGCCCCTTATGTGTAGTGGAAGCGTGTTGAACAGTCTCGGGCCTCTGATGTTGATAGTTCTCTCTCAGAGTACCTTTTGCACCTCTGCTTTTAAACTGGGGTATTCTGCACATCCTGTCATGCCTTCTGGTCTCATGTGGTGTTATTTCTGTGTGCAGGTTTGGGACCAGCCCCTCTACTATTTTCCATGTGTAAATTATTATGTATCTCTCCCGCCTGTGATCAATAGAGTACATATTTAGGCATTTTAGTCGGTCCCAGTAGTTTAAATGTTTTACTGAGTGGATTCTAGCAGTAAAGGATCTCTGCACGCTCTCCAGGTCAGCAATTTCTCCAGCTTTGAAAGGGGCTGTCATTGTGCAGCAGTACTCCACTTTAGAGAGCACAAGCGTCTTAAAGAGTATCATCATCGGCTATCCCGCCCCTCATGCGACCGCCCAGGCACCATCCCCTCCCCCCCCCCCTCCAGATCTCACACTTCTGGTGTGAAAAGTTCTTGTTATCCAACCTGTCATTTTTCTTGCAGTTGTGACGGCTACTTTATTGTGTTCTTTAAAGGTAAGGTCTTCCGACATGAGTACACCCAGATCCTCACTGTTTCGTTCTGTGTTATGATTTGACTGCGTTTTGTACGTGGTTTCTGTTTTTATGTTTTCATTTTTTTTTCCATAGCGCAGGAGCTGGGAATTATCTTCATTAAATGCCATATTATTTTCTGTAACCCTTTGGAAGACTCGATTTACATCTGATTGGAGGTTTGCTGTGTTCTCTATGTTGTCTACTCTCATAAATATTCTAGCGCTGTCTGCAAAGGATGATACAGTACTATAGATTGTGTCCTTGTCTATGTCCAAAATGAAGATGAGAAAGAGTACTGGAGCAAGCACAGTACCCTGGGGGGGGGGGGGGGGACTGAGCTCTTCACGGTTGATGGTCCGGATTTTATTTTGTTGATTATTGCACATTGGGTTCTGTTCGTCAGGAAATTGTAGATCCATCTGCCTATTTATCCCAACAGCCCCAGAGAGAAGTGCAGCACTCCCACCTTCCACCCAATTGAAGTCTTCCCTGTCCCAACCCCTCCCAGCCCCCCCCCCCCACTAAATGCCCACCCTGTCCCTCCTCCCCCCAGTCCCTCCTTCCCCCATTCCCCACTCTCCCAAAGTCCTCACTTCTCCCCCATCCCTTGAACGATGCCTCACACCAGCATCCTTGGGATTGTTTTTTAATATTAATAATGAACTCATGTTAATTATTAATAACTCGTGATAATTAACTCATGTAAGAAAAGTAAGTGAGGAGGAAGAACAGATGAAAGTGAGCTTTAAAATGATGTACATCTAAACATAGATGGAATTATGAATAAGACAAGTGAACTTGGAGAAAGGACATACGACGAAAACCCAGATGTAACAGCACTCATAGAAACAAAACTCTCAGGCATCATAACAAATGCAGAGTTTCCATGGGACTGCTATATAGTAAGGAAAGAGAAGGAGGGAAGAGGAGGAGTGGGTCTGCTGATAAGGAAGGAGTGGGTCTGCTGATAAGGAAGGACTGGGTCTGCTGATAAGGAAGGACTGGAGTTTTGAAGAAATGTACATCCCAGGATGTGAAGATTTCAGAGACTACATAGCAGGCACTATGGCAATGAGAGGACTACGCAGTTGTAATATAAGGAGCCGGTCGGCCGAGCGGACAGCACGCTGGACTTGTGATCCTGTGGTCCTGGGTTCGATCCCAGGCGCCGGCGAGAAACAATGGGCAGAGTTTCTTTCACCCTATGCCCCTGTTACCTAGCAGTAAAATAGGTACCTGGGTGTTAGTCAGCTGTCACGGGCTGCTTCCTGGGGGGTGGAGGCCTGGTCGAGGACCGGGCCGCGGGGACACTAAAAGCCCCGAAATCATCTCAAGATAACCTCAAGATAGCCTCCCCTCCCCCCGTTAATTAACAGAAGACCCAGTCAGGATTACGATAAGAACAACATGGCAACCATTAACACAATAGCGAGAGCAGCTTCTATTACTTGCAGGAAAAACTCAAAACTATTAATCATGGGTGAATTCAACCATAGAAAGATAGACTGAGAAAACAGAGAACCATACGGAGGGACAGAAACATGCACAGATAAAATATTAGACGTGGCGACAAGAAACTTTCTATGCCAACATGTCAAGGGGCCCCACAAGATTGAGATGATATGATGAAGCAGCCAGACTTGATCTGATATTCACCCTTAACGAAATAAGGGAAGTCAAATCAGAACAGAACCCCCCCCCCCCCTCCCCATTGGAATAAGTGACCCACAGTGTTCTAACATTTGGGTTCCAGGTGGAAGTAGGAATAACCCACCCAGGGAAAGGACTGAAGAGCAAAAGACTGGTATTCCGATGTGAAAACTATGATGAGATAAGAAAATTCCTAATAAGAATACCGTGGGAGACAGAGCTCAGATAACAGTCTGTACAAGGCATGATGGACTATGTTGACCAGACCACACACTAGAAATTGAAGGGACGACGACGTTTCGGTCCGTCCTGGACCATTCTCAAGTCGATTGACGGACCGAAACGTCGTCGTCCCTTTCAATTTCTAGTGTGTGGTCTGGTCAACATACTTCAGCCACGTTATTGTGACTCATCGCCTGCATGATGGACTACATCACCCAGAAGTGTCAGAAGGCAGAAAACAGGTTTATCACGGCCCAGAAAGAAAAAAAAGGAAAGCATAAAGGGAATCCGTGGTTCAATCAGGCATGTGAGGACTCAAGGCAGCTAAGCACAAGGGCAGGGACAAACTGCAGAAATAATAGAACACCAGAGAGCAAAGAGAGAGATACTAGAGGGTCAGAAATGGGTACCTCAGTGTGAGGATAGAAGCAGAGAGACAGTTTGAAAATGAAATAGTAAATAAAGCCAAGTCCCAACTAAAACAGTAACATCAGGAGAAAAACAACAGTGAAAGAACAGGTGATAAAACTGAGAAAGGGAGAGGATTGGTGCACAGAGAATGACAAAGAGGTGTGTGAAGAACTCAACAAGAAAGTCCAGGAGGTCTTCACAATAGCGCAGGGAGAAGTCCCTGAACTAAGAGGGGTGGCATTAAACCAAGCAGCGTTGGAAGATACTGAAATTACCAGAGATGAGGTTAGGAGGTATCTGCTCGATTTAGATGTGACGAAGATGTGACGATCCAGATGTGACGAAGGCTGTTGGACCTGACGGAATCTCACCATGGCTGCTAAAAGGCTGAAGCACTAAGTGTGCCCCACTCTCTATGGTCTATAACAAGTCGTATAACAAGTAAGTGCGTGATGTAATGCCCTTTAAAATGATCTAGATAAAATCAGTGCTTGGAGCATCAAGTGGTAAATGGAATTCATGTGAATAAATGCCACGTTATGGAATGTGGAATCTGAGAAAATAGACTTCACACAACTTACAAATTATGTGGAATGGAATTACAGAACTAATAAAGAACGAGACCTAAGGATGGTTTTGGACAGTAAGCTGTCGCCAGAGGAACATAAAGAACATTGTGAGAGGAGCGTATGGGTCGCTTTGCAACTTCAGACTTGCTTTTAATTATATATATATATATATATATATATATATATATATATATATATATATATATATATATATATATATATATATATATATATTTTTTTTTTTTGAGATATATACAAGAGTTGTTACATGGTTGTAGAGCCACTAGTACGCGTAGCGTTTCGGGCAGGTCCCTGGAATACGATCCCCGCCGCGAAGAATCGTTGTTACTACCAAGTACACATTTTACTGTTGAGTTAAACAGAGGCTACAGTTAAGGAATTGCGCCCAGTAAATCCTCCCCCGGCCAGGATACGAACCCATGACATAGCGCTCGCGGAACGAACAGGCGAGTGTCTTACCACTACACCACGGAGACTGCTAATATGGATTGTGAAATACTAAAGAAACTCTTCATGACTTTCGTGAGACCAAATTTGGAATATGCAGCAGTTGTATGGTGGCCAGATCTCAAGAAGCACATATATAAACTGGAAAAGGTGCAAGGTCATGCTACAAAATGGCTTCCGGAACTGAAAAACTAGAGTTAGGAAGAAAAACTAGAGGCGCTAAACATACCAAAACTAGATAATAGAAGAAAAAAAAGAGATGATATGATCACCACTTTCAAAATACTAACAGGAATAGATAAAATTGATAAAGACGAATTCCTCAAACCAGCAACTTCACCAACAAGAGGAAACAGATTCAAGCTAAAGTCACAAAAGGAGCTGAAAAAATATTAAAATTTTTTTAGGGGGATTGAGCTATGAGGAAAGACTGAAAGAACTAGACCTTACCACGCTGGCGGAAAGGAGAGATAGGGATGGAGACATGATAACAACATGAAAGATTATATAAGGGAAATGTATAGCTAACCTCTATGTATACTGCTGGCACTGACCTCTATGTATACTGCTGGCACTGAGCTCTATGTATACTGCTGGCACTGACCTCTATGTATACTGCTGGCACTGACCTCTATGTATACTGCTGGCACTGACCTCTATGTATACTGCTGGCACTGACCTCTATGTATATTGGGCTGAACTGCTGGAGGACTCATCAACCGCGCTCTCTCCCTTGCTTCCTTCTCTCTTGTTCTTCATTCCTGACTTCCCTCTTGTTCTTCATTCCTTTCTTCCCTCTTGTTCTTCATTCCTTTCTTCCCTCTTGTTCTTCATTCCTGACTTCCCTCTTGTTCTTCATTCCTTTCTTCTCACTTGTTCTTCATTCCTTTCCTGTTCTTCATTCCTTCCCACTTGTTCTTCATTCTGCATTGTTCTTCATACTCTTCCACTTGTTCATTACAATGCTTCACTGCTTATTTATTCCCTTGATGTTCTTTTCATACCATCCACTTGGGTCATGTTCTACGTGTTCTTCACACTGCACTTCTCATACACTGGTTCATCATGCTTCTTAAATTGTTCTTTATAATCAATTTTTTTCATGTATATGAACTTACTATTCATTTTTTCCCATTTGTTCATCACATAATTCTGATTGTTCTTCAAACCCTTCTTCACACCCCACCGTTTGTTCATCAGGGTTCTCCACTCGTTCGCCATACTCTATCCCTTTGTTCATTACACATTTGTTCATCATTCACTGTATGTTTATCTTGCCTCGAATTACATTCTTTAAGATTCTTGTTAATTATATATATATATATATATATATATATATATATATATATATATATATATATATATATATATATATATATATATATATATATATATATATATGTCGTACCTAGTAGCCAGAACGCACTTCTCAGCCTACTATGCAAGGCCCGATTTGCCTAATAAGCCAAGTTTTCATGAATTAATGTTTTTTCGACGACCTAACCTACCTAACCTAACCTAACCTAACTTTCTCGGCTACCTAACCTAACCTAACCTATAAAGATAGGTTAGGTTAGGTTAGGTAGGGTTGGTTAGGTTCGGTCATATATCTACGTTAATTTTAACTCCAATAAAAAAAATTGACCTCATACATAATGAAAAGGGTAGCTTTATCATTTCATAAGAAAAAAATTAGAGAAAATATATTAATTCAGGAAAACTTGGCTTATTAGGCAAATCGGGCCTTGCATAGTAGGCTGAGAAGTGCGTTCTGGCTACTAGGTACGACATATATATATATATATATATATATATATATATATATATATATATATATATATATATATATATATATATATATATATATATATATATATACGTCAGTTATTTGTTTTTTTCTGGGAAGGAACAGTCATGGTAAAGGTTTAAGGGAAGTGTGTACAGTGTAGAGACAGTTAACAGATTCTGTGAAGACTGTTGAGGGCCTCTAAAGTAGAGGCCTCGGGTCAGGGGGGGGGGCGGGGATGATTCATTGTTGATCCTTACAATGTGTGTGTGTGTGTACTCACCTAGTTGTGCTTGTGGGAGTTGAGCTCTGGCTCTCTGGTCCCGCCTCTCAACCGTCAATCAACAGGTGTACAGGTTCCTGAGCCTATTGGGCTCTATCATATCTACACTTGAAACTGTGTATGGAGTCAGCCTCCACCACATGACTTCCTAATGCATTCCATTTGTCAACCACTCTGACACTAAAAAAGTTCTTTCTAATATCTCTGTGGCTCATTTGGGCACTCAGTTTCCACCTGTGTCCCCTAGTGCGTGTTCCCCTTGTGTTAAACAGCCTGTCTTTATCAACCCTGTCAATTCCCTTGAGAATCTTGAATGTGGTGATCATGTCCCCCCTAACTCTTCTGTCTTCCAACGAAGTGAGGTTTAATTCCCGTAGTCTCTCCTCGTAGCTCATACCTCTCAGCTCGGGTACTAGTCTGGTGGCAAACCTTTGAACCTTTTCCATTTTAGTCTTATGCTTGACTAGATATGGACTCCATGCTGGTGCCGCATACTCCAGGATTGGTCTGACATATGTGGTATATAATGTTCTGAAAAATTCCTTACACAAGTTTCTAAAGGCCGTTCTTATGTTAGCCAACCTGGCATATGCTGCTGCTGTTATCCTCTTGATATGAGCATCAGGGGACAGGTCTGGCGTGATATCAACCCCCAGGTCTTTCTCTCTCTCGGACTCTTGAAGTATTTCATCTCCCAAGTGATACCTTGTATCTGGTCTCCTGCTTCCTACCCCTATCTTCATTACATTACATTTACTTGGATTAAACTCTAACAGCCATTTGTTCGACCATTCCTGCAGCTTGTCCAGGTCTTCTTGAAGCCTCAAGCTGTCCTCCTCTGTCTTAATCCTTCTCATAATTTTGGCGTCGTCAGCAAACATTGAGAGGAATGAGTCTATACCCTCTGGGAGATCATTTACGTATATCAGAAACAGGATAGGTCCAAGTACAGAGCCCTGTGGGACTCCACTGGTGACTTCACGCCAGTCTGAGGTCTCACCCCTCACTGTAACTCTCTGCTTCCTATTGTTTAGGTACTCCCTTATCCACTGGAGCGCCCTACCAGTTACTCCTGCCTGTTTCTCTAGCTTATGCATCAACCTTTTATGGGGTACTGTGTCAAAGGCTTTCCGACAGTTCAAAAAAATGCAGTCCGCCCACCCTTCTCTTTCTTGTTTAATCTTTGTCACCTGATCGTAGAATTCTATCAATCCTGTAAGGCAAGATTTACCCTCCCCGAACCCATGTTGATGGGTTGTCACGAAGTCTCTTCTCTCCAGATGTGTTACTAGGTTTTTTCTCACAATCTTCTCCATCACCTTGCATGGTATACAAGTTAAGGACACTGGCCTGTAGTTCAGTGCCTCTTGTCTGTCACCCTTTTTAAATATTGGTACTACATTAGCAGTCTTCCATATTTCTGGTAGGTCCCCCGATTCCAGTGACCTACTATACACTATGGAGAGTGGTAGGCAAAGTGCTCCTGCACACTCTTTCAATACCCATGGCGAGATTCCATCCGGCCCAACAGCTTTTCTCACATCCAGCTCCAATAGGTGCTTCTTGACCTCATCTCTTGTAATTTCGAACCTATCCAAGGTCACCTGGTTTGCTGCCACCTCTTCTAGCGCCGCGACATCTCCCTGTTCTATTGTAAAGACCTCCTGGAACCTTTTGTTGAGTTCTTCACACACCTCTTTGTCATTCTCTGTGTACCTGTCCTCGCCCACCCTAAGTTTCGTCACCTGTTCCTTCACTGTTGTCTTCCTCCTGATGTGACTGTAGTAGCTTGGGTTCGGTCTTGGCTTTATTAGCTATATCATTTTCATACCTTTTCTCAGCTGCTCTTCTCACACTAACATACTCGTTCCTGGTTCTCTGGTATCTCTCTCTACTTTCTGGTGTTCTGTTATTACGAACACCAGAAAGTGTGTGTGTGTGTATGTGTGTGTATGTATGTGTGTGTGTGCGTGTGTGTGTGTGTGTGTACTCACCTAGTTGTGGTTGCGGGGGTTTGAGCTTTGGCTCTTTGGTCCCGCCTTTCAACCGTCAATCAACTGGTGTACAGGTTCCTGAGCCTATTGGGCTCTATCATATCTACATTTGAAACTGTGTATGGAGTCAGTCTACACCACATCACTGCCTAATGCATTCCATTTATTAACTACTCTGACACTTAAAAATTTCTTTCTAACGTCTCTGTGGCTCATCTGGGTACTAAGTTTCCACCTGTGTCCCCTTGTTCGTGTCCCACCCGTGCTGAAGAGTTTGTCTTTCTCCACCTTGTCAATTACCCTGAAAATTTTGTAGGTGGTTATCATGTCTCCCCTTACTCTTCTGTCTTCCGGGGATGTGAGTTTCAGCTCCTTTAGCCTTTCCTCGTAGCTCATACTTCTCAGTTCCGGGACGAGTCTGGTGGCATACCACTGAATCTTCTCTAACTTTGTCTTGTGTTTAACTAAGTATGGACTCCAAGCTGGAGCTGCATATTCCAGGATTGGTCTGACATAAGTGGTATACAAGTTCCTGAACGATTCCTTACATAAGTTTCTAAAGGCAGTTCTTATGTTGGCCAGTCTAGCATATGCCGCTGATGATATTCTTTTGATGTGGGCCCCTGGGGACAGGTTCGGCGTGATATCAACCCCCAGATCTTTCTCTCTATTTGACTCTTGCAGAATTTCACCTTCCATATGGTACCTTGTGTTCAGCCTCCTGCTCCCTTCGCCTAATTTCATTACTTTGAACTTTCCTGAGTTGGACTTTAGCAGCCATTTTCTAGACCATTCCTCCAGTTTGTCCAGGTCGTCCTGTAGTCTCTGTCTATCTTCTTCAGTCTTGCTTCTTCTCATAATTTTTGCATTATCAGCAAACATTGAGAGGAATGAGTCTATACCCTCTGGAAGATCGTTTACATATATTAGAAATTGGATGGGACGAAGTACAGAGCCCTGTGGGACTCCGCGGGTGACATCTTGCCACTCTGATGTCTCCCCCCTCACAGTTACTCGCTGTTTCCTGTTGCTTAGATACTCCCTTATCCACTGGAGCACCTTAACTTTTACTCCTGTCTGCTGTTCTAACTTTCGTAACAGCCTTTTATGGGGTACTGTGTTAAAAGCTTTCTGACAGTCCAGGAAAATGCAGTTTGCCCACCCTTCTCTTTCTTGCCTAATGTTTGTTGCTTGGTCATAGAACTCTATTAACCTTGTGAGGCACGATTTACCATCCCTGAACCCATGCTGGTGGTGTGTTACAAAGCTATTTCCCTCCAGATGTTCTACGAGCCTTTTTCTCACGATCTTCTCCATCACCTTGCATGGCATACAAGTTAGGGAAACTGGCCTGTAGTTCGGTGCCTCTTGCCTGTCACCCTTTTTGTTTATTGGGACTACATTAGCTGTCTTCAAGCTTTCTGGTAGGTCTCCTGTTTCCAGTGACCTGTTATACACCATAGAGTGTGGCACACTTAGTGCTGCTGCACCTTCTCTTAGTACCCACGGTAAGATTCCGTCAGGCCCGACAGCCTTTGTCACATTCAGCTCCATTAGATTCCTTTTGACCTCATCACTAGCGAGGTCAAAATCCTCCAAGGTTGCTTGGTTTGCCGCCTCGTCATTTAGCGCAGGGGCTTCTCCTTGTTCTTATGTGAAGACCTCCTGGCATCTCTTGTTGAGTTCTTCACACACCTCCTTGTCATTCTCTGTGTATCTATTCTCTCCTTTTCTCGGTTTCATCATTTGTTCCTTCACCGTTGTTTTCCTTCTGATGTGGCTGTGGAGCAGCTTTGGTTGGGTCTTAACTTTACTAGCCATGTCATTTTAATACTGTCTCTCAGCTTCCCTCCTCACTCTGAGGTACTCGTTTCTGGCCCTCTGGTATCTCTCCCTGCTCTCTGGTGTTCTGTTATTCCTGTAGTTTCTCCATGTTCTTTTACTCAATTGTTTTGCTTCCTTGCATTCCTGGTTGAACCATGGATTTTTCCGTGGCTTTTCACTTTTCTCCTTGTGGACCGGGATAAATCTCTCTACAGCTTCCTGGCATTTCTGGCTGACATAGTCCATCATATTCTATGATGGACCATCATATTCTATGATGGACTATGTCACATTCTTCTCTCTGAGTTCTGTTTCCCATGGTATTCCCCTGAGGAAGTTCCTCATCTCATCATATTTACCTCTTCGGTAATTCGGTCTTTTCCCTTCCGGTCCCATTCTTGTATAGGTTATTTCTACCTCCACCAGATACTCAAATGTAAATACACTCATTCCTATGGGGGCTTCAAATTTGACTTCTCTTTTTTCTAACTCATTCAAGGTGAATATCAGGTCAAGTCTAGCTGGTTCGTCATTGCCTCTCATTCTTGTGGGTTCCTTGACATGTTGGCTCAGAAAGTTCCTTGTTGCCACTTGTGTGTATGTGTGTGTGTGTTTACTAGTTGTGTTTACTAGTTGTGTTTTTGCGGGGGTTGAGCTTTGCTCTTTCGGCCCGCCTCTCAACTGTCAATCAACTGGTGTACAGATTCCTGAGCCTACTGGGCTCTATCATATCTACATTTGAAACTGTGTATGGAGTCAGCCTCCACCACATCACTGCCTAATGCATTCCACCTGTTAACTACTCTGACACTGAAAAAGTTCTTGTTAACGTCCCTGTGGCTCATGTGGGTGCTCAGTTTCCACCTGTTTTCCCTTGTTTGCGTACCACCCGTGTTACGCGAACACGGGTGTGTTATATGTGTGTGTGTGTGTGTGTGTGTGTGTGTGTGTGTGTGCGTGCGTGCGTGCGTGTGTGTGTGTGTGTCGCTTGGGTCCCACAAAGTCTCTAGAGTAGGGATATATATATAATTAAGTCCAAGATTATTAAGGAATCGGATTACTGAGGATCCAAAGCCTTCAATATGCGTTAATCAGCTCCTCTCCCCGTGTAACCGAAATAGCGTGGTGTTCCCTCCACAGAGAGCGCCGGTGCTGCGAGCAACACATAATCAACGGTGTTTTACGGACCAAATAATTGTCATAAATCCTTCCTCAAGTACTACACACGTCTAGGAGGCTAAGTGAACCTTGATTGCCTCTCAAGAATTTGTGTTTTTCTACCAGACTGTGATGAAGGCGTCTGGTGAGGATACGGCCCCCCACTCCACTATATTATAGTGATTTACATATAATCCGGATTTACATATAATCCGGATTTACATATAATCCGGATTTACATATAATCCGGTAGTAGTCTTTCCCGAGACAACTCTACAGCAACTGAGAATTATAATAGAATCCGAGACTGAGAATCTCCATTATTTCTGGGAGAGTTATAATATATTTTTTAACTTTCTTTCATGTATCATGAGTAATGAAAATATATTTTAAATTTTCGCTGTTGTAGAAGGAGTGTATATTTATAACTTTCACTCTTGTACCTTAGCATTTTAAAAGCACCGAATCACCTTCTGTGGTTGATTGTTCAATAAACCCTTGAACTATATGTTTAACACATCTCTAACTCTGTCCATGGAGGACAGAAGAAAATGCATATATGCTGGTTAGCATTGTAAATGTCTGGCCACGTCTGTGGTAGAAAATAATAATACAAAAATAAACTCTTGTGCCATGGAAATTGACAATATATTTTGAACATATATTTATACATATCTACACATATGAAGATACTCAGCGTTCTCGAGAGTAACTAGGGGGCACGCCTGGGCACGCCTGGGAACCCCTGGGCACGCCAGAGCACGCCTGGGCACGTCTGGGCACGCCTGGGCACGCCAGGGCACGCCTGGGCACGCCTGAGCACGCCTGGGCACGCCTGGGCATGCCTGGGAACCCCTGGGCACGCCTGGGCACGCCTGGGAACCCCTGGGCACGTCTGGGAACCCCTGGGCATGCCTGGGCACGCCTGGGAACCTTTGGGGGACGCCTGGACACGCCTGGGCACGCCTGGGAACCCCTGGGCACGTCTGGGAACCCCTGGGCACGCCTGGGCACACGCCTGGGCACGCCTGGGCACGCCTGGGCACGTCTGGGAACCCCTGGGCACGCCTGGGAACCCCTGGGCACGTCTGGGAACCCCTGGGCACGCCTGGGAACCCCTGGGCACGCCTGGGAACCCCTGGACACGCCTGGGAACCCCTGGGAACCCCTGGACACGCCTGGGAACCCCTGGGAACCCCTGGACACGCCTGGGAACCCCTGGGCACGCCTGGGCACGCCTGGACACGCCTGGGAACCCCTGGACACGCCTGGGAACCCCTGGGCACGCCTGGGAACCCCTGGACACGCCTGGGAACCCCTGGACACGCCTGGGAACCCCTGGGCACACCTGGGCACGCCTGGGCACGTCTGGGAACCCCTGGGCAGTGGCCCCCTAGAGCTCCCGCGGTTCATTACATGCAGGCCGGGTGCGGGGCGGCGTGACAGCGTGCACACACAGCCCAGCGTCACTACGGGGCCAATCTCACACCTCTTGTGGCATAGCTAATCCGTCTTCTGTGGATAATTCTCCACCCAGACGTCTCTTTCCTGGCTGTCTCCACCTCTCTTCACCTCCTCCTACGTTTATTCTCCTCGCTTCTTCTCCCTTCATCTACTATCAACTGTGTTCTTTTTTCTCCTTGCACCTGGGGGCCGAGCGGACAGCACGCGGGACTTGTGATCCTGTGGTCCTGGGTTCGATCCCAGGCGCCGGCGAGAAACAATGGGCAGAGTTTCTTTCACCCTATGGCCCTGTTACCTAGCAGTAAAATAGGTACCTGGGTGTTAGTCAGCTGTCACGGGCTGCTTCCTGGGGTTGGAGGCCTGGTCGAGGACCGGGCCGCGGGGACACTAAAAGCCCCGAAATCCTCTCAAGATAACCTCAAGATAACCTGCTCCCAAATTGATTATCAAGTCTTGCTTTAATATTTGTATTCCCATTATTGAAGATAGGAAGGGTACCTTGAGGTGCTTCCGGGGCTTATCGTCCCCGCGGCCCGGTCGTCGACCAGGCCTCCTGGTTGCTGGACTGATCAACCAGGCTGTTGGACGCGGCTGCTCGCAGCCTGACGTATGACATATACCTATCAACGGTATAGGTTAAGTAATAATTGTAATTACGAAGCAATAAGATGCTTATCTTAACATACTAAGAAGGTTAGGTGAGGTCGGTGTTTTCTATGAAGCTTTTCAAGGTAAACTAAAATATTCACAAACAATTAGTATGTCACATATGCACTTATTAAATAAGCCAATATTGACTATAAGCAAGTGCGAGAACGGGTTGCGTATGAGTCACAGCCTGGTTGATCAGGAAGTCTTATATTCTGACATAATGCCAACTGCTACCTCTCCACAGGATGCAACCCACAACAGTTGTGTAGTTCCTGGGTAACTATATTTCCTGCATGGTGAACAGAGGCATCAGATAATAGAAATTCAATTTTAATTGAAATTTAATCTTATTTCTTGTTTGTTGAGTCTTAATTGTTGTTTGTTGAGTCTTAATTGTTGTTTGTTGAGTCTTAATTGTTGTTTGTTGAGTCTTAATTGTTGTTTGTTGAGTCTTAATTGTTGTTTGTTGAGTCTTAATTGTTGTTTGTTGAGTCTTAAGTGTTGTTTGTTGAGTCTTAATTATTGTTTGTTGAGTCTTAATTATTGTTTGTTGAGTCTTAATTATTGTTTGTTGAGTCTTAATTCTTGTTTGTTGTCCTAATTGTTGTTTGTTGAGTCTTAATTATTGTTTGTTGAGTCTTAATTCTTGTTTGTTGTCCTAATTGTTGTTTGTTGAGTCTTAAGTGTTGTTTGTTGAGTCTTAATTCTTGTTTGTTGAGTCTTAATTATTGTTTGTTGAGTCTTAATTCTTGTTTGTTGTCCTAATTGTTGTTTGTTGAGTCTTAAGTGTTGTTTGTTGAGTCTTAAGTGTTGTTTGTTGAGTCTTAAGTGTTGTTTGTTGAGTCTTAATTGTTGTTTGTTGAGTCTTAATTGTTGTTTGTTGAGTCTTAATTGTTGTTTGTTGAGTCTTAATTGTTGTTTGTTGAGTCTTAATTCTTGTTTGTTGAGTCTTAAGTGTTGTTTGTTGAGTCTTAATTGTTGTTTGTTGAGTCTTAATTCTTGTTTGTTGAGTCTTAAGTGTTGTTTGTTGAGTCTTAATTGTTGTTTGTTGAGTCTTAATTCTTGTTTGTTGAGTCTTAAGTGTTGTTTGTTGAGTCTTAATTCTTGTTTGTTGAGTCTTAATTCTTGTTTGTTGAGTCTTAAGTGTTGTTTGTTGAGTCTTAATTGTTGTTTGTTGAGTCTTAATTCTTGTTTGTTGAGTCTTAAGTGTTGTTTGTTGAGTCTTAATTGTTGTTTGTTGAGTCTTAATTCTTGTTTGTTGAGTCTTAAGTGTTGTTTGTTGAGTCTTAATTGTTGTTTGTTGAGTCTTAATTCTTGTTTGTTGAGTCTTAAGTGTTGTTTGTTGAGTCTTAATTGTTGTTTGTTGAGTCTTAAGTGTTGTTTGTTGAGTCTTAATTGTTGTTTGTTGAGTCTTAATTGTTGTTTGTTGAGTCTTAATTGTTGTTTGTTGAGTCTTAATTGTTGTTTGTTGAGTCTTAATTCTTGTTTGTTGAGTCTTAATTGTTGTTTGTTGAGTCTTAATTGTTGTTTGTGGAGTCTTAATTCTTGTTTGTTGAGTCTTAAGTGTTGTTTGTTGAGTCGTAAATTAATCCCGTGACAGCACGCTCACTCTCGCTGTCACCTCATTAATGTGATTATGAGTAAATACGATTAAAGGTCAAACAGGAAACAAAAGTTAATTTAATAAAAGAGAGAAAACTTTGCAATACAACTTGCATACATCAATTAATAAATAACAACAAATTCAGCAAAATATCTTAAAACATAAATTATAACTCAATGACTTGAACGAGAAAATAATTAAAGTACAGACTAACACAACTTATATAACACAACAACACACAGGTCTTACCAAACTATCGGAGGAGTTTATTAAGACCTGTGGAGTACCATCGCCCGGCACTTTTTTTTTTTTGTTTTTTTTTTATTATTTTCTACCACAGACGTGGCCAGACATTTACAATGCTAACCAACATATATACATTTTCTTCTGTCCTCCATGGACAGGGTTAGAGAAGTGTTAAACATATAGTTCAGGGGTTTATTGAACACTCAACCACAGAAGGTGATTCGGTGCTTTTAAAATGCTAAGCTAACCTACATACGTAAATACATAGATACACAGATTTACGTATGCCCTACATAAAGTATTAGATGTGTCTTTTACATAGTGTCATTAATGTACAGTCACAAAGGTGAAATGTAATTCTGATCAGCTTCCATATATGCTTTATACCCATACATACACATACACACACACACATACACATACATATATACACGCCCGGCACTGTGGTGTCCGAGACTGACTGCTGGCTGGGGCTTCGTCCACACCTGACGTCACCGCGCTCGTCCGCCTGGGGCCAGATTCACGAAGCAGTTGCACAAGCACTTACGAACCTGTCCATCTTTTCTCAATCTCTGACGGCTTTATTTTCAATTATTAAACAGTTAGTGAGCTCCGAAGAGCAAGGATGGTGTTTATAACAATAACAACACTTGATTGAGAAGTTTTCATGCTTGTAAACTGTTTAATAAATGTAACCAAAGCCGTCAAAGACTGAGAAAAGATGTACACGTTCGTAAGTACTTGCGTAACTGCTCTATGAATCCGGGTCCTGAGGGCCAGATTCACAAAACAGTTACGCAAGTACTTACGAACGTGTACATCTTCCCTCAAAATTTCACGGCTTTGGTTACATTTATTAAACAGTTTACAAGCATGAAATCATCCCAATCAAGTGTTGTTATTGATATAAACAGCCTCCTGGTGCTTCGGAACTCAATAACAATTTAATAATTGTAAACAAAGCCGCCAAAGACTGAGGAAAGATGCACACGTTCGTAAGTACTGGCGTAACTACTTCGTGAATGCGGGTCGTGGATCGCGGGTGGCGTGACCCATAACTAACTACTTGTTCCCGTAATTACATAGTGAGCGTAGTACAGGCAAAAAATGAGTCACACACACATACCAACGAACACATAACATAGTGCCTAATATAATAGTATAACGCAGAATATGTACATGGTAATGGTATATGTGACTCCTCTAAGGTTATAAACACCACCATACCATGTATGCACATATGTAGAGTTGACGATACACTGCTAGGGGGGGGGGGGGGGGGGGGGTGGGAAGCCAGACCAAAAAAGTGTATGTGACTGCGCACACCTCATGCATCCAACACTACACTACACGTATGGAGACGGTACATTCCACTACACTTATGGAGAGACGGTACACCCCACTACACGTATGGAGACGGTACATTCCACTACACTTATGGAGAGACGGTACACCACACTACACGTTTGGAGAGACGGTACACCCCACTACACGTTTGGAGAGACGGTACACCCAACTACACGTATGGAGAGACGGTACACCCCACTACACGTTTGGAGAGACGGTACACCCCACTACACGTTTGGAGAGACGGTACACCCCACTACACGTTTGGAGAGACGGTACACCCAACTACACGTATGGAGAGACGGTACACCACACTACACGTTTGGAGAGACGGTACACCACACTACACGTATGGAGAGACGGTACACCCCACTACACGTATGGAGAGACGGTACACCCAACTACACGTTTGGAGAGACGGTACACCACACTACACGTTTGGAGAGACGGTACACCCCACTACACGTATGGAGAGACGGTACACCACACTACACGTTTGGAGAGACGGTACACCCCACTACACGTATGGAGAGACGGTACACCACACTACACGTATGGAGAGACGGTACACCACACTCCACGTATGGAGAGACGGTACACCCCACTACACGTATGGAGAGACGGTACACCCCACTACACGTATGGAGAGACGGTACACCCAACTACACGTTTGGAGAGACGGTACACCCCACTACACGTATGGAGAGACGGTACACCACACTACACGTTTGGAGAGACGGTACACCCCACTACACGTATGGAGAGACGGTACACCACACTACACGTTTGGAGAGACGGTACACCCCACTACACGTATGGAGAGACGGTACACCACACTACACGTATGGAGAGACGGTACACCACACTACACGTATGGAGAGACGGTACACCCCACTACACGTATGGAGAGACGGTACACCCCACTACACGTTTGGAGAGACGGTACACCCCACTACACGTATGGAGAGACGGTACATTCCACTACAATTATGGAGAGACGGTACACCACACTACACGTTTGGAGAGACGGTACACCCCACTACACGTATGGAGAGACGGTACACCCCACTACACGTATGGAGAGACGGTACACCACACTACACGTTTGGAGAGACGGTACACCCCACTACACGTATGGAGAGACGGTACACCCCACTACACGTTTGGAGAGACGGTACACCCCATGCATTTTTTCCCCGAGGTGTATAAAATATAATATAAAAAATGGAACCCTCCTTCCGAAAAGACAGTACGTTTTAATACTAAATGTAATAAGTACATATTTTACTGTTTGCATAATTACACTTAATTAGGCCCTTACATTTACCTCCCCATATATTCTCCTAATTTTTATGTAATTCAGTCAACATGTTTAGGTTGAAATATTTCGTGTTCAATTCTAAATACACAAGTTTTAAATATAAAGAATTTATTTTTCAGTTTTATTAAATAATAGAGATTTTATACAAAATTGGAAAATGGTCTGAGTTACTTTATAATTTATTGGAAGACTTTAGTTTTGTTTTAATAGTTTTATAAAATCGTAATATTAGTATAGCGATAGATTAAGTATTAATTGTTATTAAAAAGC
>NC_091152.1:11288780-11296280 GCF_040958095.1 Procambarus clarkii
GATATTTACGGAAAGATATTATGACTCTTATATGCGTATAAGTATGTATGACTCTTAGTATGACTCTTATATGCGGGAATAGTGAAGTACAGGCTGAACTCCGTAACATTGATGAACCCTAACCCAACAAAGTGGGAACAAACATAAGAGACAAACCACAGGCGTAAGGTAAGGTTGGTGTGACCCGATTAAGGAGACATCAGAAGGAAGCTGCAAGAAATGAGGGGAAACAATAAGTAGCCTGCAAGACGAGCTGATAGGAGCAAAGGAGGAGATAAGAAGCCTCATAGTGAACTCCACTCATTCTTAGCATCAACTAACCATCTTGCTAGAAGATGGAAATACTGTATATCGATGGAAGGGACTGCCAAGATACATGCCACATTTGCAGAAATACTAAGAAACAACTCAGATGCAATGTCCAGTGTGATGGAAGTAGCCATGAAAGCTTCTATCACACAGGAAGCAGAAAGATGCACTAGTCAGCTGCTGGAAGGGAAAAGAGCAGTGGTAGTAGTGGGCATTATAGAACAAGAAGGCTCCAGTCAGGCAGAAGGGAAAGCTAAGGAAAGTGGCAGTGAGAGAGATCCTAAAGGGGCTACAGTTGGAGGGTGACCAAACAAAGCATAGAGAAGGTTGAACATAGACTAGGCTGGAACAACACGGACAAAGATCGACTGATAGAGTTTACGAACAAGATCACAAAGGAACAAATTCTAGCAAAGAAGAACCAACTGTTAAATGTAAGAGAATACAAAAAGAGTATTCCCTCAGAGAGACATGACAAGGGACAAGAAAATTGTGGCATCAGATGAACAGGAAGAAGTGCAGGGAGAGAAGAGAGAAGCAGGGAACCACAGTTCCCAACCCAACATTCTTAGAGGGGGAGTGGGGAACCCCATACAACAGTCCCAGAGAGGAGTGCAACACCCCTACCCATCTCCCCATAAAAGCCCTCCTCACCCCAAACCTTCCCTGTCCCCATTCAAATGTTCATCCAATCCTCCATTGACCCTCAACCCCTCACCCTGGAATCCTCTATGGCCCTGGTAACCATGTCACAAATTTCCACACCCATGGAACAAGTTCCAACACCCGCCAAATGCCCACGAAGGGGAAGAGGAAGCGAAAATGGCCAGAGGAAAGTGATCTTCATGCCAATATACTCAAACGTAGATGGGATCACAAACAGAACACGCAAACTTGGAGAATCGTCACAAGAAGAAAATCCCAGACATAATAGCACTAACAGAAACAAAACTCACGGAATTTATATCAAATGCAGGGTTTCTGCAGGAATACTCAGTAGTATGGCAAGAGAGAGAAGGAGGAGGAGTAGCTCTGCTGATATGAAAGGACTAGAGTTTTGAGGAGATGGTTATCCAGGGCTGTGAAAGGTTCAGTGACTACATGATAGCCACCATAGCATTTAGAAGGCCAAAAGTAATAGGGAATATAAAACCTCCAGCCAAATGACAGAAGACCCCAGACAGGAATATGATAAAAACAACATAGCTACCATTAATATAATAGCGAGAGCAGCTTCTATCACTTGCAGAAATGGGTTCAGACTGAAAATCACGGGAGAATTCGATCATGCGACGATAGACAGGGAAAATGGCGACCACATGGAGGACCAGCTACCTAGAGAACGAAATTGGTGGGCATAGCAACCTGAAACCTTCAAAGCCAACACGTCAAAGGATCCACAAGAATGAGATGGGAAGGTGAACCAGCTAGACTTGATCTGATATTCACCATGAACGAGTCGGACATATTGGCAGTCAACTTATAATCCCTAAAAGGGAATGCAAGACTAGAGTGTTCCGACACCTCTCGGCAGTGTGTGACCTGTCCCAGTATCGTGTGACCTGTCCCAGTATCGTGTGACCTGTCCCAGTATCGTGTGACCTGTCCCAGTATCGTGTGACCTGTCCCAGTATCGTGTGACCTGTCCCAGCATCGAGTGACCCCTCCCAGCAACGTGTGACCCCTTCCCAGCAGCGTGTGACCCCCTCCCAGCAGCGTGTGACCCCTCCCAGCAGCGTGTGACCCCCTCCCAGCAGCGTGTGACCCTCCCAGCAGCGTGTGAACCCGCCCAGCAGCGTGTGACCCCTCCCAGCAGCGTGTGACCCCCTCCCAGCAGCGTGTGACCCCTCCCAGCAGCGTGTGACCCCTCCCAGCAGCGTGTGACCCCCTCCCAACAGCGTGTGACCCCTCTAAGCAGCGTGTGACCGCTCCTAGCAGCGTGTGACCCCTTCCCAGCAGCGTGTGACCCTTCCCAGCAGCGTGTGACCCCCTCCCAGCAGCGTGTGAACCCGCCCAGCAGCGTGTGACCCCTCCCAGCAGCGTGTGACCCCTCCCAGCAGCGTGTGAACCCGCCCAGCAGCGTGTGACCCCTCCCAGCAGCGTGTGACCCCCTCCCAACAGCGTGTGACCCCTCTAAGCAGCGTGTGACCGCTCCTAGCAGCGTGTGACCCCTTCCCAGCAGCGTGTGACCCTTCCCAGCAGCGTGTGACCCCCTCCCAACAGCGTGTGACCCCTCCCAGCAGCGTGTGACCCCTCTCAGCAGCGTGTGACCCCTTCCCAGCAGCGTGTGACCCCTTTCAGCAGTGTGTGACCCCTTCCCAGCAACGTGTGACCCCGCCCAGCAGCTTGTGACCCCTCTCAGCAGCGTGTGACCCCTCTAAGCAGCGTGTGACCCCCTCCCAGCAGCGTGTGACCCCCCTCCCAGCAGCGTGTGACCCCCCTCCCAGCAGCGTGTGACCCCTCCCAGCAGCGTGTGACCCCCCCTGGCCAGCAGCGTGTGACCCCTCCCAGCAGCGTGTGACCCCTCCCAGCAGCGTGTGACCCCTTCCAGCAGAGTGTGACCCCTCCCAGCAGCGTGTGACCCCCCTGGCCAGCAGCGTGTGACCCCCCTGGCCAGCAGCGTGTGACCCCTCCCCCCAACAGGGTGGGGGCTCTGCCATGAGTGGGTCTGGCGTAGTACCCAGAGGTGGAGGGCAGTCAGTTGGTGTGTTGGCGCAGCGCGGGACGCCACCACCACTCTCCCTCTGTGACCGGGACCCCTTGCTGAGCTCCGCACAGCTGTACCGCGCTACACGCAGCTGTACCGCGCTCCAGGCCAGCTGTACCGCGCTCCAGGCCAGCTGTACCACTGGGCATCACTCCACCAGACGTCTGATAGAGGGTAGTGATAATGTTTTACTCGTGATATGCATTTCGAAGCTGAAAGTGATAAATGCTTCAATTATATACAGTTTACTGGTACCTGAACTTGACGACCACCTCGTATAAATATTGGGTTAGTTATCGCGCATCTAAAGTGGACACTTATGAGAACATGGATTTATGTGAGTCTTTTTAATGTGATCTATTAATATTAAGTCAGGATGACCCACCCGACTAAATATATAAAGATGAACATTTTTATGAACAATTGAAGCGTTTATCTGAGTTATGTGGATTATGTGGATTATTAGTAATAGTAATATATATATATATATATATATATATATATATATATATATATATATATATATATATATAAATATATATATATATATATATATATATATATATATATATATATATATATATATATATATTGCACAATGCAACTGGGGTACATGGTACCTTAACCGCTAGACCATTAGTGACCGTACAAAAGGCGATGGTAGCCGAGGCTATTTCCCCATCGTCCCGACTGCACCTTGATGGTAATCTTGGGCATAGTTATTTCATCAAATCCCCATCAAAGTGCCGTCGGGCACTTTACACAGTATATAGACTTGATATGTAAGCAAAAGTCAGCTGACACACCGACTCCTCACCAATCGAGAAGCATCGTTTTAAAGTGGTTTTTACCCCTTCTAGAAGCGTCAGAAACCCGTTGGTCAGTAGTCCCAGTGAACGTCAATATTGTGGACGTTGAGGTCAATACGTCGAAATTGATGGGCATTAAGTGGGAGGACAGGATTTTAAGTGGGAGGACAGGATTTTAAGTGGGAGGACAGGATTTTAAGTGGGAGGACAGGATTTTAAGTGGGAGGACAGGATTTTAAGGGGGAGAACAGGATTTTAAGTGGGAGGACAGGATTTTAAGTGGGAGGACAGGATTTTAAGTGGGAGGACAGGATTTTAAGTGGGAGAACAGGATTTTAAGTGGGAGGACAGGATTTTAAGTGGGAGGACAGGATTTTAAGTGGGAGGACAGGATTTTAAGTGGGAGGACAGGAAACGTTTATCAAAATTCGTGTTTGTGTTAAGGAGATATGTGGAGGTCTGTTATCCTGATCTTTATTATGCACCCCATACCCATCCCGTGGGCGGTGGTGTAAAGGATTACAGAGGCACATAATCGGTTCAGAAACTGAACCCTCTGGTTCGTTTAGCTAAGCAAATAACAATCTTTTTGACGCTAATTACAAAATTATTAATGTTATATATATACATGTACACATACTCATACATACATGTATATATATACGTATACATATATTCATACACATACATATTTAATCACCCACACAAATACACACACATCAATAATCTTTTGTGTCACAAGTGATTCAGCAAAAGGCTCACAACAGTCACTATACAAGGTACTTTACATCTATGGTGAGTCACACAGTTACTAGTCTTGCTCCACACCCACCCAACTGGGCGGCAGCTTTACAGTCATGTGCTCCACACCCACCCAACTGGGCGGCAGCTTTACAGTCATGTGCTCCACACCCACCCAACTGGGCGGCAGCTTTACAGTCATGTGCTCCACACCCACCCAACTGGGCGGCAGCTTTACAGTCATGCGCTCCACACCCACCCAACTGGGCGGCAGCTTTACAGTCATGTGCTCCACACCCACCCAACTGGGCGACAGCTTTACAGTCATGTGCTCCACACCCACCCAACTGGGCGGCAGCTTTACAGTCATGTGCTCCACACCCACCCAACTGGGCGACAGCTTTACAGTCATGTGCTCCACACCCACCCAACTGGGCGGCAGCTTTACAGTCATGTGCATGCATTACCTACAGTAAGCAAATTTTGGATACTTCGCTAAGATTTCGGGCAGCACATCATTATGAATGAAGTACTTATACACATTTCTAGGACACTATTGATGGTGTTATCTCTAAATTCCGCGATTTGTTCACATTCCATTATATAATGACGCAAAGTATGCGAATAGTTCTGCTGACAGAGTTTACATTTAGTCAAATCTACATCAGCAGTTATCCTGATCTACCTGCATGTTATCCTGATCTACCTGCATTTTACCCTGATCTACGTGCATGTTATCCTGATCTACCTGCATGTTATCCTGATCTACCTGCATGTTATCCTGATATAATTGATCCTGATCTACCTGCATGTTATCCTGATCTGCTTACCAGTTATCCCGATCTACCTGCATGTTATCCTGATCTACCTACCAGTTATCCCGATCTACCTGCATGTTATCCTGATCTTCCTGCATGTTATCCTGATCTACCTGCATGTTATTCTGATCTACCTGCATGTTATCCTGATCTTCTACCTGCATGTTATCCTGATCTTCTATCTACATGTTATCCTGATTTTCTATCTACATGTTATCCTGATCTACTTACATGGTATCCTGATCTACCTGTATGTTATCCTGATGTACCTCCATGTTATCCTGGTCTACCCTGCATGTTATCCTTATCTACCTGCATATTTCCTGATCTCCTACCTGCATATTATCCTGACCTACCTCATGTTATCCTGATCTTCAATCTGCAGGTTTTCCTGATCTACCTGCATGTTATCCTGATCTACCTGCATGTTATCCTGATTTACCTGCATGTTATCCTGATCTACCTGCATGTTATCCTGATCTACCTGCATGTTATCCTTATCTACCTGCATGTTATCCTGATGTTCTACCTGCATGTTTTCCTGATCTACCTGCTTATTATCCTGCTCTACCTGCATGTTATCCTGATCTACCCGGATGTTATCCTGATCTTCTACCTGCATGTTATCCTGATCTGCCTGCTTATTATCCTGCATGTTATCCTGATCTACCTGCTTATTATCCTGCTCTACCTGCATGTTATCCTGATCTACCCAGATGTTATCCTGATCTTCTACCTGCATGTTATCCTGATCTACATGCTTATTATCCTGCATATTATCCTGATCTACCTGCTTATTATCCTGCTCTACCTGCATGTTATTCTGATCCACCTGCTTATTATCCTGCTCTACCTGTATGTTATCCTGATCTACCTGGATGTTTTCCTGATCTACCTACTTATTATCCTGCTCTACCTGCATGTTATCCTGATCTACCTGGATGTTATCCTGATCTCCTATCTGCATGCTATCCTGAGAATCTACACGGATGTAATCTTGATCATCTACCTGTATATTATCGTGATCATCTACCAGTATGTTTTCGTGATCATCTACCTGTTTGTTATCCTGATTACCCGTGTGTTATCCTGACCATCTACCTGTCTTTCTTCCTATCCACATTACAAAATATTTAGTCAGAAATTAGTTAATATCAATATTGTCTTCATAAATGTTTCCAACTTTTGCATCAATATATAGTCGTAATGGCTTGGCGCTTTCCCCTGATAATTCCCTCCCAGGGCAATTGTTTAGCAAATTTAATAGGCTAGGCAAAGGAGGCCTGGTCGACGACCGGGCCGCGGGGACGCTAAGCCCCGGAAGCACCTCAAGGTACTCAAGGTAGGCCTATGTCGTCAACCCGTTCTCGCACTTTCGTATAGTCAATATTGACTTATTAAATACGTGCATATGTGATATACTAAATAGTTTACCTTGAAAAGCTTCGTAGAAAACACCGACCTTACCTAACCTTCTTAGTATGTTAAGATAAGCATCTTATTGCTTCGTAATTACAAGTATTACTTAACCTATTATAGGTATAGGTTATTTTTAAAGAATTAAAAGCGGCCGTTAATCATTAATCACGTATGTTGACAGTTGGCGTCCTCGGGAGCAGCCTAGCATTTTAGTATTTCAAGTTTCCTGACTAGCCATTTTAAGAAGGGAACTATGAGAGGGAAAGCACCAAGCCATTAAGACTATATAGCACCCTGGAAGGGGTCAGGATAAGGATTTGGCATGGGACGGAGGGAAGGAATGGTGCCCAAACCTGGCACCATTCACATCACAAACCTGACTCGCCATTTTACGAGATAAACTTTAGGTTTAGAGTAGCGTGGTGTGGCGTCTCCCTCCAAACTTTTACGTTTAGAGTAGCCTGGTGTGGCGTCTCCCTCCAAACTTTTACGTTTAGAGTAGCCTGGTGTGGCGTCTCCCTCCAAACTTTTACGTTTAGAGTAGCCTGGTGTGGCGTCTCCCTCCAAACTTTTACGTTTAGAGTAGCCTGGTGTGGCGTCTCCCTCCAAACTTTTACGTTTAGAGTAGCCTGGTGTGGCGTCTCCCTCCAAACTTCTACGTTTAGAGTAGCCTGGTGTGGCGTCTTCCTCCTTCCCT
>NC_091152.1:11301280-11306280 GCF_040958095.1 Procambarus clarkii
AATTGAAAATAAATTTAGCATTGTTTGTTTTTCCAAAACAGCAAGTTAAGGGTCTTCTGGTAGGTTAGGAAGGCAAGAAGTTCTCCTAAGGATTCTAAACTTCATGAAAACCATGAATTGAACATTTCCTCTCCTAACCTTGCCGAGTAAGCCGGAGGACTCAAACAGAAAACGGGACAGTACATCACTTTCGTGAGCCGATTTCATTTCAAATTACGTCCATTTTTGGCTTTTCCTCGTTCATTTTATTTAATTTCATTACTATGTACCCCATACCGATCCTGTGGGCGGTGGTGGAAAGGGTTACAAAAGTTATCTTGAGGTTATCTTGAGATGATTTCGGGGCTTAAGCGTCCCCCGCGGCCCGGTCCTCGACCAGGCCTCCTTTTTGTTATACACCCCAGGAAGCAGTCCGTAGCAGCTGTCTAACTCCTAGGTACCTATTTACTGCTAGGAAACAGGAGCATCAGGGTGAAAGAAACTTTTTCCCTATTTGTCTCCGCCTCCACCGGGGGATCGAACCCGGAACCTCAGGACTACGAAGCTGAAGCGCTGTCCACTCAGCTGTCAGGCGCCATAATAGGTTCAGAGGCACATAATGGGTTCAGGAACTGAACCCCATAGATCATTGAGATAAGCAAGTGACAATATTGTGAAGTTAGTTACATAATTGTTATATTCGCAAGAATAGATATATATGTACATCCATTTACACAAATACATATACACAGCAATATTCTGTTTATATCACAAGTGATTCAACAAGAGGCTCAGAATAGTCACTTCACATCTATGTTTTCCTCGTGTCAAATTAGTTACAGGAGACGTGGACCGGCCCATGTATACCGGTGGACCGGTCCATGTACACCGATGGACCGGACCATGTATACCGGTCCACCGGTCCATGTATACCGGTGGACCGGTCCATGTATACCGGTGGACCGGTCCATGTATACCGGTCCACCGGTCCATGTATACCGGTGGACCGGTCCATGTATACCGGTGGACCGGTCCATGTATACCGGTGGACCGGCCCATGTATACCGGTCCACCGGTCCACTTGTGGACCGGCCCACCAATTATTGGGATCAATTATTGGGATCGTCTCAAAGCTCTCCAAATGTACTCGCTAGAAAGGAGACGAGAGAGATACCAAATAATATATACACATGGAAGATACTGGAGGGCCAGGTCCCAAATCTACACAGTAAAATAACAACGTACTGGAGTGAACGATATGGAAGATATGCAGAATAGAACCAGTGAAGAGCAGTAAATCTCTACCACCGTGGGTGTATTAATACCAGTCACAGGTACCACCATGGGTGTATTAATACCAGTCACAGGTACCACCATGGGTGTATTAATACCAGTCACAGGTACCACCGTGGGTGTATTAATACCAGTCACAGGTACCACCGTGGGTGTATTAATACCAGTCACAGGTACCACCATGGGTGTATTAATACCAGTCACAGGTACCACCGTGGGTGTATTAATACCAGGCACTGGTACCACCGTGGGTGTATTAATACCAGTCACTGGTACCACCATGGGTGTATTAATACCAGGCACTGGTACCACCGTGGGTGTATTAATACCAGTCACAGGTACCACCGTGGGTGTATTAATACCAGTCACTGGTACCACCATGGGTGTATTAATACCAGTCACTGGTACCACCATGGGTGTATTAATACCAGGCACTGGTACCACCATGGGCGTATTAATACCAGGCACTGGTACCACCGTGGGTGTATTAATACCAGTCACTGGTACCACCATGGGTGTATTAATACCAGGCACTGGTACCACCGTGGGTGTATTAATACCAGTCACTGGTACCACCATGGGTGTATTAATACCAGGCACTGGTACCACCGTGGGTGTATTAATACCAGTCACAGGTACCACCGTGGGTGTATTAATACCAGTCACTGGTACCACCATGGGTGTATTAATACCAGTCACAGGTACCACCGTGGGTGTATTAATACCAGGCACTGGTACCACCGTGGGTGTATTAATACCAGTCACTGGTACCACCGTGGGTGTATTAATACCAGTCACTGGTACCACCATGGGTGTATTAATACCAGGCACTGGTACCACCATGGGCGTATTAATACCAGGCACAGGTACCACCGTGGGTGTATTAATACCAGGTACAATTCTGATGGTCTGGTGGAGTATAAAGTCGTCCCGGGGTCGTGAACAAGGTCTTGTCTCCGCTCTGGAATGTCGTCGTGTTTATCTGATGTTGGAGCACACACACACACACACACACACACACACACACACACACACACACACACACACACACACACACACACACACACACACACACAGGCAAGAAAGAGAAGGGTGGGCAGACTCCATTTTTTTGGATTGTCAGAAAGCCTTTGATACAGTACCACACAAGAGGCTAGTGAAAAAGCTGGAGATGCAGGCTGGAGTGAAAGGGAAGGTACTCCGGTGGATAAAGGAGTACCTAAGCAACAGGAGACAACGAGTCACTGTGAGGGGTGAGGTCTCAGATTGGCGTAGCGTCACAAGTGGAGTCCCGCAGGGGTCAGTCCTTGGACCTATACTGTTTCTGATATATGTAAATGATCTTCCAGAGGGTATAGAATCGTTTCTCTCAATGTTTGCTGATGATGAAAAAATTATGAGAAGGATTGAAACAGAGGACGATAGTAAGAGGCTATAGGACGACCTAGACAGACTGAATGAATGGTCCAACAAATGGCTGCTAAAGTTTATCCCGAGTAAATGCAAAGTAATGAAACTATGCGATGGAAACAGGAGGCCAGACACAAGACGCAGAAAAGGAGTACTTAATGAAATGAAAAGAGAGAAAGATCTAGGAATTGATATCACACCAATCCTGTCTCCTGAAGCCCATATAAAAAGAATAACGTCTGCGGCATATGCGAGGCTGGCTAACATCACAACAGCGTTCAGGAACCTGTGTAAGGAATCATTTAGAATCTTGTAAACCACATATGTAAGACCAATCCTGGAGTATGCGGCCCCAGCATGGAGCCCGTACCTTGTCAAGCACAAGACGAAGCTGGAAAAAGTCCAAAGGTATTCCACAAGACTAGTCCCAGAACTAAGAGGCATGAGTTACGAGGAAAGGCTGCGGGAAATTCACCTTGCGACACTGGAAGACAGAAGAGTAAGGGGAGACATGATCACAACCTACAAAATCCTCAGGGGAATCGACCAGGTAAACAAGGATAAACTATTCAACACGGGTGGTACGCGAACAAGGGGACACAGGTGGAAACTGAGTACCCACATGAGCCACAGGGACGTTAAAAAGAACTTTTTCAGTTTCAGAGTAGTTAACAGGTGGAATACATTAGGCAGTGATGTGGTGGAGGCTGACTCCATACACAGTTTCAAATGTAGATATGATAGAGCCCGGTAGGATCGGGAATCTGTACACCAGTTGATTGACAGTTGAGAGGCGGGACCAAAGAGTCAAAGCTCAACCCCCGCAAGCACAACTAGGTGAGTACACACCACACACACACACACACACACACACACACACACACACACACACACACACACACACACACACACACACTCACACACACACACACACACACACACACACACACACACACACACACACACACACACACACACACACACACACACACTCTCACACACACTCTCACACACACTCACTCACACACACACACACACACACTCACACACACACACACACACACACTCACACACACACACACACACACACGCACACACACACACACACACACACACACACACTCTCACACACACTCTCACACACACTCACACACACACACACACACACTCACACACACACACACACACACACTCACACACACTCACACACACACACACACACACACACACGCATACACACACACACACACACACACACACACACTCACATACACACACACTCACACACACACTCACACACACACACACTCACACACACACACACACACACACACACACACACACACACACACACACACACACACACACACACACACACACACTCTCTCTCACACACACACACACACACACACACACACACTCACACACACACACTCACACACACTCACACACACACACACACACACACACACACCAATGAGTGCACAAGCTTCATACATGGAACTCTGACAGTAGATGGGAGGAAGATTGTGATCTTGGTAATCTACAATCCCCCACCAAACAGTAGAAGACCCAGGCAGGAGTATGATGACAACAACAAAGCATGTATAGATGAACTGCAGAAGGCAGCAACACTAGCCCACAGAATGAGAGCGAAGCTGCTGATCATGGGGGACCTAAATCATGGAGAGATAAATTGGGAATCAAGGAATCCCCATGGAGGGGATGAAACGTGGGGAGCAAAATTAGTAGATGTTATAGACAGGAATTTCCTGACACAACATGTGAAGGAAGACACAAGGGAAAGAGGAGGAGATGCACCGAGCCTATTAGACCTGATTTTCACCCAGAACGTAGAAGATATCGAGAATTTAGAGCATGAAATACCTCTAGGGGCCAGTGACCATTGTGTCCTTGTCTTTGACTACATGATGGAATTCAAAATTATGACCATGGGACAAGAGATCTGGGAAAGGAGAGCTGACTACAGGAAAGGGGACTATATGAGGATAAGGGACTATCTGGGTGAAGTGCAGTGGGAGGAAGAAATTAGAGGAAAAACAGTCCAAGATATGATGGACCTAGTCATACAGAAATGCCAGGAGGCCGAAGAGAGATTTATACCAACGGTAAAGGGAAAAAATAAGAAGGAATATAATAACCCATGGTTTAATAGACAGTGTCAGGAAGCAAAAATGGCCAGCAGGCGGGAGTGGAGGAAGTACAGAAGACAAAGAACAGAGGACAACAGAAGCAGATACAACAGAGCTAGGAACGATTACATTAACATAAGACGAACATCGGAAAGGGACTATGAG
>NC_091152.1:11316280-11378512 GCF_040958095.1 Procambarus clarkii
GTACACTATGGCTCCAGTACATGGACTGCTGAAGCTGGTACACTCTGGCTCCAGTACATGTACTGCTGAAGCTGGTACACTCTGGCTCCAGTACATGGACTGCTGAAGCTGGTACACTCTGGCTCCAGTACATGGACTGCTGAAGCTGGTACACTCTGGCTCCAGTACATGTACTGCTGAAGCCAGTACACTATGGCTCCAGTACATGGACTGCTGAAGTCAGTACACTCTGGCTCCAGTACATGTACTGCTGAAGCTGGTACACTCTGGCTCCAGTACATGGACTGCTGAAGCTGGTACACTCTGGCTCCAGTACATGGACTGTTGAAGCTGGTACACTCTGGCTCCAGTACATGTACTGCTGAAGCTGGTACACTCTGGCTCCAGTACATGTACTGCTGAAGCTGGTACACTCTGGCTCCAGTACATGTACTGCTGAAGCTGGTACACTCTGGCTCCAGTACATGTACTGCTGAAGCTGGTACACTCTGGCTCCAGTACATGGACTGCTGAAGCTGGTACACTCTGGCTCCAGTACATGGACTGTTGAAGCTGGTACACTCTGGCTCCAGTACATGTACTGCTGAAGCCAGTACACTCTGGCTCCAGTACATGGACTGCTGAAGCCAGTACACTCTGGTTCCAGTACATGTACTGCTGAAGCTGGTACACTCTGGCTCCAGTACATGGACTGCTGAAGCTGGTACACTCTGGCTCCAGTACATGGACTGTTGAAGCTGGTACACTCTGGCTCCAGTACATGTACTGCTGAAGCCAGTACACTCTGGCTCCAGTACATGTACTGCTGAAGCCAGTACACTCTGGCTCCAGTACATGGACTGCTGAAGCCAGTACACTCTGGCTCCAGTACATGTACTGCTGAAGCCAGTACACTCTGGCTCCAGTACATGTACTGCTGAAGCCAGTACACTCTGGCTCCAGTACATGGACTGCTGAAGCCAGTACACTCTGGCTCCAGTACATGGACTGCTGAAGCTGGTACACTCTGGCTTCAGTACATGGACTGCTGAAGCCAGTACACTCTGGCTCCAGTACATGTACTGCTGAAGCTGGTACACTCTGGCTCCAGTACATGGACTGCTGAAGCCAGTACACTCTGGCTCCAGTACATGTACTGCTGAAGCCAGTACACTCTGGCTCCAGTACATGGACTGCTGAAGCTGGTACACTCTGGCTCCAGTACATGTACTGCTGAAGCCAGTACACTCTGGCTCCAGTACATGGACTGCTGAAGCCAGTACACTCTGGCTCCAGTACATGGACTGCTGAAGCCAGTACACTCTGGCTCCAGTACATGGACTGCTGAAGCCAGTACACTCTGGCTCCAGTACATGGACTGCTGAAGCCAGTACACTCTGGCTCCAGTACATGTACTGCTGAAGCCAGTACACTCTGGCTCCAGTACATGTACTGCTGAAGCTGGTACACTCTGGCTCCAGTACATGGACTGCTGAAGCCAGTACACTTTGGTTCCTTAACTGCCATTGGCCGCCTGGAAATAACTGATTGCATAATTAAACTGCTATTTTACGAGTGCTTAAATATAGTGTTTTGACTAATTAGTAATTTGCATAAACGATTGGGCCTCGATATTATCTTGGATGATTATCTAGGCCCTCGTCATGTTTATGTGCTGTAGGAGTCACTCCTGGTCGAGTCACAACTGAAAGGTCCCGGGTTCGATTCCCAGGCAGGACTAGAGAGATGTTAAGACACGTTTCCTTGAACTTCTTCATCTAACAAGCAGTAGGTTAGTGGGAGTCAGACGCCTGTTGTGGGTTGCATCCTGTTTAGGGGGGTTTTAGGAATTGGGCAAAGGGGACCTCAATAAGCCTAACAACCGAAAAAGAGGACCTGGGGTAAATACTGGTTTAGAAATATACGGTTGTTGATCTATGGAACAAATTTTCGAGTAGCACGTCCCGTGGGATCGCTAGGTTGTTTCAAGCGAAGGACAGACATTAAAGGATAGACATATATATATAAGTTTTGGTGAGAAAAAGCCGGAGCTGCCTGACCTGAACCGATAGGCCTTCTCCACTGTCCTTTATTCTTATCTTTAATATCTATTTTTATGGAAGAATCGTGTAAATCACATTAATATTTGACATTAATATTAAATTTTATTTCCAATTATGAAGGCAATAGATGAACAATGAAGGCAATAAATGAACAATGAAGGCAATAGATGAACAATGAAGAAATAGATGAACAATGAAGGAATAGATGAACAATGAAGGAATAGATGAACAATAAAGGAATAGATGAACAATAAAGGAATAGATGAACAATGAAGGAATAGATGAACAATGAAGGAATAGATGAACAATGAAGAAATAGATGAACAATAAAGGAATAGATGAACAATGAAGGAATAGATGAACAATGAAGGCAATAAATGAACAATGAAGGAACTGTAAGTGTAATATACCTGAAGAACTATAATAATCAACGTTCATTTTAACTCTTCACTCCGCCGGGAATGTTGTGTGTGACGTCACACTGGCCAGCCTAGCCAGGAGTGGCGACCCTGGTCCGCGGGACGCTATGGCGCCGGCCGGCCAGGCTAGAGGCAGTCTTGTGCCGCCCCTTGGCACATCCCAGGACCAGTACGAGCCACACCCTAGGCACATCCCAGGCACAGTACGAGCCACACCCTAGGCATATCCCAGGCACAGTACGAGCCACACCCTAGGCATATCCCAGGTATAGTACGAGCCACACCCTAGGCATATCCCAGGCACAGTACGAGCCACACCCTAGGCATATCCCAGGTATAGTACGAGCCACACCCTAGGCACATCCCAGGTATAGTACGAGCCACACCCTAGACATATCCCAGGTATAGTACGAGCCACACCCTAGGCACATCCCAGGTATAGTACGAGCCACACCCTAGGCATATCCCAGGTATAGTACGAGCCACACCCTAGGCATATCCCAGGTATAGTACGAGCCACACCCTAGGCATATCCCAGGTATAGTACGAGCCACACCCTAGGCACATCCCAGGTATAGTACGAGCCACACCCTAGGCATATCCCAGGTATAGTACGAGCCACACCCTAGGCATATCCCAGGCACAGTACGAGCCACACCCTAGGCACATTACGAGCCATACCCTAGGCATATCCCAGGTATAGTACGAGCCACACCCTAGGCACATCCCAGGTATAGTACGAGCCACACCCTAGACACATCCCAGGTATAGTACGAGCCACACCCTAGGCATATCCCAGGTATAGTACGAGCCACACCCTAGACACATCCCAGGTATAGTACGAGCCACACCCTAGGCATATCCCAGGTATAGTACGAGCCACACCCTAGGCACATCCCAGGTATAGTACGAGCCACACCCTAGGCATATCCCAGGTATAGTACGAGCCACACCCTAGGCATATCCCAGGTATAGTACGAGCCACACCCTAGGCATATCCCAGGTATAGTACGAGCCACACCCTAGACACATCCCAGGCACAGTACGAGCCACACCCTAGGCATATCCCAGGTATAGTACGAGCCACACCCTAGGCACATCCCAGGCACAGTACGAGCCACACCCTAGGCATATCCCAGGTATAGTACGAGCCACACCCTAGGCATATCCCAGGTATAGTACGAGCCATACCCTAGGCATATCCCAGGTATAGTACGAGCCACACCCTAGGCACATCCCAGGTATAGTACGAGCCACACCCTAGGCATATCCCAGGCACAGTACGAGCCACACCCTAGGCACATTACGAGCCATACCCTAGACACATCCCAGGTATAGTACGAGCCACACCCTAGGCACATCCCAGGTATAGTACGAGCCACACCCTAGACACATCCCAGGTATAGTACGAGCCACACCCTAGGCATATCCCAGGCACAGTACGAGCCACACCCTAGGCACATTACGAGCCATACCCTAGACACATCCCAGGTATAGTACGAGCCATACCCTAGACACATCCCAGGTATAGTACGAGCCACACCCTAGGCACATCCCAGGTATAGTACGAGCCACACCCTAGACACATCCCAGGTATAGTACGAGCCACACCCTAGACACATCCCAGGTATAGTACGAGCCACACCCTAGACACATCCCAGGCACAGTACGAGCCACACCCTAGACACATCCCAGGCACAGTACGAGCCACATCCTTGGCACATCCCAGGCACAGTACGAGCCACATCCTTGGCACATCCCAGGCACAGTACGAGCCACATCCTTGGCACATCCCAGGCACAGTACGAGCCACATCCTTGGCACATCCCAGGCACAGTACGAGCCACATCCTTGGCACATCCCAGGCACAGTACGAGCCACACCCTAGGCACATCCCAGGCACAGTACGAGCCACATCCTTGGCACATCCCAGGCACAGTACGAGCCCTTGCCATCAAACTGATAACACATCCCCCCCCCCCACAGAGACCTCTCAAACGACGTGCATATCAAATGAAATATTTGAATGGGTTGCAACGCTAAGAATAAAGAACGTAAACAAATAGCCGAAGTATCTTGAGTTATCTTGAGATGATTTCGGGGCTTTTTAGTGTCCCCGCGGCCCGGTCCTCGACCAGGCCTCCACCCCCAGGAAGCAGCCCGTGACAGCTGACTAACTCCCAGGTACCTATTTACTGCTAGGTAACAGGGGCATTCAGGGTGAAAGAAACTTTTGCCCATTTGTTTCTGCCTCGTGCGGGAATCGAACCCGCGCCACAGAATTACGAGTCCTGCGCGCTATCCACCAGGCTACGAGGCCCCTACCCAAACTCTACTCTGCATTACTCTACCCAAGTAGAGTAATGCAGAGAAACCAGGTTTCGATATCCACTATTCCTTCCCTGAATTAATCCAGCCGAGAAAAATTGTTTCGCGTCTAATCCGGGCCAGCGGTAGCCTAGCTTATTATTATTAACATATTTATTGACAAAATTAATTACAATTTTGCCTAATCTGAGGATTTTGATAGGTCTTATTAAAGTGAGGATAATGCTAGTATTCACTGTCACGCAGGTAGCCTAGCTCTACTAAACTTCCTTCCTGCTCTGTTTCATTTCAAATTGTGGTTCGCGCCATTATCAGTGCCAGCTGCTTGAATCAAGCATAGCACCATCTTCCCAGCTCACTATCACGACAATAGTTGTGTCAACTTGGTCATAGTACTATATTCCATTAGCTATAGTTGTAATACACTATAATATTAAACTATTGCTAATTCTAGTTCAGCTGTGATCAGTGACGAGGACTTTAGGCTAAGGTCTCCTGAGCTACCTTGACAACCCGTCCAGGCTTAGCCCTGGAAACACAAACCGAAACTCTCTCTATTTTCCGCTTGTTACAACTTGTAATAAAGTTGTTACATCTTGGCTTAACGTGTTTATGACGTATTAGAACGTTGTTACAACTTGCTATATTGGTTGTTATAACTGGTTAGGTGGTGTTAAAACTTGTTCTAATGTTGTACCAACGTCGTAGTTTCGGTGTGTGTTTGGCGGGAGGTTCAGTGACCCACCAAAGTGTCCCGTTCAAAACTATCGCACAGAAATCTCCTGGCAACCGCCCGGGGAATACAAAAACCGCGAAAGTTTAGGATATTTTTCAAACAAACAGCCTGTAAGTTAAGATTACGTCGAGGGGCGACGCGTTCGGAGGTTATTCACCATGACTTTAATTGGCTATTGTCCCGGGAGGTAAATACCTGTGCTGAAGGTAAACAAGAGAGAGTCTTGGGTTTCTTCACCGCCCGATAAGGTGTCGGATTCTCAGCGAGGTTGTGGAAGGCTCAGAAAAAGCGGGTTACAAGGGTAAGGGGAGGAGTTATGTGCGTGAGGCTCGCGTTGATGGCCGGTCCGGCCAGGAGCCCCTGGTGTAGACCCCTACACCACCCACCCTGGGGGGGGGTGTTGTTGTGGTGGTGTTGTAGTGGGGTGTGCTCATGGTTTTATTTAATGGACGGAGGTTTTGGGTTTAGTGGATGTGTGTGTCTCTCTCTCTCTGTCTCTGTGTCTCTCTCTGTCTCTGTGTGTCTCTCTCTCTGTCTCTGTGTGTCTCTCTCTGTCTCTCTCTCTCTCTCTGTCTCTCTCTCTCTCTCTCTGTCTCTCTCTCTCTCTCTCTCTCTCTGTCTCTCTCTCTCTCTCTCTGTCTCTCTCTCTCTCTCTGTCTCCCTCCCTCCCCCCCCCACGCTTGGCACCACTTGACCAGTCATGCATCACAACATTCCTCTCACCTCCAGCAGCCATATACGAGTCTCTCCCTCCTGGTACCTCCCCCCTCACCCTCCTGGTACCTCCCAACCCCCCACCCTCCTGGTACCTCCCAACCCCCCACCCTCCTGGTACCTCCCAACCCCCCACCCTCCTGGTACCTCCCAACCCCCCACCCTCCTGGTACCTCCCCCTCCCCTCCCCTCCTGGTACCTCCCCCCCTCACCCTCCTGGTACCTCCCCCCTCACCCTCCTGGTACCTCCCCCCTCACCCTCCTGGTACCTCCCCCCTCACCCTCCTGGTACCTCCCCCCCCACCCTCCTGGTACCTCCCCCCTCACCCTCCTGGTACCTCCCCCCTCACCCTCCTGGTACCTCCCCCCTCACCCTCCTGGTACCTCCCCCCTCACCCTCCTGGTACCTCCCCCCTCACCCTCCTGGTACCTCCCCCCTCACCCTCCTGGTACCTCCCCCCTCATCCTCCTGGTACCTCCCCCCTCACCCTCCTGGTATCTCCCCCCTCACCCTCCTGGTACCTCCCCCCTCACCCTCCTGGTACCTCCCCCTCACCCTCCTGGTACCTCCCCCCTCACCCTCCTGGTACCTCCCCCCTCACCCTCCTGGTACCTCCCCCCTCACCCTCCTGGTACCTCCCCCCTCACCCTCCTGGTACCTCCCCCCTCTCCCTCCTGGTACCTCCCCCTCCCCTACCCTCCTGGTACCTCCCAACCCCCCACCCTCCTGGTACCTCCCCCTCCCCTCCCCTCCTGGTACCTCCCAACCCCCCACCCTCCTGGTACCTCCCCCTCCCCTCCCCTCCTGGTACCTCCCCCCTCACCCTCCTGGTACCTCCCCCTCACCCTCCTGGTACCTCCCCCCTCACCCTCCTGGTACCTCCCCCCCCCACCCTCCTGGTACCTCCCCCCTCACCCTCCTGGTACCTCCCCCCTCACCCTCCTGGTACCTCCCCCCCACCCTCCTGGTACCTCCCCCCTCACCCCCCTGGTACCTCCCCCCTCACCCTCCTGGTACCCCCCTTCTTCTCTATTTACATTTTACACCCTTCAATGCCACTCCCACTTTGATAGCCCTCAATCTTCCATCCGCAGCCACTCCAGTACCACACACCCACCCACTCCAGTACCACACACCCACCCACTCCAGTACCACACACCCACCCACTCCAGTACCACACACACCCACCCACTCCAGTACCACACACCCACCCACTCCAGTACCACACACCCACCCACTCCAGTACCACACACCCACCCACTCCAGTACCACACATCCACCCACTCCAGTACCACACACCCACCCACTCCAGTACCACACATCCACCCACTCCAGTACCACACACCCACCCACTCCAGTACCACACATCCACCCACTCCAGTACCACACACACACCCACTCCAGTACCACACACCTACCCACACCAGTACCACACCCACACACCCACTCCAGTACCACACACCCACCCACACCAGTACCACACATCCACCCACTCCAGTACCACACACACACCCACTCCAGTACCACACACCTACCCACACCAGTACCACACACCCACCCACTCCAGTACCCCACACCCACCCACACCAGTACCACACATCCACCCAGTCCAGTACCACACACCCACCCAGTCCAGTACCACACACACCCACCCACACCAGTACCACACACCCACCCACTCCAGTACCACACACCCACCCACTCCAGTACCACACACCCACCCACTCCAGTACCACATACCCACCCACACCAGTACCACACACCCACCCACTCCAGTACCACACACCCACCCACTCCAGTACCACACACCCACCCACTCCAGTACCACACACACACCCACACCAGTACCACACATCCACCCACTCCAGTACCACACACACACCCACACCACTACCACACACCCACCCACTCACTCCAGTACCACACACACCCACCCACTCCAGTACCACACACACCCACCCACTCCAGTACCACACACCCACCCACTCCAGTACCACACACACACCCACTCCAGTACCACACACCCACCCACTCCAGTACCACACACACCCACTCACTCCAGTACCACACACACCCACTCACTCCAGTACCACACACACCCACCCACTCCAGTACCACACACACACCCACTCCAGTACCACACACCCACCCACTCCAGTACCACACACCCGCCCACTCCAGTACCACACACCCACCCACTCCAGTACCACACACCCACCCACTCCAGTACCACACACCCACCCACTCACTCCAGTACCACACACACCCACCCACTCCAGTACCACACACCCACCCACTCCAGTACCACACACCCACCCACTCCAGTACCACACACCCACCCACTCACTCCAGTACCACACACACCCACCCACTCCAGTACCACACACCCACCCACTCCAGTACCACACACCCACCCACTCCAGTACCACACACCCACCCACTCACTCCAGTACCACACACACCCACCCACTCCAGTACCACACACCCACCCACTCCAGTACCACACACCCACTCACTCCAGTACCACACACACCCACTAACTCCAGTACCACACACACCCACCCACTCCAGTACCACACACACACCCACTCCAGTACCACACACCCACCCACTCCAGTACCACACACCCACCCACTCCAGTACCACACACACACCCACTCCAGTACCACACACACACCCACCCACTCCAGTACCACACACCCACCCACACACCGATTGGGCAGCAGAAAATAACATGATGTTTAACAGTGATAAATTCCAGGTACTCAGGTACGGCAAAACTGAGGATCTGAAACATAATACAGGGTACAAAACACAATCAAATCTTCCCATAGTAGGAAAACAGCATGTCAAGGATTTGGAAATAATGATGTCCTACGACCTAACGTTTAGGGAGCATAACCAAGCAAATATTGCGTCAGCCAGAAAAAAATGAAAGGATGGATTACGAAAACTTCCAAATCCAGGGATCCCATCACAAAGGTTGTACTCTTCAAGTCACTTGTGTTGTCCCGTCTTGAGTACTGCTCAGTACTCACTTCCCCCTTCAGAGCAGGAGAGATTGCTGAAATAGAGGGAATACAGAGAACATATATGGCACGCATAGACGCGATAAAGCACCTAAATTTTTGGGATCGTCTCAAAGCCCTCCAAATGTACTCACTAGAAAGGAGACGAGAGAGATTATCAAATAATATACACCTGGAAAATACTGGAGAGCCAGAACCCAAATCTACACAGTAAAATAACAACGTACTGGAGTGAACGATATGGAAGAAAATGCAAAATAGAACCAGTGAAGAACAGAGGTGCCATAGGCACAATCAGAGAATACTGTATAAACTTTAGAGGTCATCGGTTGTTCAACGTCCTCCCAGCGAGCATAAGGGGCCATTAGATTAGTTTTCTAAAAGTTGTTCAGTGTCAACCAATATTTTTTGACTAGTTGTATATGAAAAGGGCTGCAGTTGTTCCAAGTTTCAGTTCTGCAGTCTAAATAGAAAGAGATATATATATATATTTTTTTTTCAACGAATATTACAAATTTTCAAATGAGTTCAAACCTTTCACCTTTTCAGATATAATCATTCTATGACACTTATCTGACACATTAACATATAATAAAGGATCTGTTGTTTGGGAGTTTCCAAAACATCTTTAGTTTTCCTAATACAAATAGTCAAATTTCCCCCCTTCAAAATTATGCAAATATGTTATGATTATTTGCTATTATAAAATCAATAAATGAACTTAGAGAAACAAAACAACCTCAGATTTTAGAGACATAAACTTTACATATAAGGTGTAAGTTTCAATGAAAGGGTTTGAAGTCGTTCATGTTTCTTGAAATATCGATCATTAAAATATACAGTCTAAGGTGCTGCCATCTGTGGCTGAGGTTGACATCAACCAATTTTCTCCAAAATTGGCACCCTTACAGATAGGCTTACGTGCAGTCATGTGTATAAGTTTCATGCAAATTGTCTGATAAAAAAATTAAAAAAAAAAATGTATCATTATATATATATATATATATATATATATATATATATATATATATATATATATATATATATATATATATATATATATATATATTATTATGTGTGTCCTGCGATAATTAGTTTTATTTGTCAGTGATTTACATAAAAATTCATGACATGTGGGAGAGATGTGGCTGGAGTGAACAGGTGTGGCTGGAGTGAACAGGTGTGGCTGGAGTGAACAGGTGTCGCTGAAGTGAACAGGTGTGGCTGAAGTGAACAGGTGTGGCTGAAGTGAACAGGTGAAGCTGGAGTGAACAGGTGTGGCTGGAGTGAACAGGTGTGGCTGGAGTGAACAGGTGTGGCTGGAGTGAACAGGTGTGGCTGGAGTGAACAGGTGTGGCTGGAGTGAACAGGTGTGGCTGGAGTGAACAGGTGTGGCTGGAGTGAACAGGTGTGGCTATAGTGAACAGGTGTGGCTATAGTGAACAGGTGTGGCTGGAGTGAACAGGTGTGGCTGTAGTGAACAGGTGTGGCTGGAGTGAACAGGTGTGGCTGGAGTGAACAGGTGTGGCTAGAGTGAACAGGTGTGGCTGGAGTGAACAGGTGTGGCTAGAGTGAACAGGTGTGGCTATAGTGAACAGGTGTGGCTGAAGTGAACAGGTGTGGCTAGAGTGAACAGGTGTGGCTATAGTGAACAGGTGTGGCTGGAGTGAACAGGTGTGGCTGGAGTGAACAGGTGTGGCTGGAGTGAACAGGTGTGGCTAGAGTGAACAGGTGTGGCGGGAGTGAACAGGTGTGGCTATAGTGAACAGGTGTGGCTGGAGTGAACAGGTGTGGCTGGAGTGAACAGGTGTGGCGGGAGTGAACAGGTGTGGCTGGAGTGAACAGGTGTGGCGGGAGTGAACAGGTGTGGCTGGAGTGAACAGGTGTGGCTGAAGTGAACAGATGTGGCTAGAGTGAACAGGTGTGGCTAGAGTGAACAGGTGTGGCTGGAGTGAACAGGTGTGGCTGAAGTGAACAGGTGTGGCTGGAGTGAACAGGTGTGGCTGGAGTGAACAGGTGTGGCTAGAGTGAACAGGTGTGGCTGAAGTGAACAGGTGTGGCTAGAGTGAACAGGTGTGGCTATAGTGAACAGGTGTGGCTGGAGTGAACAGGTGTGGCTGAAGTGAACAGGTGTGGCTAGAGTGAACAGGTGTGGCTATAGTGAACAGGTGTGGCTGGAGTGAACAGGTGTGGCTGGAGTGAACAGGTGTGGCTGGAGTGAACAGGTGTGGCTGGAGTGAACAGGTGTGGCTGAAGTGAACAGGTGTGGCTGGAGTGAACAGGTGTGGCTAGAGTGAACAGGTGTGGCAATAGTGAACAGGTGTGGCTAGAGTGAACAGGTGTGGCTGGAGTGAACAGGTGTGGCTGGAGTGAACAGGTGTGGCTAGAGTGAACAGGTGTGGCGGGAGTGAACAGGTGTGGCTGGAGTGAACAGGTGTGGCGGGAGTGAACAGGTGTAGCTGTTCCCAGAAGGATCGAACCCAGTGGAGGCAGAGACGATTGGACTGTTTCTTTCATCCTGATGAACCTTTTCACCTTGCAGTAAATAGGTACCTGGGAGTTAGACAGCTGCTACAGGCTGCTTCCTGGGGATGTGTAACAAAAAGAAGGCCTGGCCGAAGACCGGGCCGCGGGGACGCTAAGCCCCGAAATCATCTCAAGATGGAGATAAGATCTCTATTCCACTTCAAGTCCAACTCTCTGTCTATCCCTTTTTATCCCGCTGTTGTTCGTTGTTTCAGATTTAGCTACTCAGAACGAACTGTCCATGTAGCACGGGCTATGGTGAGCCCGTAATCCGTCCCGGGTTTCATCGACTTTATATTTTAGAAGAAGGAGAGGCATAGGTGAGGGGAAAGTTTGGAAGTGGGAAATACAGTGAGAGTTATGACAGCAGGCGGGCTGTCCGCCTTGCTGACACCATGTGTGGGTGTTGGCAGCTAAGCTAAGCTGGCTCCCTCTTGTCAGGGAGCTGTGAGTGTGTGGGAGGTTCTTCACATGTGTTTCACCATATATGGATGTCTATAGATGAATACTGTGTAGCATTCATATATACACACTCCGATGCTTCCACACACTCCGCTGGATGTCACCAGCGGAGTCCCACAGGGCTCAGTACTTGGACCCATCCTGTTTCTAATATATGTAAACGATCTTCCAGAGGGTATAGACTCATTCCTCTCAATGTTTGCTGATGATGCAAAAATTATGAGAAGAATCAAGACGGATGAAGATAGGCAGAGACTACAGGATGACCTGGACAAACTGGAGGAATGGTCTAGAAAATGGCTGCTAAAGTCCAACTCAGGAAAGTGTAAAGTAATGAAATTAGGCGAAGGGAGCAGGAGGCTGAACACAAGGTATCATCTGGGAAGTGAAATAGAGAGAAAGATCTGGGGGTTGATATCACACCGAACCTGTTCCCAGAGGCCCAACTCAAAAGGATATCATCAGGGGCATATGCTAGACTGGTCAACATAGGAACAGCCTTTAGAAACTTGTGTAAGGAATCGTTCAGAACCCTGTATACCACTTATGTCGGACCATTCCTGGAATATGCAGTCCAGCCTGGATTCCATACCTAGTTAAGACAAAGTTAGAGAAGATTCAGCGGTATGCCACCAGACTCGTCCCGGAACTGAGAGGAATGAGCTACAAGGAAAAGCTAAAGGAGCTGAACCTCACGTCCCTGGAAAACAGATGAGTAATGGGAGACATGATAACTACCTACAAAATTCTCGGAGGAATTGACAGGGTGGACAAAGACAAACTCTTCAGCACGGGTGGGACACTAACAAGGGGACACAGGTGGAAACTTAGTACCCAGATGAGCCACAGAGACGTTAGAAAGAATTTTTTCAGTGTCAGAGTAGTTAATAAATGGAATGCACTAGAAAGTGATGTGGTGGAGGCTGACTCCATACACAGTTTCAAATGTAGATATGATAGAGCCCAGTAGGCTCAGGAATCTGTACACCAGTTGATTGACAGTTGAGAGGCGGGACCAAAGAGCCAAAGCTCAACCACCGCAAGCATAATTAGGTGAGTACACATGTTGTTCTGTTTAAGGCTCTTTATTTTATTAATATTATTTATTGGTTTATATATGTATACGTATATATATATGTATATACATACCTTGTTCAAGTGCTGAGGGGTGGGATTTCTGGTCGTAAATCGCGGCTCTTAGGCCACCAGCTGTGGGAGCAGGGCGTCTCATCTTGGGCCACCAGCTGTGGGAGCAGGGCGTCTCATCTTGGGCCACCAGCTGTGGGAGCAGGGCGTCTCATCTTGGGCCACCAGCTGTGGGAGCAGGGCGTCTCATCTTGGGCCACCAGCTGTGGGAGTGGGGCGTCTCATCTTGGGCCACCAGCTGTGGGAGTGGGGCGTCTCATCTTGGGCCACCAGCTGTGGGAGCAGGGCGTCTCATCTTGGGCCACCAGCTGTGGGAGTGGGGCGTCTCATCTTGGGCCACCAGCTGTGGGAGCAGGGCGTCTCATCTTGGGCCACCAGCTGTGGGAGTGGGGCGTCTCATCTTGGGCCACCAGCTGTGGGAGCAGGGCGTCTCATCTTGGGCCACCAGCTGTGGGAGTGGGGCGTCTCATCTTGGGCCACCAGCTGTGGGAGTGGGGCGTCTCATCTTGGGCCACCAGCTGTGGGAGTGGGGCGTCTCATCTTGGGCCACCAGCTGTGGGAGCAGGGCGTCTCATCTTGGGCCACCAGCTGTGGGAGCAGGGCGTCTCATCTTGGGCCACCAGCTGTGGGAGTGGGGTGTCTCATCTTGGGCCACCAGCTGTGGGAGTGGGGCGTCTCATCTTGGGCCACCAGCTGTGGGAGTGGGGCGTCTCATCTTGGGCCACCAGCTGTGGGAGCAGGGCGTCTCATCTTGGGCCACCAGCTGTGGGAGCAGGGCGTCTCATCTTGGGCCACCAGCTGTGGGAGTGGGGCGTCTCATCTTGGGCCACCAGCTGTGGGAGCAGGGCGTCTCATCTTGGGCCACCAGCTGTGGGAGTGGGGCGTCTCATCATGGGCCACCAGCTGTGGGAGTAGGGCGTCTCATCTTGGGCCACCAGCTGTGGGAGTGGGGCGTCTCATCTTGGGCCACCAGCTGTGGGAGTGAGCGTATCATCTTGGGCCACCAGCTGTGGGAGCAGGGCGTCTCATCTTGGGCCACCAGCTGTGGGAGCAGGGCGTCTCATCTTGGGCCACCAGCTGTGGGAGTGGGGCGTCTCATCTTGGGCCACCAGCTGTGGGAGTGGGGCGTCTCATCTTGGGCCACCAGCTGTGGGAGTGGGGCGTCTCATCTTGGGCCACCAGCTGTGGGAGCGGGATGTCTCATCTTGGAGTAATCTTTCTAACATTGGGTCCTCTAACATAACGATGGTGTTCCACACCCTGATGGCTTGGTGCTGCAGTCTGATGTTTAGTGGCTGTGTGTTCAGGAGTTCGTGGAGCTCCTGGATTATCTGATCATATGGTGGACGGTGTTTTGCTGCTCTCCTTACTGCTTTATTTTACACAGCTTGTAGTTTTTGCATGTTTTTTTTAAGATGTGTTTAGTCGGTCCCTTACATGAATTTCTATCCCTGTTTTATTGATCATGAGTCCCAGTATTCTGCCTGTCACCCAAGTAGCTGCCGATAGTAAGCCTAGCAGTTCTGTTGTCTATAAAGCTGCAGAGAGTAGCAGTAAATCTCTCAGGGAAGTCCTAGTTCAGATATCTTATATTTTAGGCCTGTGTGCCACACTTTGTCGAAGACTTTCGAATTATCTCTTAAGCACTGTATTCCGCGGCTAGTTCTGAGCAGCACTGTCCACCCCCTTCACTGCTCAACCTAAACCATACATCTTGTCCCATGTGTCCCTTCACAAGTTCCATTCAGCACTCCTTTGTACCGGATTCACCTTGACTAGGTTAGCATTGTAAATGTGTGGCCACGTCTGTGGTAGAAAATAATAATAATAAAAAAAAAAAAAACTCCTTTGCCCTTCACAGTTGCACGTTACCCCCCCCCCCACACACACACACCTCCCATCACCCTATAAAGCCTCTCTCACTTCCCCCCCTCCCTCATTCCCGTTTGCCCCCCCCCCCCCAGCCTGACCTCTTGACCCTCCATGTGTGGATGGAATTCGTGTTGACCCAGCTTCCCACACAAAGGCCAGGGTGGTCCGCCACAGTTTTATGACTCCATCACTCTCCAGTTGGGCATCATCACCACTTATACACACAACCACACACACTCTCGCAGGCGCGGGCGCACGCACACACACACACACACACACGCGCATACACACACATACACACACACACACACACGCGCGGACAGGAGAAAAACAACAGTGAAGGAACAAGTAATGAAACTGAGGATAGGAGCAGGCAAGTTTGGATGACGGCTACTGTAGTCACGATATTCAAGCAGGGTGACAGACAGACAGGAGGCACTGAACTACAGGCCAGTGCCACTAACCTGCATACCATGCAAGGTGACGGAGAAGATTGTGCGAAATAAAGCTAGTGGAACATCTGGAACGGAAGAGCTTTGTATCACAACATCAACATGGGTTCAGGGATGGCACATCATGCCTCACAGGATTGATTGAATTCTATGACCAGGCAACAAAAATCAGGCAAGAAAGAGAGGGATGGGCAGACTGCATATTTTTTTCGTTTGCCAGAAAACCTTTGACACAGTACCACAGTAAGGGGGCCTCGTAGCCTGGTGGATAGCGCGCAGGACTCGTAATTCTGTGGCGCGGGTTCGATTCCCGCACGAGGCAGAAACAAATGGGCAAAGTTTCTTTCACCCTGAATGCCCCTGTTACCTAGCAGTAAATAGGTACCTGGGAGTTAGTCAGCTGTCACGGGCTGCTTCCTGGGGGTGGAGGCCTGGTCGAGGACCGGGCCGTGGGGACACTAAAGCCCCGAAATCGTCTCAAGATAACCTCAAGAAGTACCACATAAGAGACTAGTGCACAAACTGGAGATGCAGGCAGGAGTTTTTTTTTTTTTTTTTTTTTTTTTTTTTATTATTTTCTACCACAGACGTGGCCAGACATTTACAATGCTAACCAGCATATATACATTTTCTTCTGTCCTCCATGGACAGGGTTAGAGAAGTGTTAAACATACAGTTCAAGGGTTTATTGAACACTCAACCACAGAAGGTGATTCGGTGCTTTTAAAAAAGCAGGAGTGAAAGGGAAGGTACTCCACTGGATAAGAGAGTACCTAAGCAACAGAAGACAGCGAGTCACTGTGAGGGGTGAGGCCTCAGAGTGGCGAGGCGTCACCAGTGGAGTCCGTCAGGAATCAGTTCTTGGACCTATACTGTTCCTGATATATGTAAACGATCTCTCAGAGGGAAATAGACGCGTTCCTCTTAATGTTTGCTGATGATGCAAAAATCATGAGGAGGATTAAGACAGAGGAAGATAGTATGAGGCTACAAGATGACCTAAACAAACTGAAGGAATGGTCCAACAAATGGCTACTAAAGTTAAACCCAAGTAAATGTAAGGTAATGAAACTAGGGGAGGAAATAGGAGGCCAGATACTGGATCCCGAATGGGAGATGAAGTCCTTCATGAAACGGACCGAGAGAAAGATAGCGGTGAATCAACGCCGTACCGGTGAATCATCGCCGTACCGGTGAATCATCGCCGTACTGGTGAATCAACGCCGTACCGGTGAATCAACGCCGTACCGGTGAATCAACGCCGTACCGGTGAATCATCGCCGGTACCGGTGAATCAACGCCGTACCGGTGAATCAACGCCGGTACCGGTGAATCAACGCCGTACCGGTGAATCAACGCCGTACCGGTGAATCAACGCCGTACTGGTGAATCAACGCCGTACCGGTGAATCAACGCCGTACCGGTGAATCAACGCCGTACCGGTGAATCATCGCCGTACCGGTGAATCATCGCCGTACCGGTGAATCAACGCCGGTACCGGTGAATCAACGCCGTACCGGTGAATCATCGCCGTACCGGTGAATCAACGCCGTACCGGTGAATCAACGCCGTACCGGTGAATCATCGCCGGTACCGGTGAATCAACGCCGTACCGGCGAATCAACGCCGGTACCGGTGAATCAACGCCGATACCGGTGAATCAACGCCGTACTGGTGAATCAACGCCGTACCGGTGAATCAACGCCGTACCGGTGAATCATCGCCGGTACCGGTGAGTCAACGCCGTACCGGTGAATCAACGCCGGTACCGGTGAATCAACGCCGGTACCGGTGAATCAACGCCGGTACCGGTGAATCATCGCCGTACCGGTGAATCAACGCCGTACCGGTGAATCATCGCCTGTACCGGTGAATCATCGCCTGTACCGGTGAATCAACGCCGGTACCGGTGAATCAACGCCGGTACCGGTGAATCATCGCCGTACCGGTGAATCATCGCCTGTACCGGTGAATCAACGCCGTACCGGTGAATCATCGCCGTACCGGTGAATCATCGCCGTACTGGTGAATCAACGCCGTACCGGTGAATCAACGCCGTACCGGTGAATCATCGCCGGTACCGGTGAATCAACGCCGTACCGGTGAATCAACGCCGGTACCGGTGAATCAACGCCGGTACCGGTGAATCAACGCCGGTACCGGTGAATCATCGCCGTACCGGTGAATCAACGCCGTACCGGTGAATCATCGCCTGTACCGGTGAATCATCGCCTGTACCGGTGAATCAACGCCGGTACCGGTGAATCAACGCCGGTACCGGTGAATCAACGCCGGTACCGGTGAATCATCGCCGTACCGGTGAATCACCGCCTGTACCGGTGAATCAACGCCGGTACCGGTGAATCAACGCCGGTACCGGTGAATCAACGCCGGTACCGGTGAATCAACGCCGGTACCGGTGAATCAACGCCGGTACCGGTGAATCAACGCCGGTACCGGTGAATCAGTGTTTCTCACATTATGTTTCACCCATCGGGAGAGAGAGAACGGGAGAGCGGAGACAGATAACAGGGAGTATCTGTCTGTCTGTCTGTCTGTCTGTCTGTCTGTCTGTCTGTCTGTCTGTCTGTCTGTCAGTTGATAAGAGCTGCAACCTGCTCAGCAGGCGTGGGGTAGGACTTAGCTATAGCACCTCCGTCCATCCTGTCTCTTGTGTTCCGTCCATCCTGTCTCTTGTGTTCCGTCCATCCTGACTCTTGTGTTCCGTCCATCCTGTCTCTTGTGTTCCGTCCATCCTGACTCTTGTGTTCCGTCCATCCTGTCTCTTGTGTTCCGTCCATCCTGACTCTTGTGTTCCGTCCATCCTGTCTCTTGTGTTCCGTCCATCCTGTCTCTTGTGTTCCGTCCATCCTGACTCTTGTGTTCCGTCCATCCTGTCTCTTGTGTTCCGTCCATCCTGTCTCTCGTGTTCCGTCCATCCTGACTCTTGTGTTCCGTCCATCCTGTCTCTTGTGTTCCGTCCATCCTGTCTCTTGTGTTCCGTCCATCCTGACTCTTGTGTTCCGTCCATCCTGTCTCTTGTGTTCCGTCCATCCTGTCTCTTGTGTTCCGTCCATCCTGTCTCTCGTGTTCCGTCCATCCTGACTCTTGTGTTCCGTCCATCCTGTCTCTCGTGTTCCGTCCATCCTGACTCTTGTGTTCCGTCCATCCTGTCTCTCGTGTTCCGTCCATCCTGTCTCTCGTGTTCCGTCCATCCTGTCTCTTGTGTTCCGTCCATCCTGTCTCTTGTGTTCCGTCCATCCTGTCTCTCGTGTTCCGTCCATTCTTCCCGTCTACAGTTGCCCTACTGCAGTTAACTATACTTTTTACTATCTTATTTTTTTCTAACTTTTTCATATATTTATAATATATTTTTTGGTGTCCTTTTGTCTTTTTCCTCCATTTTCTATATCTTACCATATTCTTATAATTCTTATCTATCATCTTACTGTTATCTTGATGCTGCCAGTCATCTCACGTTCTTAGGTTATATATCGTCTGTCTCTTCTACCGAAAGTTATAAATATAGATTATATTAAGCTGTCCTTAAATTACTTCCAAGTAACAGTTAAGTCAGTATTGGCTTAGCAGTTCTCCTCACTACTACCTAGTTTTTATTAAATTTTGCCCCGAGGGGCGAGTTTATTGGGCAGCGCCACTCATCCTGTGAGTGGACACACCGCCATAGTGACAGTATTGGGCAGCGTCACTCATCCTGTGAGTGGACACACCGCCATAGTGACAGTATTGGGCAGCGCCGCTAATCCTGTGAGTGGACACACCGCCATAGTGACAGTATTGGGCAGCGCCACTCATCTTGTGACTGGACACACCACCAGTGACAGTATTGGACAGGGTCACTCATCTTCTGAGTGGACACACCGCCATAGTGACAGTATTGGGCAGCGTCACTCATCTTGTGAGTGGACACACCGCCATAGTGACAGTATTGGGCAGCGCCACTCATCTTGTGAGTGGACACACCGCCATAGTGACAGTATTGGACAGGGTCACTCATCTTCTGAGTGGACACACCGCCATAGTGACAGTATTGGGCAGCGTCACTCATCTTGTGAGTGGACACACCGCCATAGTGACAGTATTGGGCAGCGCCACTCATCCTGTGACTGGACACACCACCATAGTGACAGTATTGGACAGGGTCACTCATCTTCTGAGTGGACACACCGCCATAGTGACAGTATTGGGCAGCGTCACTCATCTTGTGAGTGGACACACCGCCATAGTGACAGTATTGGGCAGCGCCACTCATCTTGTGAGTGGACACACCGCCATAGTGACAGTATTGGGCAGCGTCACTCATCCTGTGAGTGGACACACCGCCATAGTGACAGTATTGGGCAGCGTCACTCATCCTGTGAGTGGACACACCGCCATAGTGACAGTATTGGGCAGCGCCACTCATCCTGTGACTGGACACACCGCCATAGTGACAGTATTGGGCAGCGCCACTCATCCTGTGAGTGGACACACCGCCATAGTGACAGTATTGGGCAGCGCCACACATCCTGTGAGTGGACACACCACCATAGTGACAGTATTGGGCAGCGCCACACATCCTGTGAGTGGACACACCGCCATAGTGACAGTATTGGGCAGCGCCACACATCCTGTGAGTGGACACACCGCCATAGTGACAGTATTGGGCAGCGCCACTCATCCTGTGAGTGGACACACCGCCATAGTGACAGTATTGGGCAGCGCCACTCATCCTGTGAGTGGACACACCGCCATAGTGACAGTATTGGGCAGCGCCACTCATCCTGTGAGTGGACACACCGCCATAGTGACAGTATTGGGCAGCGCCACTCATCCTGTGAGTGGACACACCGCCATAGCAGCATGTACAACACTCCCCAATAGGAAGCCCGCTGGGTTGTTCATCCTGTCACTTGTACCCAGACACAGCTGGGACTTGCCTAACTGTCTCAAGTGAACAGCTCCTCACTCACTACCTAGCCTTCCGCATATCAATAACAAGAGTCCGGGTTTCACATAACATATCTCAAGTTATTTAACGTGTTAAACAACCGATAACGTGTAAATATCTTATATGTTCCTTCAGATCTGGGACTGGTTAGCATGTAGAAATGTTACGCTCACCATGTTTGGTAAGAAAGTCTTTGGTATCATGCTCCATTTGTGTGTGGTCGCTTGTCCACCAGATAAGACTATCGTCTTCCCGCTCGCTGCCCGGTATCCCTTTACGTGGCGACCCCGGTCACAAGGCGCGTGACGAGGCATCAGCACTTTTTTCATCGGTGCGCTATCTTTTGTTTCTGTTTTGTAATTTAGTGTGTTATAAGGGTTTAGTATTGTAATTTAGTGTGCTATAAGGGTTTAGTATTGTAATTTAGTGTGTTATAAGGGTTTAGTTTTGTAATTTAGTGTGTTATAAGGGTTTAGTATTGTAATTTAGTGTGTTATAAGGGTTTAGTATTGTAATTTAGTGTGCTATAAGGGTTTAGTATTGTAATTTAGTGTGTTATAAGGGTTTAGTTTTTGTCCTTGAGTGTGGTATAGTGCTTCAGTTGTGTCCAACAGTGTGGTATAGTGCTTCAGTTGTGTCCTACAGTGTGGTATAGTGCTTCAGTTGTGTCCTACAGTGAGGTATAGTGCTTCAGTTGTGTCCAACAGTGTGGTATAGTGCTTCAGTTGTGTCCTACAGTGTGGTATAGTGCTTCAGTTGTGTCCTACAGTGCGGTATAGTGCTTCAGTTGTGTCCTACAGTGTAGTATAGTGCTTCAGTTGTGTCCTTCAGTGGGGTATAGTGCTTCAGTTGTGTCCTACAGTGTGGTATAGTGCTTCAGTTGTGTCCAACAGTGTGGTATAGTGCTTCAGTTGTGTCCTACAGTGCGGTATAGTGCTTCAGTTGTGTCCTACAGTGTGGTACAGTGCTTCAGTTGTGTCCTACAGTGTGGTATAGTGCTTCAGTTGTGTCCTTCAGTGTAGTATAGTGCTTCAGTTGTGTCCTTCAGTGTAGTATAGTGCTTCAGTTGTGTCCAACAGTGTGGTATAGTGCTTCAGTTGTGTCCTACAGTGTGGTATAGTGCTTTAGTTGTGTCCAACAGTGTGGTATAGTGCTTCAGTTGTGTCCTACAGTGCGGTATAGTGCTTCAGTTGTGTCCTACAGTGCGGTATAGTGCTTCAGTTGTGTCCAACAGTGTGGTATAGTGCTTCAGTTGTGTCCTACAGTGAGGTATAGTGCTTCAGTTGTGTCCTACAGTGTGGTATAGTGCTTCAGTTGTGTCCAACAGTGAGGTATAGTGCTTCAGTTGTGTCCTACAGTGTGGTATAGTGCTTCAGTTGTGTCCTACAGTGTGGTATAGTGCTTCAGTTGTGTCCAACAGTGTGGTATAGTGCTTCAGTTGTGTCCTACAGTGAGGTATAGTGCTTCAGTTGTGTCCTACAGTGCGGTATAGTGCGTCAGTTGTGTCCTACAGTGCGGTATAGTGCTTCAGTTGTGTCCTACAGTGCGGTATAATGCTTCAGTTGTGTCCAACAGTGTGGTATAGTGCTTCAGTTGTGTCCTACAGTGAGGTATAGTGCTTCAGTTGTGTCCTACAGTGTGGTATAGTGCTTCAGTTGTGTCCAACAGTGAGGTATAGTGCTTCAGTTGTGTCCTACAGTGTGGTATAGTGCTTCAGTTGTGTCCTACAGTGTGGTATAGTGCTTCAGTTGTGTCCAACAGTGTGGTATAGTGCTTCAGTTGTGTCCTACAGTGAGGTATAGTGCTTCAGTTGTGTCCTACAGTGCGGTATAGTGCGTCAGTTGTGTCCTACAGTGTGGTATAGTGCTTCAGTTGTGTCCTACAGTATGGTATAGTGCTTCAGTTGTGTCCTACAGTGTAGTATAGTGCTTCAGTTGTGTCCAACAGTGAAGTATAGTGCTTCAGTTGTGTCCTACAGTGTGGTACAGTGCTTCAGTTGTGCCCTACAGTGTGGTATAGTGCTTCAGTTGTGTCCTACAGTGTAGTATAGTGCTTCAGTTGTGTCCAACAGTGAAGTATAGTGCTTCAGTTGTGTCCTACAGTGTGATATAGTGCTTCAGTTGTGTCCTTCAGTGTGGTATAGTGCTTCAGTTGTGTCCTTCAGTGTGGTATAGTGCTTCAGTTGTGTCCTACAGTGTGGCACAACTGAAGCACAAGGTATAGTGCTTCAGTTGTGTCCTACTGTGTGATATAGTGCTTCAGTTGTGTCCTACAGTGTGGTATAGTGCTTCAGTTGTGTCCTACTGTGTGGTATAGTGCTTCAGTTGTGTCCTTCAGTATAGTATAGTGCTTCAGTTGTGTCCTACAGTGTGGCACAACTGAAGCACAAGGTATAGTGCTTCAGTTGTGTCCTACAGTGGGGTATAGTGCTTCAGTTGTGTCCTACAGTGTGGTATAGTGCTTCAGTTGTGTCCTACAGTGGGGTATAGTGCTTCAGTTGTGTCTTACAGTGTGGTATAGTGCTTCAGTTGTGTCCTACAGTGTGGTATAGTGCTTCAGTTGTGTCCTACAGTGGGGTATAGTGCTTCAGTTGTGTCTTACAGTGTAGTATAGTGCTTCAGTTGTGTCCTACATTGTGATATAGTGCTTCAGTTGTGTCCTACAGTGTGGTATAATGCTTCAGTTGTGTCCTACAGTGTGATATAGTGCTTCAGTTGTGTCCTACAGTGTGATATAGTGCTTCAGTTGTGTCCTTCAGTGTGGTATAGAGCTTCAGTTGTGTCCTTCAGTGTGGTATAGTGCTTCAGTTGTGTCCTACAGTGTGGTATAGTGCTTCAGTTGTGTCCTACAGTGTGGTATAGTGCTTCAGTTGTGTCCTACAGTGTGATATAGTGCTTCAGTTGTGTCCTACAGTGTGGTATAGTGCTTCAGTTGTGTCCTACAGTGTGATATAGTGCTTCAGTTGTGTCCTACAGTGTGATATAGTGCTTCAGTTGTGTCCTACAGTGTAGTACAGTGCTTCAGTTGTGTCCTACAGTGTGGCACAACTGAAGCACAAGGTATAGTGCTTCAGTTGTGTCCTACAGTGTGGCACAACTGAAGCACAAGATATAGTGCTTTAGTTGTGTCCTACAGTATGGTATAGTGCTTCAGTTGTGAAGCACATTGCACACTTTGGTAACTGTTGGAGAGCTCCCTTCCAACAGGACAAACAACAGTAAACAAGACAAAATAGCCGTAAACAAACGAATGTGTGATCACTGCAACAAGAACTTAAAGGATCAAAAGAACAGGGATCACATGTTATATATAGGGCCGGTCGGCCGAGCGGACAGCACGCTGGACTTGTGATCCTGTGGTCCTGGGTTCGGTCCCAGGCGCCGGCGAGAAACAATGGGCAGAGTTTCCTTCACCCTATGCCCCTGTTACCTAGCAGTAAAATAGGTACCTGGGTGTTAGTCAGCTGTCACGGGCTGCTTCCTGGGGGGTGGAGGCCTGGTCGAGGACCGGGCCGCGGGGACACTAAAAAGCCCCGAAATCATCTCAAGATAACCTCAAGATATGCAAGAATAACCTTCACTCGGCTTGTACAGAGGTGAGCAGCGCCACCGGTCTGAAAGCTGGACATTTACTCTGGGTATGCAGCGATGACTTGCCAACTTCGAATATATTAAAACAAATTCTAGATACCATGATTCATGACCAGAAAATGTCATTCATTGAAAGCCAGCCTGCCAGCCATCCTGCAAGAGTGGGAAACAAATAATAAGGGAACAGGAGCCGAGGCGGTAGACAAGGAGGAAACTGATATAGACATTCAAGCAGTTGTAAACTCTTATTCTGTATACTCGAATATGGATGACAGTAGAGGAGACAGTGTAACAGACAGCACAAACAGTTCCACAGCTGCAGACATTACAACAGACAGACATGAAAAAGAGACAGACCAGAAAGACAGTTATCTGCAAATTCTATGTAAAGGGCATTTGCAGACATAGATATTTGGGAAATAGAAACGGATTAGAATGCAGTTACCATCCTTCCAGAAAATGTCTAAATATGCTTTGGATCAACATGCAGGTTTTCCATCCTGACATGTGCGAAATCTCACTCGAGGACAGAAAATGCTATAACCTCACCTGCCCATACTTTCACGTGAAAGGCACAGAATGCTACCTAAAGAGCGGCAAACAAGAAAATGGCTTTGGAGGAAAGTCAAATCATTGTTTATACCCAGACGAAAGAGGTTTCAAAAGGTGGAACAGAGAGACAGAGTATGGAACTGGTCGAAAGACACACACTTGAATACCACAATCACAGATACAATTACACACCCCACAACAGAGCTACAATTATAGCAGGCAATGACACCCCCTGCAACAATCAGTACTGGTCAGAACAAACATGAAATGCCACCCATTCTGGACCAGACAGAAAAATCTCCCAATCCTAAATTACCCTAAACAGAGAAACCTCAATCATCGTTGCCTACATTCAAGGACTAAAAACAAGAGCCAAAAACAATGTACCGTTCATAAATGGTCTCCTCTCGGAGTCAAATGCAGTATTTGGAGCTTTCACAGAAGCCCCAAGCAGGAGAATTCTTGGACAGTGAGATATGGATACCAGGATATAATCTATACAGGTGTGATAGGGTAAATAGGTCACATGGAGGAGTAGGTTTGTATACTAGGGGAAAACCTTGTTTGCTCGGAGCTCCTTAACTCTACAAATGAGGTGGTAGAGGTACTGCGAGTAAATATAGAGAAAATAAACTTCGTTATTATTCTAATATTCAATCCACCAGAGGCTGAGGAATTCACAGAACAGGTCAACAAAATAGAGAATAGTTTTGATAAACTGGAAAACCCAATACCTGATATTATCTTCCTAGGAGACTTCAACCTGCCTACCTACCTTGGCTACCTTGAGGTGCTTCCGGGGCTTAGTGTCCCCGCGGCCCGGTCGTCGACCAGGCCTCCTGGTTGCTGGACTGATCAACCAGGCTGTTAGACGCGGCTGCTCGCAGCCTGACGTATGAGTCACAGCCTGGTTGATCAGGTATCCTTTGGAGGTGCTTATCCAGTTCTCTCTTGAACTGGATAGTCTAAGATAGAGAATAGCAAACAGTAATATTTTTTTTTTTTTTTTTTTTTGAGATATATACAAGAGTTGTTACATGGTTGTAGAGCCACTAGTACGCGTAGCGTTTCGGGCAAGTTCTTAATCCTATGGTCCCTGGAATACGATCCCCTGCCGCGAAGAATCGTTTTTTCATCCAAGTACACATTTTACTGTTGCGTTAAACAGAGGCTACAGTTAAGGAATTGCGCCCAGTAAATCCTCCCCGGCCAGGATACGAACCCATGACATAGCGCTCGCGGAACGCCAGGCGAGTGTCTTACCACTACACCACGGAGACTGCCGTGAATATTATACCAGGAAATCTCTCTGGACTTAACCAACCACAGATTAAAGAACTACTTAGATTCTGCGACAAAATTTTCACTCAACCAGCAGATAACAGAGACAACTAGGAACAAAAATATTCTTGATCTGATCTTCACAAACAATGAAGACATAATCAGGGACATTACGATCTCAGATACCACATACTCAGATCACAAGCTCATTGAAGTGCAAACTACCAACAATAACAGGCCTAAAACAATGATCAAACGAGAGGGGGTTATTCAATAAGTTAAATTTTATAATAAAAGGATAGACTGGGAAAAAATAAACAGGGAATTTAAAAACATTCAGTGGGAAACTGTTCTAATAGAAACCCCACACAAGGAATAGAACAACTGACTTCCGAAGCATATAAAATCTGTCTGAAACATATTCCTTTGCGGGAAAGCCAGCAAGAGGACGAGACTACAAAAAAATAATGGAAAAACTTAAGCAAACACGACTTATCCGTACAAAGAAGGAATAATTTAAACAGGGAGATAGAAGAAATCGAGCAGAGACTGAAGCATTCGTATCAGATAAACACAAAATATTTCGGTTGCTCAACACCCTCCCAAGGAGTATAATAACCATGGGAAACACAGTGTTACCGATACAACCGTGGACGTTTTTAAGAGAAAACTGGATAGCTTTCTTTCACTGTTTCTGCCCTCTGTTGGCACTGTTTCTGCACTCTGTTGGCACTGTTTCTGCCCTCTGTTGGCACTGTTTCTGCCCTCTGTTGGCACTGTTTCTGCACTCTGTTAGCACTGTTTCTGCACTGTTGACACTGTTTCTGCACTGTTGGCACTGTTTCTGCACTCTGTTGGCACTGTTTCTGCACTTTGTTGGCACTGTTTCTGCCCTCTGTTGGCACTGTTTCTGCCCTCTGTTGGCACTGTTTCTGCACTCTGTTGGCACTGTTTCTGCCCTCTGTTGGCACTGTTTCTGCACTCTGTTGGCACTGTTTATGCACTCTGTTGGCACTGCTTCTGCACTCTGTTGGCACTGTTTCTGCACTCTGTTGGCACTGTTTCTGCACTCTGTTGGCACTGTTTCTGCACTCTGTTGGCACTGTTTCTGCACTCTGTTGGCACTGTTTCTGCATTCTGTTGGCACTGTTTCTGCACTCTGTTGGCACTGTTTCTGCACTCTGTTGGCACTGTTTCTGCACTCTGTTGGCACTGTTTCTGCACTCTGTTGGCACTGTTTCTGCACTCTGTTGGCACTGTTTCTGCACTCTGTTGGCACTGTTTCTGCACTCTGTTGGCACTGTTTCTGCACTCTGTTAGCACTGTTTCTGCACTCTGTTAGCACTGTTTCTGCGCTCTGTTGGCACTGTTTCTGCACTCTGTTGGCACTGTTTCTGCACTCTGTTGGCACTGTTTCTGCACTCTGTTAGCACTGTTTCTGCACTCTGTTAGCACTGTTTCTGCACTCTGTTGGCACTGTTTCTGCACTCTGTTGGCACTGTTTCTGCACTCTGTTGGCACTGTTTCTGCACTCTGTTAGCACTGTTTCTGCACTCTGTTGGCACTGTTTCTGCCCTCTGTTGGCACTGTTTCTGCACTCTGTTGGCACTGTTTCTGCCCTCTGTTGGCACTGTTTCTGCCCTCTGTTGGCACTGTTTCTGCCCTCTGTTGGCACTGTTTCTGCCCTCTGTTGGCACTGTTTCTGCCCTCTGTTGGCACTGTTTCTGCACTCTGTTGGCACTGTTTCTGCCCTCTGTTGGCACTGTTTCTGCCCTCTGTTGGCACTGTTTCTGCCCTCTGTTGGCACTGTTTCTGCCCTCTGTTGGCACTGTTTCTGCCCTCTGTTGGCACTGTTTCTGCACTCTGTTGGCACTGTTTCTGCACTCTGTTGGCACTGTTTCTGCACTCTGTTGGCACTGTTTCTGCACTCTGTTGGCACTGTTTCTGCACTCTGTTGGCACCCTTCCGAAAGTGCTATATAGTCGTAATGGCTTGGCGCTTTCCCCCTGATAATTCCCTCCCTCTCCCCTTTCTGCTAATTTCGCTTCACTGTTATTGATTATTTTCTCTATGTTTCGTACAGTGTTCTCACATCTGTATGAACTCTTTCTTCTCTTTGAAGAACTCTTTCTCAACTCTTTGAAGAAAGAGAGTAACGACTCTCTTTCTTCAACACTTATTCTGATTCCTACTTGTGCTGGTGCAGGTGTGGCCCTGTATATAGCCCACCACACCTGCTGGTGCATGTGTGTCCCTGTATATAGCCCAGCACACCTGCTGGGAACCTGTGTGTCCCTGTATATAGCCCACCACACCTGCTGGGACCCTGTGTGTCCCTGTATATAGCCCAGCACACCTGCTGGGACCCTGTGTGTCCCTGTATATAGCCCACCACACCTGCTGGCACCCTGTGTGTCCCTGTATATAGCCCAGCACACCTGCTGGGAACCTGTGTGTCCCTGGATATAGCCCAGCACACCTGCTGGGACCCTGTGTGTCCCTGTATATAGCCCACCACACCTGCTGGGACCCTGTGTGTCCCTGTATATAGCCCACCACACCTGCTGGGAACCTGTGTGTCCCTGTATATAGCCCAGCACACCTGCTGGGACCCTGTGTGTCCCTGTATATAGCCCACCACACCTGCTGGCACCCTGTGTGTCCCTGTATATAGCCCAGCACACCTGCTGGGACCCTGTGTGTCCCTGTATATAGCCCACCACACCTGCTGGCACCCTGTGTGTCCCTGTATATAGCCCAGCACACCTGCTGGGACCCTGTGTGTCCCTGTATATAGCCCACCACACCTGCTGGCACCCTGTGTGTCTCTGTATATAGCCCACCACACCTGCTGGGAACCTGTGTGTCCCTGTATATAGCCCAGCACACCTGCTGGGACCCTGCGTGTTCCCTCTCCACATCTGCCTCTACGATAATAGCTTCATCCTTGCGTCCTGCAACCTTGCTTCTCTTCTCTAGTCCGTGTATCCTTGCGTCCTCCTACCTTGCTTCTCTTCTCTAGTCCGTGTATCCTTGCGTCCTGCAACCTTGCTTCTCTTCTCTAGTCCGTGTATCCTTGCGTCCTCCTACCTTGCTTCTCCTCTCTAGTCCGTGTATCCTTGCGTTCTCCTACCTTGCTTCTCTTCTCTAGTCCGTGTATCCTTGCGTCCTCCTACCTTGCTTCTCCTCTCTAGTCCGTGTATCCTTGCGTTCTACTACCTTGGTTCGCTCTAGTCCGTGTATCCTTGCGTCCTACTATCTTGCTTCTCCTCTCTAGTCCGTGTATCCTTGCGTCCTCCTACCTTGCTTCTCCTCTCTAGTCCGTGTATCCTTGCGTTCTACTACCTTGGTTCGCTCTAGTCCGTGTATCCTTGCGTCCTCCTACCTTGCTTCTCCTCTCTAGTCCGTGTATCCTTGCGTTCTACTACCTTGGTTCGCTCTAGTCCGTGTATCCTTGCGTCCTCCTACCTTGCTTCTCCTCTCTAGTCCGTGTATCCATGCGTCCTACTATCTTGCTTCTCTTCTCTAGTACGTGTATCCTTGCGTCCTTCTACCTTGCTTCTCTCCAGTCCGTGTATCCTTGCGTCCTCCTACCTTGCTTCTCTCCAGTCCGTGTATCCTTGCGTCCTTCTACCTTGCTTCTCTAGTCCGTATATCCTTGCGTCCTCCTATCTTGCTTCTTCTCTCTAGTCTGAGTATCCTCAGCTCTGCATTGCTCCTCATTTCCTTAGGACACAAAGTTGGACAGAGAGAGACGCAAGTCTCAGATGACACCTTGATGTGCCATCCTCTAGTCCTGTAGTCCAGGGGCCAGATTCACGAAAGCACTTACGCAAGCACTTACGAACGTGTACAACTTCCCTCAATCTTTGACGGCTTTGGTTACATTTATTAAACAGTTTACAAGGATGAAAACTTGCCATTCAACTGTTGTTATTGTTATAAACAGCCTCCTGGTGCTTCGGAGCTCATTAACTGTTTAATAATTGTAAACAAAGCCGCCAAAGATTGAGAAAAGATGTACACGTTCGTAAGTGTTTGCGTAAGTGCTTTCGTGAATGTGGCCCCAGGGGAGGGGGGCACGCCATCTATAGGCCATTGTGCCGCATATTATAGTAGCCGCCAGACTACTAATATATGGCTATCTACAGATAGCCCAATAAACCAAATACGAGCCGGTCTAATTTTTGGGAGTGGGAGGGAGTCGTGGGAGCCGGTCGGCCGAGCGGACAGCACGCTGGACTTGTGATCCTGTGGTCCTGGGTTCGATCCCAGGCGCCGGCGAGAAACAATGGGCAGAGTTTCTTTCACCCTATGCCCCTGTTACCTAGCAGTAAAATAGGTACCTGGGTGTTAGTCAGCTGTCACGGGCTGCTTCCTGGGGGTGGAGGCCTGGTCGAGGACCGGGCCGCGGGGACACTAAAAAGCCCCGAAATCATCTCAAGATAACCTCAAGATAACGAGTCACGAATCCCTCCACGCCGCCGCCAGGGTGCGTGTTGAATTACATCTTCTCCTCCCTACCTGACACAACCTTCTTATTGGTGGGCCTACCGCCTTCACTTTCACATTACGTCCATATTCGGACGTACGGGCAAAAAGGCCAAAAGCGACGTTCTTTTTAAGAGGACTGGTTGGGTAGTCGCCACCCACCGGCTCACTATACAACCCGTCTTCCCAATAGTACGTCGCATTTTGACGTATAGGCAACCAAGGGGCCAAAGATTGTCGTAGGATCTCGAAATTGACATATTTTCCCGTTTTCTGTTTTGGGTCCTCTGGTAGGTTAGGATAAGGGCACTGTAGTACGAAAGTTTCTTGACGTTGGGGTGCATTAGGCGGACGGGGCTGGACTATCAGCACCCACTGTTGGTTACACTTAGGTGAGCCACTAACGACCCTTCGGCTCTCACGGTGATTACTGTCTAGTATGTGTGTTATCTCACCTAGTTGTGCTCACCTAGTTGTGCTCACCTAGTTGTGTTCACCTAGTTGTGCTTAGCTAGTTGTGTTCACCTAGTTGTGTTCACCTAGTTGTGTTCACCTAGTTGTGCTTAGCTAGTTGTGTTCACCTAGTTGTGTTCACCTAGTTGTGTTCACCTAGTTGTGTTCACCTAGTTGTGCTTAGCTAGTTGTGCTCACCTAGTTCTGCTCACCTAGTTGTGTTCACCTAGTTGTGCTTAGCTAGTTGTGCTCACCTAGTTGTGTTCACCTAGTTGTGTTCACCTAGTTGTGCTTAGCTAGTTGTGCTCACCTAGTTGTGCTCACCTAGTTGTGTTCACCTAGTTGTGCTTAGCTAGTTGTGCTCACCTAGTTGTGCTCACCTAGTTGTGTTCACCTAGTTGTGCTCACCAAGTTGTGCTTAACTAGTTGTGCTCACCTAGTTGTGCTCACCTAGTTGTGTTCACCTAGTTGTGTTCACCTAGTTGTGTTCACCTAGTTGTGCTTAGCTAGTTGTGCTTAGCTAGTTGTGCTCACCTAGTTGTGCTCACCTAGTTGTGTTCACCTAGTTGTGCTTAGCTAGTTGTGCTCACCTAGTCGTGCTTAGCTAGTTGTGCTCACCTAGTTGTGCTCACCTAGTTGTGTTCACCTAGTTGTGCTTAGCTAGTTGTGCTCACCTAGTTGTGTTCACCTAGTTGTGCTTAGCTAGTTGTGCTCACCTAGTTGTGCTCACCTAGTTGTGTTCACCTAGTTGTGCTTAGCTAGTTGTGTTCACCTAGTTGTGTTCACCTAGTTGTGCTTAGCTAGTTGTGCTCACCTAGTTGTGTTCACCTAGTTGTGCTTAGCTAGTTGTGCTCACCTAGTCGTGCTTAGCTAGTTGTGCTCACCTAGTTGTGCTCACCTAGTTGTGTTCACCTAGTTGTGCTTAGCTAGTTGTGTTCACCTAGTTGTGTTCACCTAGTTGTGCTTAGCTAGTTGTGCTCACCTAGTTGTGTTCACCTAGTTGTGCTTAGCTAGTTGTGCTCACCTAGTTGTGTTCACCTAGTTGTGCTTAGCTAGTTGTGCTCACCTAGTTGTGTTCACCTAGTTGTGTTCACCTAGTTGTGCTTAGCTAGTTGTGCTCACCTAGTTGTGTTCACCTAGTTGTGCTTAGCTAGTTGTGCTCACCTAGTTGTGTTCACCTAGTTGTGCTTAGCTAGTTGTGCTCACCTAGTTGTGTTCACCTAGTTGTGTTCACCTAGTTGTGCTTAGCTAGTTGTGCTCACCTAGTTGTGTTCACCTAGTTGTGCTTAGCTAGTTGTGCTCACCAAGTTGTGTTCACCTAGTTGTGCTCACCTAGTTGTGCTTAGCTAGTTGTGCTCACCTAGTTGTGCTTACCTAGTTGTGCTCACCTAGTTGTGCTCACCTAGTTGTGTTCACCTAGTTGTGCTCACCTAGTTGTGCTCACCTAGTTGTGCTTAGCTAGCTGTGCTCACCTAGTTGTGCTTAGCTAGTTGTGCTCACCTAGTTGTGCTTAGCTAGTTGTGCTCACCTAGTTGTGCTTACCTAGTTGTGCTCACCTAGTTGTGCTCACCTAGTTGTGTTCACCTAGTTGTGCTCACCTAGTTGTGCTCACCTAGTTGTGCTTAGCTAGTTGTGCTCACCTAGTTGTGCTTAGCTAGTTGTGCTCACCTAGTTGTGCTCACCTAGTTGTGCTCACCTAGTTGTGCTTAGCTAGTTGTGCTCACCTAGTTGTGCTTAGCTAGTTGTGTTCACCTAGTTGTGCTCACCTAGTTGTGCTTAGCTAGTTGTGTTCACTTAGTTGTGCTCACCTAGTTGTGCTTAGCTAGTTGTGCTCACCTAGTTGTGCTCACCTAGTTGTGTTCACCTAGTTGTGTTCACCTAGTTGTGCTCACCTAGTTGTGCTTAGCTAGTTGTGCTCACCTAGTTGTGCTCACCTAGTTGTGCTTAGCTAGTTGTGCTCACCTAGTTGTGCTCACCTAGTTGTGCTCACCTAGTTGTGCTTAGCTAGTTGTGCTCACCTAGTTGTGCTTAGCTAGTTGTGTTCACCTAGTTGTGTTCACCTAGTTGTGCTCACCTAGTTGTGCTTAGCTAGTTGTGTTCACTTAGTTGTGCTCACCTAGTTGTGCTTAGCTAGTTGTGCTCACCTAGTTGTGCTCACCTAGTTGTGTTCACCTAGTTGTGTTCACCTAGTTGTGCTCACCTAGTTGTGCTTAGCTAGTTGTGCTCACCTAGTTGTGCTCACCTAGTTGTGCTTAGCTAGTTGTGCTCACCTAGTTGTGCTCACCTAGTTGTGCTTAGCTAGTTGTGCTCACCTAGTTGTGCTCACCTAGTTGTGCTTAGCTAGTTGTGCTCACCTAGTTGTGTTCACCTAGTTGTGTTCACCTAGTTGTGCTTAGCCAGTTGTGTTCACCTAGTTGTGTTCACCTAGTTGTGCTTAGCTAGTTGTGCTCACCTAGTTGTGCTCACCTAGTTGTGCTTAGTTAGTTGTGTTCACTTAGTTGTGCTCACCTAGTTGTGCTTAGCTAGTTGTGCTCACCTAGTTGTGCTCACCTAGTTGTGTTCACCTAGTTGTGCTCACCTAGTTGTGCTTAGCTAGTTGTGCTCACCTAGTTGTGCTCACCTAGTTGTGCTCACCTAGTTGTGTTCACCTAGTTGTGCTCACCTAGTTGTGCTCACCTAGTTGTGCTCACCTAGTTGTGTTCACCTAGTTGTGTTCACCTAGTTGTGCTTAGCTAGTTGTGCTCACCTAGTTGTGCTCACCTAGTTGTGCTCACCTAGTTGTGCTCACCTAGTTGTGCTCACCTAGTTGTGCTTAGCTAGTTGTGCTCACCTAGTTGTGCTCACCTAGTTGTGTTCACCTAGTTGTGCTCACCTAGTTGTGCTTAGCTAGTTGTGCTCACCTAGTTGTGCTTACCTAGTTGTGCTCACCTAGTTGTGCTCACCTAGTTGTGTTCACCTAGTTGTGCTCACCTAGTTGTGCTCACCTAGTTGTGCTTAGCTAGTTGTGCTCACCTAGTTGTGCTTAGCTAGTTGTGCTCACCTAGTTGTGCTTAGCTAGTTGTGCTCACCTAGTTGTGCTTACCTAGTTGTGCTCACCTAGTTGTGCTCACCTAGTTGTGTTCACCTAGTTGTGCTCACCTAGTTGTGCTCACCTAGTTGTGCTTAGCTAGTTGTGCTCACCTAGTTGTGCTTAGCTAGTTGTGCTCACCTAGTTGTGCTCACCTAGTTGTGCTTAGCTAGTTGTGCTCACCTAGTTGTGCTTAGCTAGTTGTGTTCACCTAGTTGTGTTCACCTAGTTGTGCTCACCTAGTTGTGCTTAGCTAGTTGTGTTCACTTAGTTGTGCTCACCTAGTTGTGCTTAGCTAGTTGTGCTCACCTAGTTGTGCTCACCTAGTTGTGCTCACCTAGTTGTGTTCACCTAGTTGTGTTCACCTAGTTGTGCTCACCTAGTTGTGCTTAGCTAGTTGTGCTCACCTAGTTGTGCTCACCTAGTTGTGCTTAGCTAGTTGTGCTCACCTAGTTGTGCTCACCTAGTTGTGCTTAGCTAGTTGTGCTCACCTAGTTGTGTTCACCTAGTTGTGTTCACCTAGTTGTGCTTAGCCAGTTGTGTTCACCTAGTTGTGTTCACCTAGTTGTGCTTAGCTAGTTGTGCTCACCTAGTTGTGTTCACCTAGTTGTGTTCACCTAGTTGTGTTCACCTAGTTGTGCTCACCTAGTTGTGCTTAGCTAGTTGTGCTCACCTAGTTGTGCTCACCTAGTTGTGTTCACCTAGTTGTGCTCACCTAGTTGTGCTTAGCTAGTTGTGTTCACCTAGTTGTGTTCACCTAGTTGTGCTCACCTAGTTGTGCTTAGCTAGTTGTGCTCACCTAGTTGTGTTCACCTAGTTGTGTTCACCTAGTTGTGCTTAGCTAGTTGTGTTCACCTAGTTGTGCTCACCTAGTTGTGTTCACCTAGTTGTGTTCACCTAGTTGTACTTAGCCAGTTGTGCTCACCTAGTTGTGTTCACCTAGTTGTGCTTAGCCAGTTGTGTTCACCTAGTTGTGTTCACCTAGTTGTGTTCACCTAGTTGTGCTTAGCTAGTTGTGTTCACCTAGTTGTGCTTAGCCAGTTGTGCTCACCTAGTTATGCTCACCTAGTTGTGCTTAGCTAGTTGTGCTCACCTAGTTATGCTTGCGGGGGGGGGGAGAGCTTCAGCTCTTTGGTCCCGCCTCTCAACTGTCAATCTACTGATGTACAGGTGAGTGTAGTGGTGTGTGTGTATTAACTTACATGTAGTGACCGAGACGTGCTTGCAGGGTCGAGCTAAGCTCCTGGCCCCGCCTTCCGAACGCGCTTAGATTAATGTAGTGACTCATTTCTCACGCTTTTATCATGTTTACATTTAAACTTTGATTGGAAATATTTTCAACGACTTCTAAACTTAACCTGTACTCACCTGTTTATGCTTGCGGGGGGTTGAGCTCTGGCTCTTAGGTCCCGCCTCTCAACCGTCAGTCAACAGGTGTACAGGTTCCTGAGCCTACTGGGCTCTATCATATCTACATTTGAAACTGTGTATGGACACTGTCTCTACCCCCATCACTGCCTAATGCATTCTATTTGTTAACTCTGACACTGAAAAAAAATTCTAACGTCTCTGTGGCTCATCTGGGTACTAAGTTTCCACCTGTGTCCCCTTGTTCGTGTTCCACCCGTGCTGAAGAGTTTGTCTCTGTCCCAATCTGTCAATTCCCCTGAGAATTTTGTAGGTGGTTATCATGTCTCCCCTTACTCTTCTGTTTTCCAGGGATGTGAGGTTCAGCTCCCTTAGCCTTTCCTCGTAGCTCATATCTCTCAGTTCCGGGACTAGTCTGGTGGCATACCTCTGAATCTTCTCTAACTTTGTTTTGTGTTTAACTAGGTATGGACTCCAGACTGGAGCTGCATACTCCAGGATTGGTCTGACATAAGTGGTATACAGGGTCCTGAACGATTCCTTACACAAGTTTCTAAAGGCAGTTCTTATGTTGGCCAGTCTAGCATATGCCGCTGATGATATCCTTTTGATGTGGGCCTCTGGGGACAGGTTCGGTGTGATATCAACCCCCAGATCTTTCTCTCTATTTGACTCTTGCAGAATTTCACCTCCCAGATGGTATCTTGTGTTCAGCCTCCTCCTCCTTTGAAGGAGGTTTCCAGTCTTGCTAGTGGGTTATCTTGAGATGATTTCGGGGCTTTAGTGTCCCCGCGGCCCGGTCCTCGACCAGGCCTCCACCCCCAGGAAGCAGCCCGTGACAGCTGACTAGCACCCAGGTGCCTATTTTACTGCTAGGTAACAGGGGGCATAGGGTGAAACTTTGCCCATGTTTCTCGCCGTTGCATGGGATCGAACCCAGGACCACAGGATCACAAGTCCAGTGCGCTGTCCGCTCGGCCGACCGGCTCCCTGGATAGTCCTTAATAAACGTCAACATCAAGTAATTTTAGGTAAAACAAGTCATTTAGCAAGGGAGCCGGTCGGCCGAGCGGACAGCACGCTGAACTTGTGATCCTGTGGTCCTGGGTTCGATCCCGGGCCCCGGCGAGAAACAATAGGCAGAGTTTCTTTCACCCTATGCCCCTGTTACCTAGCAGTAAAATAGGTACCTGGGTGTTAGTCAGCTGTCACGGGCTGCTTCCTGGGGGTGGAGGCCTGGTCGAGGACCGGGCCGCGGGGACACTAAAGCCCCGAAATCATCTCAAGATAACCTCAAGATAACCTCAAGATAGCTCTTGTCGTGTGCAATGTGCGTAAATAACTTAGGTTAACTTTGTTATATGTGATAATGACTGACAGTTTTAAAGGGAACTGAATATGCCTCAACTTTCTATTAATCCCATAATCATCTTTTCTGTACAACTATAAATAACTAGGTACCCGTGAGTTAGTCAACTGTTGTGGCCGGACCAACCGGGCTGTGGTGGGTATGTGGGCCTGCGGGCCGCTCCAAGCAACAGCCTGGTGGACCAAACTCTCACAAGTCAAGCCTGGCCTCGGGCCGGGCTTGGGGAATAGAAGAACTCCCAGAACCCCATCAACCAGGTATATGTGGGCCTGCGGGCCGCTCCAAGCAACAGCCTGGTGGACCAAACTCTCACAAGTCAAGCCTGGCCTCGGGCCGGGCTTGGGGAATAGAAGAACTCCCAGAACCCCATCAACCAGGCATCAACCAGGTATCAACCAGGTATCAACCAGGGATGCATCTTGGCTGCATCTTGCTCTCCCGAACAGAACAAAGCATTTTTGACCTGTAATTTCCCAAAGGACCTAAACTGGTGGGCTTAAAATGGCAGCAGCTTGGAGAGTCGACGTTACGCTCTTCCGGGTTATATTCCTGTAGGTTAAACATACACCCAGTGGGTAGGTTAGGTTCGGGCACTTTTGCATAACAGATTAGTGGCGTTGTGCACGCTCGGGGAGCACAACAGCCTGGTGAACCAAGCCATAATATGCTAAGCTCAGAGTGTACGTGTTATCTAGATGATCTACTACTAGAAACTAGTGCCAGTAGAGAACTAGCAAATTTATTGTGTTTCTGCCCGAAACGCTTTGCGTAATAGTGGCTTTAGGCATTGTATGTACTAGCTCTTATCTATAAAGCCAACAAACTTTGTAAAATATCTTTATGTATGTACCTTTGCCTAAATAAAAATTATTAAATTATTATTAAATTATTATTATTATAAGTGTCAGCCGCCCCTATGGAGGTTGGCGCTCGGTGTTTTAAACAGGTTAAGTATATATAGCTTCATAAATTGGCTAAGCTTTTGTCGATTAATTGGTGTAACCAATTTATTGCCGCATATAATTTGTATTGTAATATTTGAAGCGAAGCGCCGCGTGTGGTTGTGAGTTAAGGCAGTCTTACCTGCGATATATAGTAGAGGGTAAACAGATATATTTTAATTTCTCGCTGCTATATTTGGACGGGGGACTAGCGTAAATATATATATATAGCTGCCATATACAGTACCGGAGATGTTTCTCAGTGAGCACCGGGGTAAACTCTCTTTGGTGGTTATCTTGAGGTTATCTTGAGATGATTTCGGGGCTTTAGTGTCCCCGCGGCCCGGTCCTCGACCAGGCCTCCACCCCCAGGAAGCAGCCCGTGACAGTGACTAACACCCCAGGTACCTATTTTACTGCTAGGTAACAGGGGCATAGGGTGAAAGAAACTCTGCCCATTGTTTCTCGCCGGCGCCCGGGATCGAACCCGGGACCACAGGATCACAAGTCCAGCGTGCTGTCCGCTCGGCCGACCGGTGAGCTGAGTTTACTACCTCATTATGTGTAGATACCGAGAAGTGTACCATGCTTCTCGGTGTATATACTCTTGAGTTTACTTCAGCTGTGCACTGTGTCCAGAACTGAAGTATACATGATGATTAATCAGTAATCATTTCTTGTTATCTTCATAACCTTCCAGAGGTTGAGGGACATTGAGTCGACATCGAACCAGGACCACGATAGTAGCATTCCGTGTTCCCGTGTGCAGATGTGGTGTGTACTCACCTAATTGTGCTTGCGGGTGGGGGGGGGGGGTTGAGCTCTGGCTCTTTGGTCCCGCCTCTCAGTCGTCAATCAACAGGTAACGTGTGTGTGTGAGGGTGTGTGTTTGAAGGCGCCGTCAAGAATGTAGGAACATGGGTGTACTGATAACCCTGAGGCAGACGGATCAGCACCTCAGCTGCTATAGGGAACACACGAACACCTCAGCCACTATAGGGAACACACACGAACACCTCAGCCACTATAGGGAACATACACGAACACCTCAGCCACTATAGGGAACACACACGAACACCTCAGCCACTATAGGGAACACATGAACACCTCAGCCACTATAGGGAACACATGAACACCTCAGCCACTATAGGGAACACACACGAACACCTCAGCCACTATAGGGAACACACGAACACCTCAGCCACTATAGGGAACACATGAACACCTCAGCCACTATAGGGAACACACGAACACCTCAGCCACTATAGGGAACACATGAACACCTCAGCCACTATAGGGAACACACACGAACACCTCAGCCACTATAGGGAACACACATGAACACCTCAGCCACTATAGGGAACACACACGAACACCTCAGCCACTATAGGGAACACATGAACACCTCAGCCACTATAGGGAACACACATGAACACCTCAGCCACTATAGGGAACACACACGAACACCTCAGCCACTATAGGGAACACACACGAGCACCTCAGCCACTATAGGGAACACACACGAGCACCTCAGCCACTATAGGGAACACACACGAGCACCTCAGCCACTATAGGGAACACACACGAACACCTCAGCTGCTATAGGGAACACACACGAACACCTCAGCCACTATAGGGAACACACATGAACACCTCAGCCACTATAGGGAACACACATGAACACCTCAGCCACTATAGGGAACACACACGAACACCTCAGCCACTATAGGGAACACACACGAACACCTCAGCCACTATAGGGAACACACACGAGCACCTCAGCCACTATAGGGAACACACACGAACACCTCAGCTGCTATAGGGAACACACACGAACACCTCAGCCACTATAGGGAACACACACGAGCACCTCAGCCACTATAGGGAACACACACGAACACCTCAGCCACTATAGGGAACACACATGAACACCTCAGCCACTATAGGGAACACACACGAGCACCTCAGCCACTATAGGGAACACATGAACACCTCAGCCACTATAGGGAACACACATGAACACCTCAGCTGCTATAGGGAACACATGAACACCTCAGCCACTATAGGGAACACACACGAACACCTCAGCCACTATAGGGAACACACACGAACACCTCAGCCACTATAGGGAACACATGAGCACCTCAGCCACTATAGGGAACACACACGAACACCTCAGCCACTATAGGGAACACACATGAACACCTCAGCCACTATAGGGAACACACATGAACACCTCAGCCACTATAGGGAACACACACGAGCACCTCAGCCACTATAGGGAACACACACGAGCACCTCAGCCACTATAGGGAACACACACGAACACCTCAGCTGCTATAGGGAACACACACGAACACCTCAGCCACTATAGGGAACACACATGAACACCTCAGCCACTATAGGGAACACACATGAACACCTCAGCCACTATAGGGAACACACACGAGCACCTCAGCCACTATAGGGAACACACACGAACACCTCAGCCACTATAGGGAACACACACGAACACCTCAGCCACTATAGGGAACACACGAACACCTCAGCCACTATAGGGAACACACACGAGCACCTCAGCCACTATAGGGAACACACACGAACACCTCAGCCACTATAGGGAGCACACACGAACACCTCAGCCACTATAGGGAACACACACGAACACCTCAGCCACTATAGGGAACACACACGAGCACCTCAGCCACTATAGGGAACACACACGAACACCTCAGCCACTATAGGGAACACACATGAACACCTCAGCCACTATAGGGAACACACACGAGCACCTCAGCCACTATAGGGAACACACACGAACACCTCAGCCACTATAGGCAACACATGAACACCTCAGCCACTATAGGGAGCACATGAACACCTCAGCCACTATAGGGAACACATGAACACCTCAGCCGCTATAGGGAGCACATGAACACCTCAGCCACTATAGGGAACACATGAACACCTCAGCCACTATAGGGAACACACACGAGCACCTCAGCCACTATAGGGAACACACACGAGCACCTCAGCCACTATAGGGAACACACACGAACACCTCAGCCACTATAGGGAACACACACGAACACCTCAGCCACTATAGGCAACACATGAACACCTCAGCCACTATAGGGAGCACATGAACACCTCAGCCACTATAGGGAACACATGAACACCTCAGCTGCTATAGGGAACACACAAGAACACCTCAGCCACTATAGGGAACACACACGAACACCTCAGCCACTATAGGGAACACACACGAACACCTCAGCCACTATAGGGAACACACACGAACACCTCAGCCACTATAGGGAACACACATGAACACCTCAGCCACTATAGGGAACACACATGAACACCTCAGCCACTATAGGGAACACACACGAACACCTCAGCCACTATAGGGAACACACACGAACACCTCAGCCACTATAGGGAACACACACGAACACCTCAGCCACTATAGGGAACACACATGAACACCTCAGCCACTATAGGGAACACACGAACACCTCAGCCACTATAGGGAACACACACGAACACCTCAGCCACTATAGGGAACACACACGAACACCTCAGCCACTATAGGGAACACATGAACACCTCAGCCACTATAGGGAACACACTGAACACCTCAGCCACTATAGGGAACACACATGAACACCTCAGCCACTATAGGGAACACACACGAACACCTCAGCCACTATAGGGAACACACACGAACACCTCAGCCACTATAGGGAACACACATGAACACCTCAGCCACTATAGGGAACACACACGAACACCTCAGCCACTATAGGGAACACACACGAACACCTCAGCCACTATAGGGAACACACACGAACACCTCAGCCACTATAGGGAACACACACGAACACCTCAGCCACTATAGGGAACACACACGAACACCTCAGCCACTATAGGGAACACACACGAACACCTCAGCCACTATAGGGAACACACACGAACACCTCAGCCACTATAGGGAACACACACGAACACCTCAGCCACTATAGGCAACACATGAACACCTCAGCCACTATAGGGAACACACATGAACACCTCAGCCACTATAGGGAACACACACGAACACCTCAGCCACTATAGGGAACACACATGAACACCTCAGCCACTATAAGGAACACACACGAACACCTCAGCCACTATAGGGAACACACACGAACACCTCAGCCACTATAGGGAACACACATGAACACCTCAGCCACTATAGGGAACACATGAACACCTCAGCCGCTATAGGGAACACACACGAACACCTCAGCCACTATAGGGAACACACGAACACCTCAGCCACTATAGGGAACACACACGAACACCTCAGCCACTATAGGGAACACATGAACACCTCAGCCACTATAGGGAACACACACGAACACCTCAGCCACTATAGGGAACACACGAACACCTCAGCCACTATAGGGAACACACACGAACACCTCAGCCACTATAGGGAACACATGAACACCTCAGCCACTATAGGGAACACACACGAACACCTCAGCCACTATAGGGAACACACACGAACACCTCAGCCACTATAGGGAACACATGAACACCTCAGCCACTATAGGGAACACACACGAACACCTCAGCCACTATAGGGAACACACACGAACACCTCAGCCACTATAGGGAACACATGAACACCTCAGCCACTATAGGGAACACACACGAACACCTCAGCCACTCTAGGGAACACACGAACACCTCAGCCACTATAGGGAACACACACGAACACCTCAGCCACTATAGGGAACACACACGAACACCTCAGCCACTATAGGGAACACACACGAACACCTCAGCCACTATAGGGAACACACACGAACACCTCAGCCACTATAGGGAACACACACGAACACCTCAGCCACTATAGGGAACACACACGAACACCTCAGCCACTATAGGGAACACACACGAGCACCTCAGCCACTATAGGGAACACACACGAACACCTCAGCCACTATAGGGAACACACACGAGCACCTCAGCCACTATAGGGAACACACATGAACACCTCAGCCACTATAGGGAACACACACGAGCACCTCAGCCACTATAGGGAACACACATGAACACCTCAGCCACTATAGGGAACACATGACCACCTCAGCCGCTATAGGGAACACACACGAACACCTCAGCCACTATAGGGAACACACGAACACCTCAGCCACTATAGGGAACACACACGAACACCTCAGCCACTATAGGGAACACATGAACACCTCAGCCACTATAGGGAACACACACGAACACCTCAGCCACTATAGGGAACACACGAACACCTCAGCCACTATAGGGAACACACACGAACACCTCAGCCACTATAGGGAACACATGAACACCTCAGCCACTATAGGGAACACACACGAACACCTCAGCCACTATAGGGAACACACATGAACACCTCAGCCACTATAGGGAACACATGAACACCTCAGCCACTATAGGGAACACACACGAACACCTCAACCACTATAGGGAACACATGAACACCTCAGCCACTATAGGGAACACACACGAACACCTCAACCACTATAGGGAACACATGAACACCTCAGCCACTATAGGGAGCACACATGAACACCTCAGCCACTATAGGGAACACACACGAACACCTCAGCCGCTATAGGGAACACACACGAACACCTCAGCTGCTATAGGGAACACACACGAACACCTCAGCCACTATAGGGAACACACACGAACACCTCAGCCACTATAGGGAACACACATGAACACCTCAGCCACTATAGGGAACACACATGAACACCTCAGCCACTATAGGGAACACACACGAACACCTCAGCCACTATAGGGAACACACACGAACACCTCAGCCACTATAGGGAACACACACGAACACATCAGCCACTATAGGGAACACACACGAACACCTCAGCCACTATAGGGAACACACACGAACACCTCAGCCACTATAGGGAACACATGAGCACCTCAGCTGCTATAGGGAACACACACGAACACCTCAGCTGCTATAGGGAACACACACGAACACCTCAGCCACTATAGGGAGCACACACGAACACCTCAGCCACTATAGGGAACACACACGAACACCTCAGCCACTATAGGGAACACACGAACACCTCAGCCACTATAGGGAGCACACACGAACACCTCAGCCACTATAGGGAACACACACGAACACCTCAGCCACTATAGGGAACACACATGAGCACCTCAGCCACTATAGGGAACACACACGAACACCTCAGCCACTATAGGGAACACACGAACACCTCAGCCACTATAGGGAACACACGAACACCTCAGCCACTATAGGGAACACACACGAACACCTCAGCCACTATAGGGAACACACACGAACACCTCAGCCACTATAGGGAACACACATGAGCACCTCAGCCACTATAGGGAACACACACGAGCACCTCAGCCACTATAGGGAACACACACGAACACCTCAGCCACTATAGGGAACACACGAACACCTCAGCCACTATAGGGAACACACGAACACCTCAGCCACTATAGGGAACACACACGAACACCTCAGCCACTATAGGGAACACACACGAACACCTTAGCCACTATAGGGAACACACACGAGCACCTCAGCCACTATAGGGAACACACACGAACACCTCAGCCACTATAGGGAACACACACGAACACCTCAGCCACTATAGGGAACACACACGAACACCTCAGCCACTATAGGGAACACACACGAACACCTCAGCCACTATAGGGAACACACACGAACACCTCAGCCACTATAGGGAGCACACACGAACACCTCAGCCACTATAGGGAGCACACACAAACACCTCAGCCACTATAGGGAACACACACGAACACCTCAGCCACTATAGGGAACACACGAACACCTCAGCCACTATAGGGAACACACACGAACACCTCAGCCACTATAGGGAACACAAGAACACCTCAGCCACTATAGGGAACACAAGAACACCTCAGCCACTATAGGGAACACACACGAACACCTCAGCCACTATAGGGAACACACACGAACACCTCAGCCACTATAGGGAGCACACACGAACACCTCAGCCACTATAGGGAACACACACGAACACCTCAGCCACTATAGGGAACACACGAACACCTCAGCCACTATAGGGAACACACACGAACACCTCAGCCACTATAGGGAACACACACGAACACCTCAGCCACTATAGGGAACACACACGAACACCTCAGCCACTATAGGGAACACACACGAGCACCTCAGCCACTATAGGGAACACACACGAACACCTCAGCTGCTATAGGGAACACACACGAACACCTCAGCTGCTATAGAGAACACACACGAACACCTCAGCCACTATAGGGAGCACACACGAACACCTCAGCCACTATAGGGACACACACGAACACCTCAGCCACTATAGGGAGCACACACGAACACCTCAGCTGCTATAGGGAACACACACGAACACCTCAGCTGCTATAGAGAACACACACGAGCACCTCAGCCACTATAGGGAACACACATGAACACCTCAGCCACTATAGGGAACACACACGAACACCTCAGCCACTATAGGGAACACACATGAACACCTCAGCCACTATAGGCAACACACACGAACACCTCAGCCACTATAGGGAACACACGAACACCTCAGCCACTATAGGGAACACACACGAACACTGAACGAGCGTCTAAACGCTTGTCTTCAGACTTTACGAGTGTTTGTGGTTCAAGAAATTGTTCAAGAAATTAATACAAAAAATCTGAGTATACAGGATTTCTCTTATTGTTTATTAACTCCAAAACAACGTTGCCTCGTGTTAACGTCGGATATATCTGCCGCTTGTCAAGCCTCTCATGAGTTGATTTAACTGATGGCTTAAGAAATAGGTAAAGAATACGGAGTTTCCTCATGAAGTGTATGGCAATGAGGCTCCAGCAGCCTCATAACTGGAGTTGCCATACAGCACGCCAGATATGGCAGGAACTTTCATATATTAACAATGTTAATATTGAAACTATGTTAGGTATTGTGGGGCAGTATTACACCAATCTTCAAGACGTGTATTATTTTGAAAAAGATCCGACGAAGATGGCGGATGCGGTCATGGAAGGATGTGTTGTGAGGTGTTGTGATGTGTTGTGTTGTGTGGTGTTGAAAGGTGTTGTGAGGTGTTGTGACGTGTTGTGAGGTGTTGTGAGGTGTTGTGAGGTGTTGTGATGTGTTGTGTTGTGTGGTGTTGAAAGGTGTTGTGAGGTGTTGTGAGGTGTTGTGAGGTGTTGTGAGGTGTTGTGAGGTGTTGTGATGTGTTGTGTTGTGTGGTGTTGTGGTGTGTTGTGACGTGTTGTGACGTGTTGTGAGGTGTTGTGACGTGTTGTGACGTGTTGTGAGGTGTTGTGATGTGTTGTGTTGTGTGGTGTTGAAAGGTGTTGTGAGGTGTTGTGACGTGTTGTGACGTGTTGTGAGGTGTTGTGAGGTGTTGTGATGTGTTGTGTTGTGTGGTGTTGTGGTGTGTTGTGACGTGTTGTGACGTGTTGTGAGGTGTTGTGACGTGTTGTGACGTGTTGTGAGGTGTTGTGATGTGTTGTGTGGTGTTGAAAGGTGTTGTGGTGTGTTGTGACGTGTTGTGACGTGTTGTGAGGTGTTGTGAGGTGTTGTGACGTGTTGTGACGTGTTGTGAGGTGTTGTGATGTGTTGTGTGGTGTTGAAAGGTGTTGTGGTGTGTTGTGACGTGTTGTGACGTGTTGTGAGGTGTTGAAAGGTGTTGTGATGTGTTATGAGGTGTTGTGACGTGTTGTGACGTGTTGTGAGGTGTTGTGACGTGTTGTGAGGTGTTGTGATGTGTTGTGACGTGTTGTGATGTGTTGTGATGTGTTGTGACGTGTTGTGAGGTGTTGTGACGTGTTGTGAGGTGTTGTGATGTGTTGTGACGTGTTGTGAGGTGTTGTGACGTGTTGTGAGGTGTTGTGATGTGTTGTGAGGTGTTGTGATGTGTTGTGATGTGTTATGAGGTGTTGTGACGTGTTGTGACGTGTTGTGAGGTGTTGTGACGTGTTGTGAGGTGTTGTGATGTGTTGTGACGTGTTGTGAGGTGTTGTGACGTGTTGTGAGGTGTTGTGACGTGTTGTGAGGTGTTGTGAGGTGTTGTGACGTGTTGTGATGTGTTGTGACGTGTTGTGAGGTGTTGTGACGTGTTGTGATGTGTTGTGACGTGTTGTGAGGTGTTGTGATGTGTTATGAGGTGTTGTGATGTGTTGTGACGTGTTGTGAGGTGTTGTGACGTGTTGTGATGTGTTGTGATGTGTTGTGACGTGTTGTGACGTGTTGTGATGTGTTATGAGGTGTTGTGACGTGTTGTGACGTGTTGTGATGTGTTGTGATGTGTTGTGACGTGTTGTGATGTGTTATGAGGTGTTGTGACGTGTTGTGACGTGTTGTGATGTGTTGTGACGTGTTGTGATGTGTTATGAGGTGTTGTGACGTGTTGTGACGTGTTGTGATGTGTTGTGATGTGTTGTGACGTGTTGTGATGTGTTATGAGGTGTTGTGACGTGTTGTGACGTGTTGTGATGTGTTGTAACGTGTTGTGACGTGTTGTGATGTGTTGTGATGTGTTGTGACGTGTTGTGACGTGTTGTGACGTGTTGTGATGTGTTGTGACGTGTTGTGACGTGTTGTGACGTGTTGTGATGTGTTATGAGGTGTTGTGACGTGTTGTGACGTGTTGTGATGTGTTATGAGGTGTTGTGATGTGTTATGAGGTGTTGTGACGTGTTGTGACGTGTTGTGACGTGTTGTGAGGTGTTGTGATGTGTTGTGAGGTGTTGTGACGTGTTGTGAGAGGTTTTTGTGACGTGTTGTGAGGTGTTGTGACGTGTTGTGAGGTGTTGTGACGTGTTGTGAGGTGTTGTGAGGTGTTGTGATGTGTTGTGAGGTGTTGTGACGTGTTGTGAGGTGTTGTGACGTGTTGTGAGGTGTTGTGATATGTTATGAGGTGTTGTGACGTGTTGTGAGGTGTTGTGATGTGTTGTGAGGTGTTGTGACGTGTTGTGACGTGTTGTGACGTGTTGTGACGTGTTGTGAGGTGTTGTGACGTGTTGTGAGGTGTTGTGATGTGTTATGAGGTGTTGTGAGGTGTTGTGACGTGTTGTAATGTGTTGTGAGGTGTTGTGAGGTGTTGTGACGTGTTGTGACGTGTTGTGAGGTGTTGTGACGTGTTGTGAGGTGTTGTGATGTGTTATGAGGTGTTGTGAGGTGTTGTGACGTGTTGTGATGTGTTGTGATGTGTTGTGATGTGTTGTGAGGTGTTGTGAGGTGTTGTGAGGTGTTGTGACGTGTTGTGACGTGTTGTGACGTGTTGTGACGTGTTGTGATGTGTTGTGAGGTGTTGTGAGGTGTTGTGAGGTGTTGTGACGTGTTGTGAGGTGTTGTGACGTGTTGTGAGGTGTTGTGACGTGTTGTGATGTGTTATGAGGTGTTGTGACGTGTTGTGACGTGTTGTGAGGTGATGTGAGGTGTTGTGAGGTGAGGACTGGTATCAGCCACTTCCCCTGCACACTCCAGAGCTTTAAGGAGTATTATCTCCCTCTCACACTGGCATGAATTATCGAGGATATAATTTTCAAGATGACGCATTGTTGAGACTCAAATTAAGGCGGAGGGAAAGGAATTATCAGGGGGGGAAAGCGCCAAGCCATTACGACTGTATAGCACAGGGAAGGGGTCAGGATAAGGATTTGGGATGGGACGGAATGGTCCCCAACCACTTGGACGGTCGGGGATTGAACGCCGACCTGCATGAAGCGAGACCGTCGCTCTACCGTCCAGTCCAACCCAACCACTTGGCTGGACGGTGTTAAATGTTTAATGTCAGGCATGTATAAGACAACCGGTGGTGGCACAGGGGTAACGCTCTCGCCCTACTGGGAGCCTGTGGCTGAGCGGACAGAACGCTGGACCCGTGATCCTGTTGACCCGGGTTCGATCCCGGGCGCCGGCGAGATACAGTGGACAGAGTTTCTTTCACCTTGATGCCCCTGTTACCTAGTAGTAAATATGTGCCTGGGAGTTTGTCAGCTGTCACGGGCTGCTTCCTGGGGGTGGAGGCCTGGTCGAGGACCGGGCCGCGGGGTCACTAAAGCCCCGAAATCATCTCAAGATAACCTCAAGATAACCGTGCGCAGGTTGACTGTTGATCTCTCAAAGGTTCATAGCGTTGTACTATTGAGTTAGGCCAACTGCCACCCTAAAAATAATTAGAAAATTAACTAAATAGCCTAAATAACGTAACCTCTGCAGGCAGTCCTTGGCCTCATATATGGTATCTAAGGTCTTACATATTTATGTATGTGCTATACTAGGTTTTTTGGCATTTTATCGTATCTTTTACAGAAGTACAAAACGTGTACGTTTAGGTTACAACCGTCCACTTTTGTACATTATTGGCTGCAACTGTACACTTTTGTACATTAATATCGTGTAAACTATGCTCCCCGGGGACAACATTGTGTAAACTATGGTCTCCGGGTACAATATTGTGTAAACTATGCTCCCCGGGGACAATATAGTGTAAACTATGCTCCCCGGGGACAATATAGTGTAAACCATGCGCCCCGGGGGACAATATCATGTAAACCATGCTCCCCGGGGACAATATCATGTAAACTATGCTCTCGGGGGACAATATCATGTAAACTATGCTCTCGGGGGACAATATTGTGTAAACTATGCTCCCGGGGGACAATATCGTGTAAACTATGCTCCCCGGGGACAATATTGTGTAAATTATGCTCACCGGGACAATATTGTGTAAACTATGCTCCCCGGGGGACAATATTGTGTAAACTATGCTCCCCGGGGGACAATATCGTGTAAACTATGTTTCCCGGGGACAATATTGTGTAAACTATGCTCCCCGGGGACAATATTGTGTAAACTATGCTCCCCGGTGGACAATCTCGTGTAAACTATGCTCCCCGGGGGACAATATCGTGTAAACTATGCTCCCCAGTGACAATATTGTGAAAACTATGCTCCCCGGGGGACAATATTGTGTAAACTATGCTCCCCGGGGGACAATATCGTGTAAACTATGCTCCCCGGGGACAATATTGTGTAAACTATGTTCCTCGGGGTACAATATTATGTAAACTATGCTCCCTTGGGGGACAATACCGTGTAAACTATGCTCCCCGGGGGACAATATCGTGTAAACTATGCTCCCCGGGGGACAATATCATGTAAACCATGCTCCCCGGGGACAATATCGTGTAAACTATGCTCCCCGGGACAATATTGTGTAAACTATGCTCCCCGAGGACAATATCATGTAAACCATGCTCCCCGGGGGACAATATCGTGTAAACTATGCTCCCCGGGGGACAATATCATGTAAACCATGCTCCCCGGGGACAATATCGTGTAAACTATGCTCCCCGGGGGACAATATCGTGTAAACTATGCTCCCCGGGGGACAATATCATGTAAACCATGCTCCCCGGGGACAATATCGTGTAAACTATGCTCCCTGGGGGACAATATCGTGTAAACTATGCTCCCCGGGGGACAATATCGTGTAAACCATGCTCCGGGGGGGGAAATATCATGTAAACCATGCTCCCCGGGGGACAGTTTCGTGTAAACTATGCTCCCCGGGGGACAATATTGTGTAAACTATGCTCCCGGGGGACAATATAGTGTAAACCATGCTCCCTGGGGGGGACAAAATCGTGTAAACCATGCTCCCCGGGGACAATATCGTGTAAACTATGCTCCCGAGAGACACTATCGTGTAAACCATGCTCCCCCGGGGGACAGTATCGTGTAAACTATGCTCCCCGGGGACAATATTGTGTAAACTATGCTCCCCGGGGACAATATCGTGTAAACTATGCTCCCCGGGGACAATATCGTGTAAACTATGCTCCCCGGGGGACATTATCGTGTAAACTATGGTCCCGGGGACAATATCGTGTAAACTATACTCCCCCGGGGGACAGTATCGTGTAAACTATGCTCCCCCGGGGGACAGTATCGTGTAAACTATGCTCCCCCGGGGGACAGTATCGTGTAAACTATGCTCCCCGGGAGACATTATCGTGTAAACCATGCTCCCCCGGGGACAGTATCGTGTAAACTATGCTCCCCGGGGGACAATATCGTATAAACTATGCTCCCCGGGGACAATATCGTGTAAACTATGGTCCCGGGGGACAATATCGTGTAAACTATACTCCCCCGGGGGACAGTATCGTGTAAACTATGCTCCCCGGGGGACAGTATCGTGTAAACTATGCTCCCCCGGGGGACAGTATCGTGTAAACTATGCTCCCCGGGAGACAATATCGTGTAAACCATGCTCCCCCGGGGGACAGTATCGTGTAAACTATGCTCCCCGGGGGACAGTATCGTGTAAACTATGCTCCCCGGGGACACTCGGCGAGGTGTATACCCCAGCGTCTTGGGGTATACACGTTAAGGGTGGTCTTGTGTTGTGTTCAGCAGTAAGGTGATGGTTGGTCAGTAGTGTGACGTCCTTGAGAACATTCCCGCGGTTGGTAGGCCTAACGTCCTAGTCTGTCAGCCCCAGCGTTCGCAACGTTATCTTGAGGTTATCTTGAGATGATTTCGGGGCTTTAGTGTCCCCGCGGTCCGGTCCTCGACCAGGCCTCCACCCCCCAGGAAGCAGCCCGTGACAGCTGACTAACTCCCAGGTACCTATTTACTGCTAGGTAACAGGGGCATTCAGGGTGAAAGAAACTTTGCCCATTTGTTTCTGCCTCGTGCGGGAATCGAACCCGCGTCACAGAATTACGTACGAGTCCTGCGCGCTATCCACCAGGCTACGAGGTCCCTACGTCACTTAGTTGGTGTACTAAATTGCCCGAACCTAACCCAACCCAGGACTCACAAAGAGAAAATGAAACATCACGTCATTTTTTTTCCGAGCCTCAATGATTTTTAGAATATCAGTTTTTGGCTTTAGGGGATTTATAAGTGAAATGTACTATTGAAGAGGACAGGGGCCAGATTCACGAAGCAGTTAAGGAAGTACTTACGAACGTGTACATCTTTCCTCAATCTTTGACGCCTTTGGTTACATACATTAAACAGTTTACAGGCATGAAAACTTTCCAAGTAACTGTTGTTATTGTTATAAACAGACTCCTGGTGCTTCGGAGCTCATTAACTGTTTAATAATTGTAAACAAAGCCGCTGAAGATTGAGAAAAGATGTACAGGTTCATAAGTGCTTGCATAACTGCTTCGTGAATCTGGCCCCAGGTCGCAAACCTGGTGGGCTGTCCCGTTTTCTGTTCGTGTGTCCTCGGTTAGGTTAGGTTCGGGCAATTTAGTACATCAGTTTAGTGACGTTTTGAGCACTTGAGAAGACGGGCCCTTTTCCATTCATATAAATTCTTCCGCTGCTTATCAGGCATTAAAGTTTAGTTTACAATGAGGATATATGTCCCCCTTCACACAATCTTTTTAAGAAGCAGCTAAGAATATATTAGTCCATTACAGAAGAACTTCGATTAATTTAGTATGTCGTATACTCCTCTGGGCATATAAGTCAGGAGCCTTATTCTCTCTACCCCCCGATGGGTGTGGAGACCCTTTAGAGCGACCTCTGACCAGTTCACTAATGAGTTAAAGACCTTAATGACTGCCTCTCCGTATCTTATGGTTGGGCTCGGTGCATCCACCGTGATTTCAAAGTGCCAAAGCAATCACCGTTGCCTTAACCCTCGATGCACTGCACCAATGTGTATATTTCTAACATTAAAAGTAAATCATTTAAAGTCTGAAGAAGTTAGTATATAGAAGGTATAGAGTCAGTAAGCGCATTTGCCCAAATTATTGGCAAGTGTGTGGAGGAGAACATAGACCACCAGGAATCTGGTGGTCTATGTAATAGTGAGCTCTGAACACTCCACCAATAGCTGTTTCGTAATGTTCACGCGTCTAGTGAAGATTTTTAGGTAATAGCTGTTTGGTAATGTTCACGCGTCTAGTGAAGATTTTTAGGTAATAGCTGTTTGGTAATGTTCACGCGTCTAGTGAAGATTTTTAGGTAATAGCTGTTTGGTAATGTTCACGCGTCTAGTGAAGATTTTTAGGTAATACTTAATTAGTTAAATTTGATGAATTAAAATTATGCTTAACAATTTTGGATTGTCTGCATATTGTAAATTCCGTTCTCCCAGTAACCTGGTCCTCAGCTGTGTCACAGCTGCTGTTTGTCTGTGGCTGATTGAGTGTGTGTGGGGTGGGGGGGGGGCAGATGGTCTTTGGAGTGTGGGGGGGGGGCCTCCCAGTACACACTGCCATGGGCGTGTACTTGTCTCCCAGTACACACTACCATGGGTGTGTACATGCCTCCCAGTACACACTGCCATGGGTGTGTACTTGTCTCCCAGTACACACTGCCATGGGTGTGTACGTGCCTCCCAGTACACACTACCATGGGTGTGTACGTGCCTCCCAGTACACACTACCATGGGTGTGTACTTGTCTCCCAGTACACACTACCATGGGTGTGTGCTGCCTCCCAGTACACACTACCATGGGCGTGTGCTTGTCTCCCAGTACACACTACCATGGGTGTGTGCTGCCTCCCAGTACACACTACCATGGGCGTGTGCTTGTCTCCCAGTACACACTACCATGGGTGTGTGCTGCCTCTCAGTACACACTACCATGGGTGTGTGCTGCCTCCCAGTACACACTACCATGGGTGTGTGCTGCCTCCCAGTACACACTACCATGGGTGTGTGCTTGGCTCCCAGTGCACACTACCATGGGCGTGTGCTTGGCTCCCAGTACACACTACCATGGGCGTGTACTTGTCTCCCAGTACACACTACCATGGGTGTGTGCTTGGCTCCCAGTACACACTACCATGGGCGTGCACTTGTCTCCCAGTACACACTACCATGGGCGTGTGCTTGTCTCCCAGTACACACTACCATGGGTGTGTACTTGCCTCCCAGTACACACTACCATGGGCGTGTGCTTGTCTCCCAGTACACACAACCATGGGTGTGTGCTGCCTCCCAGTACACACTACCATGGGTGTGTGCTGCCTCCCAGTACACACTACCATGGGCGTGCACTTGTCTCCCAGTACACACTACCATGGGCGTGTGCTTGTCTCCCAGTACACACTACCATGGGTGTGTGCTTGCCTCCCAGTACACACTACCATGGGTGTGTGCTGCCTCCCAGTACACGCAATATCTAAAGCAGTTCACGCAATATCTAAAGCAGTTCACGCAATATCTAAAGCAGTACACGCCTTATCTAAAGCCTCCATCTGCTGCTGTGAGTTTGCTGTAAACAAAGCTACAAGAATTACATAAGTTTTGAAGCAAAACGCATCAAATCCCTTCTGTCATAATCTTTAATCTCCAAACCCTGATAAAAGTTGCTAACTTTTGCCTTAAGCAAACATATCAAACAATTTATTCAAGTGATTTATAAAAAAGTCTCAGGCAATAAAAATCTTACAATTGTGTTGTCATAAGCAAAATATAGAAATATGTAAACAATACAGAAGCGCCTTTGTTTGAAATTGGTATTATTAATGTTGAGAGAGCAAGCAGTAGCGGCGTGGGTGATGGTACAGTCAAGGTTAAGGGTACAGTGGCCTCTTGTGTCCTCTAGGTGTACCGGCACCAGGTACAGTGGCCTCTTGTGTTCTCTAGGTGTACCGGTACCAGGTACAGTGGCCTCTTGTGTCCTCTAGGTGTACCGTCGCCAGGTACAGTGGCCTCTTGTGTCCTCTAGATGTACCGGTACCAGGTACAGTAGCCTCTTGTGTCCTCTGGGTGTACCGGCACCAGGTACAGTGGCCTCGTGTGTCCTCTAGGTGTACCGGTACCAGGTACAGTGGCCTCTTGTGTCCTCTAGTACCTGGAGCAGGTACCTGGTACTCCGATATGTAGATACCAGCCAAGCTACAGTGTGGCTGGTGATGGTAGTGGCTTGTGATACAGTGTGGCTGGTGGTACAGTGTGGCTGGTGGTACAGTGTGGCTGGTGATGGCAAGGCTTGTGGTACAGTGTGGCTGGTGATGGTAGTGGCTTGTGGTACAGTGTGGCTGGTGATGGTAGTGGCTTGTGGTACAGTGTGGCTGGTGATGGTAGTGGCTGGTGGTACAGTGTGGCTGGTGATGGCAAGGCTGGTGGTAGAGTGTGGCTGGTGATGGCAAGGCTTGTGATACAGTGTGGCTGGTGATGGTAGTGGCTTGTGATACAGTGTGGCTGGTGATGGTAGTGGCTTGTGATACAGTGTGGCTGGTGGTACAGTGTGGCTGGTGGTACAGTGTGGCTGGTGATGGTAGTGGCTTGTGATACAGTGTGGCTGGTGATGGTAGTGGCTTGTGATACAGTGTGGCTGGTGATGGTAGTGGCTTGTGATACAGTGTGGCTGGTGATGGTAGTGGCTTGTGATACAGTGTGGCTGGTGGTACAGTGTGGCTGGTGATGGCAAGGCTGGTGGTACAGTGTGGCTGGTGATGGCAAGGCTTGTGATACAGTGTGGCTGGTGATGGCAAGGCTTGTGGTACAGTGTGGCTGGTGATGGCAAGGCTTGTGGTACAGTGTGGCTGGTGATGGTAGTGGCTTGTGATACAGTGTGGCTGGTGGTACAGTGTGGCTGGTGATGGCAAGGCTTGTGATACAGTGTGGCTGGTGATGGTAGTGGCTTGTGATACAGTGTGGCTGGTGATGGTAGTGGCTTGTGATACAGTGTGGCTGGTGATGGTAGTGGCTTGTGATACAGTGTGGCTGGTGATGACAAGGCTTGTGATACAGTGTGGCTGGTGATGGCAAGGCTTGTGATACAGTGTGGCTGGTGATGGCAAGGCTTGTGATACAGTGTGGCTGGTGATGGCAAGGCTGGTGGTACAGTGTGGCTGGTGATGGTAGTGGCTTGTGATACTGTGTGGCTGGTGGTACAGTGTGGCTGGTGATGGCAAGGCTTGTGATACAGTGTGGCTGGTGATGGCAAGGCTTGTGATACAGTGTGGCTGGTGATGGTAGTGGCTTGTGATACAGTGTGGCTGGTGATGGTAGTGGCTTGTGATACAGTGTGGCTGGTGATGACAAGGCTTGTGATACAGTGTGGCTGGTGATGGCAAGGCTGGTGGTACAGTGTGGCTGGTGATGGCAAGGCTGGTGGTACAGTGTGGCTGGTGATGGCAAGGCTGGTGGTACAGTGTGGCTGGTGATGGCAAGGCTTGTGATACAGTGTGGCTGGTGATGGTAGTGGCTTGTGATACAGTGTGGCTGGTGATGGTAGTGGCTTGTGATACAGTGTGGCTGGTGATGGTAGTGGCTTGTGATACAGTGTGGCTGGTGATGGTAGTGGCTTGTGATACAGTGTGGCTGGTGATGGCAAGGCTTGTGATACAGTGTGGCTGGTGATGGCAAGGCTTGTGGTACAGTGTGGCTGGTGATGACAAGGCTTGTGATACAGTGTGGCTGGTGATGACAAGGCTTGTGATACAGTGTGGCTGGTGATGGTAGTGGCTTGTGATACAGTGTGGCTGGTGATGACAAGGCTTGTGATACAGTGTGGCTGGCGATGGTAGTGGCTTGTGATACAGTGTGGCTGGTGATACAGTGTGGCTGGTGATGGCAAGGCTGGTGGTACAGTGAGGCTGGTGATGGCAAGGCTTGTGGTACAGTGTGGCTGGTGATGGCAAGGCTTGTGGTACAGTGTGGCTGGTGATGGTAGTGGCTCGTGATACAGTGTGGCTAGTGATGGTAGTGGCTTGTGATACAGTGTGGCTGGTGGTACAGTGTGGCTGGTGATGGCAAGGCTTGTGATACAGTGTGGCTGGTGATGGCAAGGCTTGTGATACAGTGTGGCTGGTGATGGTAGTGGCTTGTCATACAGTGTGGCTGGTGATGGTAGTGGCTTGTGATACAGTGTGGCTGGTGATGACAAGGCTTGTGATACAGTGTGGCTGGTGATGGCAAGGCTGGTGGTACAGTGTGGCTGGTGATGGCAAGGCTGGTGGTACAGTGTGGCTGGTGATGGCAAGGCTGGTGGTACAGTGTGGCTGGTGATGGCAAGGCTTGTGATACAGTGTGGCTGGTGATGGTAGTGGCTTGTGATACAGTGTGGCTGGTGATGGTAGTGGCTTGTGATACAGTGTGGCTGGTGATGGTAGTGGCTTGTGATACAGTGTGGCTGGTGATGGTAGTGGCTTGTGATACAGTGTGGCTGGTGATGACAAGGCTTGTGATACAGTGTGGCTGGTGATGGCAAGGCTGGTGGTACAGTGTGGCTGGTGATGGCAAGGCTGGTGGTACAGTGTGGCTGGTGATGGCAAGGCTGGTGGTACAGTGTGGCTGGTGATGGCAAGGCTTGTGATACAGTGTGGCTGGTGATGGTAGTGGCTTGTGATACAGTGTGGCTGGTGATGGTAGTGGCTTGTGATACAGTGTGGCTGGTGATGGTAGTGGCTTGTGATACAGTGTGGCTGGTGATGGTAGTGGCTTGTGATACAGTGTGGCTGGTGATGGCAAGGCTTGTGATACAGTGTGGCTGGTGATGGCAAGGCTTGTGGTACAGTGTGGCTGGTGATGACAAGGCTTGTGATACAGTGTGGCTGGTGATGACAAGGCTTGTGATACAGTGTGGCTGGCGATGGTAGTGGCTTGTGATACAGTGTGGCTGGTGATACAGTGTGGCTGGTGATGGCAAGGCTGGTGGTACAGTGAGGCTGGTGATGGCAAGGCTTGTGGTACAGTGTGGCTGGTGATGGCAAGGCTTGTGGTACAGTGTGGCTGGTGATGGTAGTGGCTCGTGATACAGTGTGGCTAGTGATGGTAGTGGCTTGTGATACAGTGTGGCTGGTGATGGTAGTGGCTTGTGATACAGTGTGGCTGGTGGTACAGTGTGGCTGGTGGTACAGTGTGGCTGGTGATGACAAGGCTTGTGATACAGTGTGGCTGGTGATGGTAGTGGCTTGTGATACAGTGTGGCTGGTGGTACAGTGTGGCTGGTGATGGCAAGGCTTGTATTACAGTGTGGCTGGTGATGGTAGTGGCTTGTGATACAGTGTGGCTGGTGATGGTAGTGGCTTGTGATACAGTGTGGCTGGTGATGGTAGTGGCTTGTGATACAGTGTGGCTGGTGATGGTAGTGGCTTGTGGTACAGTGTGGCTGGTGATGGTAGTGGCTTGTGATACAGTGTGGCTGGTGGTACAGTGTGGCTGGTGATGGCAAGGCTTGTGATACAGTGTGGCTGGTGATGGCAAGGCCTGTGGTACAGTGTGGCTGGTGATGGCAAGGCTTGTGGTACAGTGTGGCTGGTGATGGCAAGGCTTGTGGTACAGTGTGGCTGGTGATGGTAGTGGCTTGTGATACAGTGTGGCTGGTGATGGCAAGGCTTGTGATACAGTGTGGCTGGTGGTACAGTGTGGCTGGTGATGGCAAGGCTTGTGATACAGTGTGGCTGGTGATGGTAGTGGCTTGTGATACAGTGTGGCTGGTGGTACAGTGTGGCTGGTGGTACAGTGTGGCTGGTGATGACAAGGCTTGTGATACAGTGTGGCTGGTGATGGTAGTGGCTTGTGATACAGTGTGGCTGGTGGTACAGTGTGGCTGGTGATGGCAAGGCTTGTATTACAGTGTGGCTGGTGATGGTAGTGGCTTGTGATACAGTGTGGCTGGTGATGGTAGTGGCTTGTGATACAGTGTGGCTGGTGATGGTAGTGGCTTGTGATACAGTGTGGCTGGTGATGGTAGTGGCTTGTGGTACAGTGTGGCTGGTGATGGTAGTGGCTTGTGATACAGTGTGGCTGGTGGTACAGTGTAGCTGGTGATGGCAAGGCTTGTGATACAGTGTGGCTGGTGATGGCAAGGCCTGTGGTACAGTGTGGTTGGTGATGGCAAGGCTTGTGGTACAGTGTGGCTGGTGATGGCAAGGCTTGTGGTACAGTGTGGCTGGTGATGGTAGTGGCTTGTGATACAGTGTGGCTGGTGATGGCAAGGCTTGTGATACAGTGTGGCTGGTGGAACAGTGTGGCTGGTGATGGCAAGGCTTGTGATACAGTGTGGCTGGTGATGGCAAGGCTTGTGATACAGTGTGGCTGGTGATGGCAAGGCTTGTGATACAGTGTGGCTAGTGATGGTAGTGGCTGGTGGTACAGTGTGGCTGGTGATGGCAAGGCTGGTGGTACAGTGTGGCTGGTGATGGCAAGGCTGGTGATACAGTGTGGCTGGTGATGGCAAGGCTTGTGATACAGTGTGGCTGGTGATGGCAAGGCTTGTGATACAGTGTGGCTGGTGATGGCAAGGCTTGTGATACAGTGTGGCTGGTGATGGTAGTGGCTTGTGATACAGTGTGGCTGGTGATGGCAAGGCTTGTGATACAGTGTGGCTGGTGATGGTAGTGGCTGGTGGTACAGTGTGGCTGGTGGTACAGTGTGGCTGGTGATGACAAGGCTTGTGATACAGTGTGGCTGGTGATGGCAAGGCTTGTGGTACAGTGTGGCTGGTGATGACAAGGCTTGTGATACAGTGTGGCTGGTGGTACAGTGTGGCTGGTGGTACAGTGTGGCTGGTGGTACAGTGTGGCTGGTGATGGCAAGGCTTGTGATACAGTGTGGCTGGTGGTACAGTGTGGCTGGTGGTACAGTGTGGCTGGTGGTACAGTGTGGCTGGTGATGGCAAGGCTGGTGGTACAGTGTGGCTGGTGATAACAAGGCTGGTGATACAGTGTATCTTGTTATAGTATAGTGAAGAGAATGAATAACCTTGAACAAAATAATGAAGACGATTCTGTGAGTGTAGTGACCGAGCACACTGAACCAACCCGGCCAAGACATTAACCACAACATTGGTAACAAAAAGTTCAACGTCCCGTCCAACCCACACTAGAAAAAGCCAACAAGTTAATTACAAAATTGTCTCCAGCAATAATATTCTACCAGATAGAACTGAGGAGAAATTACACAGGAAGTCCCAAGACAGAACACTGGGGACAGTATCCCCAGGGGACAGTATCACCAGGGGACAGTATCCCCAGGGGACAGTATCACCAGGGGACAGTATCACCAGGGGACAGTATCACTGCTGGTGGTGAGGACAGTATCACCAGGGGACAGTCTCACCAGGGGACAGTATCACCAGGGGACAGTATCACCAGGGGACAGTATCACCAGGGGACAGTATCACCAGGGGACAGTATCACTGCTGGTGGTGAGGACAGTATCACCAGGGGACAGTATCACCAGGGGACAGTATCACCAGGGGACAGTAACACAGTTGGTGGTGAGGACAGTAACACCAGGGGACAGTATCACCAGGGGACAGTAACACTGCTGGTGGTGAGGACAGTATCACCAGGGGACAGTATCACCAGGGGACAGTATCACCAGGGGACAGTAACACAGCTGGTGGTGAGGACAGTAACACCAGGGGACAGTATCACCAGGGGACAGTAACACTGCTGGTGGTGAGGACAGTATCACCAGGGGACAGTATCACCAGGGGGACAGTATCACCAGGGGACAGTATCACCAGGGGACAGTAACACAGCTGGTGGTGAGGACAGTAACACCAGGGGACAGTATCACCAGGGGACAGTATCACTGCTGGTGGTGAGGACAGTATCAGCAGGGGACAGTATCACCAGGGGACAGTATCACCAGGGGACAGTATCACCAGGGGACAGTATCACCAGGGGACAGTAACACAGCTGGTGGTGAGGACAGTAACACCAGGGGACAGTATCACCAGGGGACAGTAACACTGCTGGTGGTGAGGACAGTATCACCAGGGGACAGTATCACCAGGGGACAGTATCACCAGGGGACAGTAACACAGCTGGTGGTGAGGACAGTATCACCAGGGGACAGTATCACCAGGGGACAGTATCATCAGGGGACAGTATCACCAGGGGACAGTATCACCAGGGGACAGTATCACCAGGGGACAGTATCACCAGGGGACAGTATCACCAGGGGACAGTATCATCAGGGGACAGTATCACCAGGGGACAGTATCACCAGGGGACAGTATCACCAGGGGACAGTATCACCAGGGGACAGTATCACCAGGGGACAGTATCACCAGGGGACAGTATCACCAGGGGACAGTATCACCAGGGGACAGTATCATCAGGGGACAGTATCACCAGGGGACAGTATCACCAGGGGACAGTATCATCAGGGGACAGTATCACCAGGGGACAGTATCATCAGGGGACAGTATCACCAGGGGACAGTATCACCAGGGGACAGTATCACCAGGGGACAGTATCACCAGGGGACAGTATCACCAGGGGACAGTATCACTGCTGCAGGTGAGGACAGTATCACCAGGGGACAGTATCACCAGGGGACAGTATCACCAGGGGACAGTATCACCAGGGGACAGTATCACCAGGGGACAGTAACACAGCTGGTGGTGAGGACAGTAACACCAGGGGACAGTATCACCAGGGGACAGTAACACTGCTGGTGGTGAGGACAGTATCACCAGGGGACAGTATCACCAGGGGACAGTATCACCAGGCGGACAGTATCACCAGGGGACAGTAACACAGCTGGTGGTGAGGACAGTAACACCAGGGGACAGTATCACCAGGGGACAGTAACACTGCTGATGGTGAGGACAGTATCACCAGGGGACAGTATCACCAGGGGACAGTATCACCAGGGGACAGTATCACCAGGGGAGGACAGTATCACCAGGGGACAGTATCACCAGGGGACAGTATCACCAGGGGACAGTATCACCAGGGGACAGTATCACCAGGGGACAGTATCACCAGGGGACAGTATCACCAGGGGACAGTATCACCAGGGGACAGTATCACCAGGGGACAGTATCATCTGGGGACAGTATCACCAGGGGACAGTATCACCAGGGGACAGTATCACCAGGGGACAGTATCACCAGGGGACAGTATCACCAGGGGACAGTAACACCAGGGGACAGTATCACCAGGGGACAGTATCACCAGGGGACAGTATCACCAGGGGACAGTATCACCAGGGGACAGTATCACCAGGGGACAGTATCACCAGGGGACAGTATCACCAGGGACAGTAATCACCAGGGGACAGTATCACCAGGGGACAGTATCACCAGGGGACAGTATCACCAGGGGACAGTATCACCAGGGGACAGTATCACCAGGGGACAGTATCACCAGGGGACAGTATCACCAGGGGACAGTATCACCAGGGGACAGTAACACCAGGGGACAGTATCACCAGGGGACAGTATCACCAGGGGACAGTATCACCAGGGGACAGTATCACCAGGGGACAGTAACACCAGGGGACAGTATCACCAGGGGACAGTATCACCAGGGGACAGTATCACCAGGGGACAGTATCACCAGGGGACAGTATCACCAGGGGACAGTATCACCAGGGGACAGTAACACCA
>NC_091152.1:11379012-11526512 GCF_040958095.1 Procambarus clarkii
GGAGGCAGGAGGGGTAGTGTCTGGAGCAGGTGGTGGTGTGGAGGGGGAGGCAAGAGGGGTAGTGTCTGGAGCAGGAGGTGGTGTGGAGGGGGAGGCAGGAGGGGTAGTGTCTGGAGCAGGAGGTGGTGTGGAGGGGGAGGGAGAGGCAGGAGGGGTAGTGTCTGGAGCAGGAGGTGGTGTGGAGGGGGAGGCAGGAGGGGTAGTGTCTGGAGCAGGAGGTGGTGTGGAGGGGGAGGCAGGAGGGGTAGTGTCTGGAGCAGGTGGTGGTGTGGAGGGGGAGGCAGGAGGGGTAGTGTCTGGAGCAGGAGGTGGTGTGGAGGGGGAGGCAAGAGGGGTAGTGTCTGGAGCAGGTGGTGGTGTGAAGGGAGAGGCAGGAGGGGTAGTGTCTGGAGCAGGAGGTGGTGTGGAGGGGGAGGCAGGAGGGGTAGTGTCTGGAGCAGGAGGTGGTGTGGAGGGGGAGGCAAGAGGGGTAGTGTCTGGAGCAGGTGGTGGTGTGGAGGGAGAGGCAGGAGGGGTAGTGTCTGGAGCAGGAGGTGGTGTGGAGGGGAAGGGTGAGGCAGGAGGGGTAGTGTCTGGAGCAGGTGGTGGTGTGGAGGGGGAGGCAGGAGGGGTAGTGTCTGGAGCAGGTGGTAGTGTGGAGAGGGTGGAAGAGGCAGGATGGGTAGTGTCTGGAGCATGAGGAGGTGTGGAGGGGGAAGGGGAGGCAGGAGAGGTAGTGTCTGGAGCAGGTGGTGGTGTGGAGGGGGAGGCAGGAGGGGTAGTGTCTGGAGCAGCAGGAGGTGTGGAGGGGGTGGAAGAGGCAGGAGGGGTAGTGTCTGGAGCAGCAGGAGGTGGTGTGGAGGGGAAGGGTGAGGCAGGAGGGGTAGTGTCTGGAGCAGGAGGTGGTGTGGAGGGGGAGGCAGGAGGGGTAGTGTCTGGAGCAGGAGGTGGTGTGGAGGGGGATGCAGGAGGGGTAGTGTCTGGAGCAGGTGGTGGTGTGGAGGGGGAGGCAGGAGGGGTAGTGTCTGGAGCAGGAGGAGGTGTGGAGGGGGTGGGAGAGGCAGGAGGGGTAGTGTCTGGAGCAGGAGGTGGTGTGGAGGGGGAGGCAGGAGGGGTAGTGTCTGGAGCAGGTGGTGGTGTGGAGGGGGAGGCAGGAGGGGTAGTGTCTGGAGCAGCAGGAGGTGTGGAGGGGGTGGGAGAGGCAGGAGGGGTAGTGTCTGGAGCAGGTGGAGGTGTGGAGGGGGAGGGAGAGGCAGGAGGGGTAGTGTCTGGAGCAGGAGGTGGTGTGGAGGGGGAGGGAGAGGCAGGAGGGGTAGTGTCTGGAGCAGGTGGTGGTGTGGAGGGGGAGGCAGGAGGGGTAGTGTCTGGAGCAGGAGGAGGTGTGGAGGGGGTGGGAGAGGCAGGAGGGGTAGTGTCTGGAGCAGGAGGTGGTGTGGAGGGAGAGGCAGGAGGGGTAGTGTCTGGAGCAGGTGGTGGTGTGGAGGGGGAGGCAGGAGGGGTAGTGTCTGGAGCAGCAGGAGGTGTGGAGGGGGTGGGAGAGGCAGGAGGGGTAGTGTCTGGAGCAGGTGGAGGTGTGGAGGGGGAGGGAGAGGCAGGAGGGGTAGTGTCTGGAGCAGGAGGTGGTGTGGAGGGGGAGGGAGAGGCAGGAGGGGTAGTGTCTGGAGCAGGAGGTGGTGTTGAGGGGGGAGGGAGAGGCTGGAGGGGGTAGTGTCTGGAGCAGGTGGTGGTGTGGAGGGGGAGGGAGAGGCAGGAGGGGTAGTGTCTGGAGCAGGAGGTGGTGTGGAGGGGTGGGAGAGGCAGGAGGGGTAGTGTCTGGAGCAGGTGGTGGTGTGGAGGGGGAGGGGGAGGCAGGAGGGGTAGTGTCTGGAGCAGGAGGTGGTGTGGAGGGAGTGGGAGAGGCAGGAGGGGTAGTGTCTGGAGCAGGTGGTGGTGTGGAGTGGGAGGGAGAGGCAGGAGGGGTAGTGTCTGGAGCAGGAGGTGGTGTGGAGGGGACTGGTGAGGCAGGAGGGGTAGTGTCTGGAGCAGGTGGTGGTGTGGAGGTTGAGGCAGGAGGGGTAGTGTCTGGAGCAGGAGGAGGTGTGGAGGGAGAGGGAGAGGCAGGAGGGGTGGTGTCTGGAGCAGGTGGTGGTGTGGAGAGGGAGGGGGAGGCAGGAGTGGTAGTGTCTGGAGCAGGAGGTGGTGTGGAGGGGGAGGGGGAGGCAGGAGGGGTAGTGTCTGGAGCAGGAGGAGGTGTGGAGGGAGAGGGAGAGGCAGGAGGGGTAGTGTCTGGAGCAGGTGGTGGTGTGGAGGGGGAGGGAGAGGCAGGAGGGGTAGTGTCTGGAGCAGGAGGTGGTGTGGAGGGGGAGGGAGAGGCAGGAGGGGTAGTGTCTGGAGCAGGAGGTGGTGTGGAGGGGACTGGTGAGGCAGGAGGGGTAGTGTCTGGAGCAGGAGGTGGTATGGAGGGGGTGGGAGAGGCAGGAGGTGGTGTGGAGGGGGGTGGGAGAGGCGAGGAGGGGTAGTGTCTGGAGCAGGAGGTGGTATGTAGGGGGTGGGAGAGGCAGGAGGTGGTGTGGAGGGGGTGGGAGAGGCAGGATGGGTAGTGTCTGGAGCAGGAGGATGTGTGGAGGGGGTGGGAGAGGCAGGAGGTGGTGTGGAGGGGGAGGCAGGAGGGGTAGTGTCTGGAGCAGGAGGAGGTGTGGAGGGGGTGGAAGACGCTAGTATGGAGCAGGGAGGCGAAGGTGGTGTTTTGTTCAGACTCTCTTGTGGTGTTTGTGCTATGAGTTTATGGTTGTGTTAACTGCATATTGTCATGGGAGAGTTCTGGGAGGGTGGGATGTGTGTTGTGGGAGGGTGGTGTGTGTGTTGTGGGAGGGTGGGGTGTGTCTTGTGGGAGGGTGGGGTGTGTGTTGTGGGAGGGTGGGATGTGTGTTGTGGGAGGGTGGGGTGTGTGTTGTGGGAGGGTGTGGTGTGTGTTGTGGGAGGGTGGGATGTGTGTTGTGGGAGGGTGTGGTGTGTGTTGTGGGAGGGTGTGGTGTGTGTTGTGGGAGGGTGTGGTGTGTGTTCTGGGAGGGTGGGGTGTGTGTTGTGGGTGGGTGTGGTGTGTGTTGTGGGAGGGTGTGGTGTGTGTGTTGTGGGAGGGTGTGGTGTGTGTTGTGGGAGGGTGGGGTGTGTGTTGTGGGAGGGTGTGGTGTGTGTGTTGTGGGAGGGTGTGGTGTGTGTGTTGTGGGAGGGTGTGGTGTGTGTTGTGGGAGGGTGTGGTGTGTGTTGTGGGAGGGTGTGGTGTGTGTTCTGGGAGGGTGTGGTGTGTGTTGTGGGAGGGTGGGGTGTGTGTGTTGTGGGAGGGTGTGGTGTGTGTTCTGGGAGGGTGTGGTGTGTGTTGTGGGAGGGTGTGGTGTGTGGTGTGGTGTGTGTTGTGGGAGGGTGTGGTGTGTGTTGTGGGAGGGTGGGGTGTGTGTTGTGGGTGGGTGGGGTGTGTGTTGTGGGAGGGTGTGGTGTATGTGTTGTGGGAGGGTGTGGTGTGTGTTGTGGGTGGGTGGGGTGTGTGTTGTGGGAGGGTGTGGTGTGTGTGTTGTGGGAGGGTGTGGTGTGTGTTGTGGGTGGGTGGGGTGTGTGTTGTGGGAGGGTGTGGTGTGTGTTGTGGGTGGGTGGGGTGTGTGTTGTGGGAGGGTGTGGTGTGTGTTGTGGGAGGGTGTGGTGTGTGTTGTGGGAGGGTGTGGTGTGTGTTGTGGGAGAGTGTGGTGTGTGTTGTGGGTGGGTGGGGTGTGTGTTGTGGGAGGGTGGGGTGTGTGTGTTGTGGGAGGGTGGGGTGTGTGTTGTGGGAGGGTGGGGTGTGTGTTGTGGGAGGGTGGGGTGTGTGTTGTGGGAGGGTGTTGTGTGTGTGTTGTGGGAGGGTGGGGTGTGTGTTGTGGGAGGGTGTGTGTTGTGGGAGGGTGTGGTGTGTGTTGTGGGAGGGTGTGGTGTGTGTTGTGGGAGGGTGTGGTGTGTGTTGTGGGAGGGTGTGGTGTGTGTTGTGGGAGGGTGGGGTGTGTGTGTTGTGGGAGGGTGGGGTGTGTGTGTTGTGGGAGGGTGGGGTGTGTGAGTTGTGGGAGGGTGGGGTGTGTGTGTTGTGGGAGGGTGGGGTGTGTGTGTTGTGGGAGGGTGGGGTGTGTGTTGTGGGAGGGTGGGGTGTGTGTTGTGGGAGGGTGGGGTGTGTGTTGTGGGAGGGTGTGGTGTGTGTTGTGGGAGGGTGGGATGTGTGTGTTGTGGGAGGGTGGGGGTGTGTGTTGTGGGAGGGTGGGGTGTGTGTGTTGTGGGAGGGTGTGGTGTGTGTTGTGGGAGGGTGGGGTGTGTTACTTTTAGCCGGGGTGCCATGCTTTCACCCCTGTTAGCCGGGGTGCCATGCTTTCACCCCTGTTAGCCGGGGTGCCATGCTTTCACCCCTGTTAGCCGGGGTGCCATGCTTTCACCCCTGTTAGTTGGGGTGCCATGCTTTCACCCCTGTTAGCCGGGGTGCCATGCTTTCACCCCTGTTAGCCGGGGTGCCATGCTTTCACCCCTGTTAGCCGGGGTGCCATGCTTTCACCCCTGTTAGCCGGGGTGCCATGCTTTCACCCCTGTTAGCCGGGGTGCCATGCTTTCACCCCTGTTAGCCGGGGTGCCATGCTTTCACCCCTGTTAGCCGGGGTGCCATGCTTTCACCCCTGTTAGCCGGGGTGCCATGCTTTCACCCCTGTTAGCCGGGGTGCCATGCTTTCACCCCTGTTAGCCGGGTGAAATTTCGTAGATGTAGATGTTAAGAGAGAAGAAAAGAGAATGAAAGAGTGAGTGAGTGAGAGGGTGAAAGAATGAGAAAAAGAGAACGAAAGAGATTGAAAAATTGCTCAATTCTCAATTTTTTACACAAATCACAGTCAAAAACACAATCTTGCACGATCTCTTACACAAATCAGTCGACCGAGCGGACAGCACACTGCACTTGTGATCCTGGGTTCGATCCCAGGCGCCGGCGAGAAACAATGAGCAAAGTTTCTTTCACCCTACGCCCCTGTTACCTAGCAGTAAAATAGGTACCTGGGTGTTAGTCAGCTGTCACAGGCTGCTTCCTGGGGGTGGAGGCTTGGTCGAGGACCGGGCCGCGGGGACACTAAAAAAAAAGCCCCGAAATCATCTCAAGATAACCTCAAGATAATACAAATACCCCTTTCACACTTACGCGTCAACCCACCTAACCTATACTAGTGTTCAGTCGTAAATCTCATCTATTCGCTGTTTAACTCTGAATATCAATAAACTTTTCGCACGTCCCCATCTCTCCTCCCAACAGAACCATTCGTAGATACTCTTCGTAATTTCCCAAGTATCCTCTGACCATCTCTGAATAACGATATACCAACTCGTAGCCTGGTGGATAGCGCGCAGGACTCGTAATTCTGTGGCGCGGGTTCGATTCCCGCACGAGGCAGAAACAAATGGGCAAAGTTTCTTTCACCCTGAATGCCCCTGTTACCTAGCAGTAAATAGGTACCTGGGTGTTAGTCAGCTGTCACGGGCTGCTTCCTGGGGGTGGAGGCCTGGTCGAGGACCGGGCCGCGGGGACACTAATGCCCCGAAATCATCTCAAGATAACCTCAAGATAACTCATCAACACCTAATCTTTCATCTAAAATGTCTATTCAACTTTTAATGTATCTTACCCTCTCTGTACCTTGGTTATCTTCTTAAGGTTATCTTAACATGATTTCGGGGCTTTTTAGTGTTCCCGCGGCCCGGTCCTCGACCAGGCCTCCACCCCCCAGGAAGCAGCCCGTGACAGCTGACTAACACCCAGGTACCTATTTTACTGCTAGGTAACAGGGGCATAGGGTGAAAGAAACTCTGCCCAATGTTTCTCGCCGGCGCCTGGGATCGACCCCAGGACCACAGGATCACAAGTCCAGCTGTGCTGTCCGCTCGGCCGACCGGCTCCCTTGTCAGACTACTTTGTTAAATCTGCGTAATCACTGACTGAAAAACATGTCTTTCGCTCAACCTTCTTTTGTCAGCTTATCCATCAGTCTGTTAGTTATTTTACAAGTAAATCTCACTCAGGGTGACCATTTTTATCGTATGTTCTCTGACGCGACATAAATTACCGTAAAGGTGTCGCAGTAATCAGTTCAGTTTCAGTAGCTTTCGCCAGATCTCTGCGCTCACCCACATATTGCTCAGTTCGTTCCCCGCGTGATGCAACCGAATTTACCAATAAATTCACCATTTTTCCATCACGTCCAAAAGGTGTTGCTATTTCCAGTACCAGATTAAACTATCATTTCAATGTAAGAATTGCTTCATCAGGTTCTCGTTGGTTAGTTTGTGTATTTTCCTATCAAGGTGCAGTTATTTCCAGTCATAAGATGCTTATCTTAAGATACTAACAAGGTTAGGTAAGGTCGGTGTTTTCTATGAATCTTTTTAAGGGTATCTATTATGTTTAGTATGTCACCTATGCACGTTGTTAATAAGTCAATATTGACTTTACGAATTTGCGAGAACGGGTTGCATATTAACAGTTTCCATCAACTTGTGACTTTGCCAACCAATCATTAGTTGGAGCCCCGTGTCATTACGGGCTCACTTTAGCCCGTGCTACATGGACATTTTACTCAGAGTAGCTGAATCTAAAACAACAACAAACAACCAATCAACTCTAAAACTTGTTCACAGTATATTTTCCTTTACTTCACATTCGTAAAGAAAAATCCACCGATCCTAACCTGTCCAAGTGAGATTCGATCAACCTTTGTGTCGTCAGGGTGAGGTACCTTACCTTGAGGTTACCTTGAGGTGCTTCCGGGGCTTAGCGTCCCCGCGGCCCGGTCGTCGACCAGGCCTCCTGGTTGCCGAACTGATCAACCAGGCTGTTGGACGCGGCTGCTCGCAGCCTGACGTACGAGTCAAAGCATTAGATCAGATTAGTTATACGTTTCCTCAATATTTTGTTTCTACTGCCTATAGGGACTTCTATTTATGATCTTGTTCTCTCAATATTTCTCCAGTCACTCCATATTTACAAGGAACTGTTGCATCAACAGATAACCTCAAGATAGTCCGCACTTAATGACAGCTACAGACCTTTTGTATTCTGTTATTGAATCAGATAATCACTATGCTTACATGGAATTAAGAAGTTTGTAGTGATATTGATCAGCTCTCTCCTCGTTATCAGGTTCAAGTGGATATCTTCCTCTTGTATAAATCCCCTGTAGAAGAAGAAAGATATAGTTATAAGTTTGTTATCTTGCGGTTATCTTGAGATGATGATTTCGGGGCTTTAGTGTCCCCGCGGCCCGGTCCTCGACCAGGCCTCCACCCCCAGGAAGCAGCCCGTGACAGCTGACTAACACCCAGGTACCTATTTTACTGCTAGGTAACAGGGGCATAGGGTGAAAGAAACTCTGCCCATTGTTTCTCGCCGGCGCCCGGGATCGAACCCAGGACCACAGGATCACAAGTTCAGAGTGCTGTCCGCTCGGCCGACCGGCTCCAGATTCCAGCTTTGTTGACAGCAAACAAATGACAACTACTTAGTAATGTTTAGTGTCAAGTGTTAAACATGCTTTATTTCCTTTATTTCCTTAGATTTAAATCATCTCAAGATAACCTCAAGATATAACCTGACTCATTTGTAGCAAAGTGCACCTCCTCAGAGTAGAGCAAGATAGCTAATCAATTATTGTATTTCCTTGATGAAAGGGAAGGTGTTGTCATAAGATAACTTGAAGGAAAGGTGTTGTCATAAGATAACTTGAAGGAAAGGTGTTGTCATAAGATAACTTGAAGGAAAGGTGTTGTCATAAGATAACTTGAAGGAAAGGTGTTGTCATAAGATAACTTGAAGGAAAGGTGTTGTCATAAGATAACTTGAAGGAAAGGTGTTGTCATAAGATAACTTGAAGGAAAGGTGTTGTCATAAGATAACTTGAAGGGAGACGAGTAATAAATGGAGTATTATTTTTTCAAAGATCCTCCTACAGGGAGCCGGTCGGCCGAGCGGACAGCACGCGGGACTTGTGATCCTGTGGACCTGGGTTCGATCCCAGGCACCGGCGAGAAACAATGGGCAGAGTTTCTTTCACCCTATGCCCCCTGTTACCTAGCAGTAAAATAGGTACCTGGGTGTTAGTCAGCTGTCACGGGCTGCTTCCTGGGGGTGGAGGCCTAGTCGAGGACCGGGCCGCGGGGACACTAAAAGCCCCGAAATCATCTCAAGATAACCTCAAGATAACCTCACCTAAGCTCTGTCTACTTATTGTGTTAATTTACTGGGCAAACTAGTAGCTTGCTCGTCTTTACCCAACCACACCCGCACCTAACCTATCTTAGCTTTCCTTCCTAATACTCTCATCTTATTGGAACCTATTCTGAGTTCATCAATGCATTATTAGTTCAATAATCAGTCATCTGTTTTGAATCTCACCTCGCTCTCACAAGACCATTTTACTGTTTCAAAAGTTTAAATCAGAGATTGTGTTATGTCACTTAAGTTGTGTTTGTTGATGAACCAATGTTCCCTTTAACCTAACTTACTTCGTTAGCAACTTGAGCATTTCTCTGAAGGTTGGAGCTGTATTAATGCTCTAGGCATCTTATACATGCAAAGGTCGAGCCGCGCATTTTAACGAAAGCCGTCAGGCTTTGTTGCAAAGTTCATCTCTCATTTCCATGGTGTTTAAGTGGTCCAATGGCTCCCTTTCCTGAGAACATATAGCCATCTTACCGTTATTTTTGGCAAAGTTTAGTCTTAACACACCCGCTTAAGCATTTTCTGAATTTTACTTAAAACTCTTCACATCTTATATATATATATGTCGTACCTAGTAGCCAGAACTCACTTCTCAGCCTACTATGCAAGGCCCAATTTGCCTAATAAGCCAAGTTTTCATGAATTAATTGTTTTTCGACTACCTAACCTACCTAACCTAACCTAACTTTTTCCGCCACCTAACCTAACCTAACCTATAAAGATAGGTTAGGTTAGGTTAGGTAGGGTTGGTTAGGTTTGGTCATATATCTACGTTAATTTAAACTCCAATAAAAAAAAATTGACCTCATACATAATGAAATGGTTAGATTTATCATTTCATAAGAAAAAAATTAGAGAAAATATATTAATTCAGGAAAACTTGGCTTATTAGGCAAATCGGGCATTGCATAGTAGGCGGATAAGTGCGTTCTGGCTATTAGGTACGACATATATATATATATATATATATATATATATATATATATATATATATATATATATATATATATATATATATAAGAATGAGGTGATTTGGTAAAATGCTATGCCCAAGATTACTATCCGAGTGCCGGCGGTGGGGTGGTTCAAATAGCCTCGGCTATCACCTCATTATGTCCGGTCGTGATGGTCAAGTGGATTAAGGCGTCTTGTACATACCAGTTGCGTTGCTCCTGGGAGTATGGGTTCGAGTCACTTCTGGGGTGTGAGTTTTCAGTTGCATATTGTCCTGGGGACCATTCAGGCTTGTTCGCATATATATATATATATATATATATATATATATATATATATATATATATATATATATATATATATATATATATATATATATATATATATAATCACATTTATAAGTATTGGAGGTAAAGATTTATTTGTTTAGTATGTAATATCATCCATTCTGATCATTGTGTTTGCGATGGGGTATATTTGTTGCTGGCGATGGGTCACACTAACGTGGCTAAAGTATGTTGACCAGACCACACTAGAAGGTGAAGGGACGACGACGTTTCGGTCCGTCCTGGACCATTCTCAAGTCGATTGAAACGTCGTCGTCCCTTCACCTTCTAGGGTATATTTGTTCTTGTTCTCTTCTGGTTAACCTAACCTTATACATGCTGTATATTTGTTTTTGTTCGGCTCAACCCCTCTCTTATCCTTCCATGTCTCTCTTATCCTGCCATGCCTCTCTTATCCTGCCATGCCTCTCTTATCCTGCCATGCCTCTCTTATCCTGCCATGCCTCTCTTATCCTGCCATGCCTCTCTTATCCTGCCATGCCTCTCTTATCCTGCCATGTCTCTCTTATCCTGCCATGTCTCTCTTATCCTGCCATGTCTCTCTTATCCTGCCATGCCCCTCTCTTATCCTGCCATGCCTCTCTTATCCTGCCATGCCTCTCTTATCCTGCCATGCCTCTCTTATCCTGCCATGCCTCTCTTATCCTTCCATGTCTCTCTTATCCTGCCATGCCTCTCTTATCCTGCCATGCCTCTCTTATCCTTCCATGTCTCTCTTATCCTGCCATGCCTCTCTTATCCTGCCATGCCTCTCTTATCCTGCCATGCCTCTCTTATCCTGCCATGCCTCTCTTATCCTTCCATGTCTCTCTTATCCTGCCATGCCTCTCTTATCCTGCCATGCCTCTCTTATCCTTCCATGTCTCTTATCCTGCCATGCCTCTCTTATCCTGCCATGCCTCTCTTATCCTTCCATGTCTCTCTTATCCTGCCATGCCTCTCTTATCCTGCCATGCCTCTCTTATCCTGCCATGCCTCTCTTATCCTGCCATGCCTCTCTTATCCTGCCATGCCTCTCGTATCCTGCCATACCTCTCTTATCCTGCCATGCCTCTCTTATCCTGCCATGCCTCTCTTATCCTTCCATGTCTCTCTTATCCTGCCATGCCTCTCTTATCCTTCCTTGCCTCTCTTATCCTGCCATGCCTCTCTTATCCTGCCATGCCTCTCTTATCCTGCCATGCCTCTCTTATCCTTCCATGTCTCTCTTATCCTGCCATGCCTCTCTTATCCTGCCATGCCTCTCTTATACTGCCATGCCTCTCTTATCCTGCCATGCCTCTCTTATCCTTCCATGTCTCTTATCCTGCCATGCCTCTCGTATCCTGCCATGCCTCTCTTATCCTTCCATGTCTCTCTTATCCTTCCATGCCTCTCTTATACTGCCATGCCTCTCTTATCCTGCCATGCCTCTCTTATCCTGCCATGCCTCTCTTATCCTTCCATGTCTCTTATCCTGCCATGCCTCTCGTATCCTGCCATGCCTCTCGTATCCTGCCATGCCTCTCTTATCCTGCCATGCCTCTCTTATCCTTCCATGTCTCTCTTATCCTGCCATGCCTCTCGTATCCTGCCATGCCTCTCTTATCCTGCCATGCCTCTCTTATCCTTCATTGTCTCTCTTATCCTGCCATGCCTCTCTTATACTGCCATGCCTCTCTTATACTGCCATGCCTCTCTTATCCTTCCATGCCTCTCTTATCCTGCCATGCCTCTCGTATCCTTCCATGTCTCTCTTATCCTTCCATGTCTCTCTTATCCTGCCATGCCTCTCTTATCCTTCCATGTCTCTCTTATCCTTCCATGTCTCTCTTATCCTGCCATGCCTCTCTTATCCTGCCATGCCTCTCTTATCCTGCCATGCCTCTCTTATCCTGCCATGCCTCTCTTATCCTTCCATGCCTCTCTTATCCTTCCATGCCTCTCTTATCCTTCCATGTCTCTCTTATCCTGCCATGCCTCTCGTATCCTTCCATGTCTCTCTTATCCTTCCATGTCTCTCTTATCCTGCCATGCCTCTCTTATCCTTCCATGTCTCTCTTATCCTTCCATGTCTCTCTTATCCTGCCATGCCTCTCGTATCCTGCCATGCCTCTCTTATCCTGCCATGCCTCTCTTATCCTGCCATGCCTCTTATCCTGCCACGCCTCTCTTATCCTGCCACGCCTCTCTTATCCTGCCACGCCTCTCTTATCCTGCCATGCCTCTCTTATCCTGCCACGCCTCTCTTATCCTGCCATGCCTCTCTTATACTGCCATGCCTCTCTTATCCTGCCATGCCTCTCTTATCCTGCCATGCCTCTCTTATCCTGCCATGCCTCTCTTATCCTTCCACGCCTCTCTTATACTGCCATGCCTCTCTTATCCTGCCACGCCTCTCTTATCCTGCCATGCCTCTCTTATACTGCCATGCCTCTCTTATCCTGCCATGCCTCTCTTATCCTGCCATGCCTCTCTTATCCTTTCACGCCTCTCTTATCCTGCCACGCCTCTCTTATCCTGCCATGCCTCTCTTATCCTGCCATGCCTCTCTTATCCTGCCACGCCTCTCTTATCCTGCCATGCCTCTCGTATCCTGCCATGCCTCTCTTATCCTTCCACGCCTCTCTTATACTGCCATGCCTCTCTTATCCTGCCACGCCTCTCTTATCCTGCCATGCCTCTCTTATCCTGCCATGCCTCTCTTATCCTTCCACGCCTCTCTTATCCTGCCATGCCTCTCTTATCCTTCCACGCCTCTCTTATACTGCCATGCCTCTCTTATCCTGCCACGCCTCTCTTATCCTGCCATGCCTCTCTTATACTGCCATGCCTCTCTTATCCTGCCATGCCTCTCTTATCCTGCCATGCCTCTCTTATCCTGCCATGCCTCTCTTATCCTGCCATGCCTCTCTTATCCTGCCATGCCTCTCTTATCCTGCCATGCCTCTCTTATCCTGCCATGCCTCTCTTATCCTGCCATGCCTCTCTTATCCTGCCATGCCTCTCTTATCCTGCCATGCCTCTCTTATCCTGCCATGCCTCTCTTATCCTGCCATGCCTCTCTTATACTGCCATGCCTCTCTTATCCTGCCATGCCTCTCTTATCCTGCCATGCCTCTCTTATCCTGCCATGCCTCTCTTATCCTGCCATGCCTCTCTTATCCTGCCATGCCTCTCTTATCCTGCCATGCCTCTCTTATCCTGCCATGCCTCTCTTATCCTGCCACGCCTCTTATCCTGCCATGCCTCTCTTATCCTGCCATGCCTCTCTTATCCTGCCACGCCTCTTATCCTGCCATGCCTCTCTTATCCTGCCATGCCTCTCTTATCCTGCCATGCCTCTCTTATCCTGCCATGCCTCTCTTATCCTGCCACGCCTCTTATCCTGCCATGCCTCTCTTATCCTGCCATGCCTCTCTTATCCTGCCATGCCTCTCTTATCCTGCCATGCCTCTCTTATCCTGCCATGCCTCTCTTATCCTGCCACGCCTCTTATCCTGCCACGCCTCTTATCCTGCCACGCCTCTCTTATCCTGCCATGCCTCTCTTATCCTTACTTTCCTTTCCCTTCCTCCCGCTTTTTTCCTCTTAAATTTATATTTAAGTAAAATACAGCAAATAAAGTTTCTCACATAAATCGTGTATTTTATTAATAAAGTAGATACAATTTGAATAAAAGAGCGAGGGATATAAACAAGAGTCCATAAGAGCCCGAGACAAGAGTGAGTCAGTGAGAGAGAGGAGGGTAACACAAGGTAGGTACCATGGCACCTCCCAGAGGTGCCATGGTACCTACCTTGGTACCATGGCACCTTGGTACCATGGCACCTTGGTACCATGACACCTTGGTACCATGGCACCTTGGTACCATGACACCTTGGTACCATGGTACCTACCTTGGTACCATGGCACCTTGGTACCATGACACCTTGGTACCATGACACCTTGGTACCATGGTACCTACCTTGGTACCATGGCACCTTGGTACCATGACACCTTGGTACCATGACACCTTGGTACCATGGCACCTTGGTACCATGGCACCTTGGTACCATGGCACCTTGGTACCATGGCACCTTGGTACCATGGCACCTTGGTACCATGGCACCTTGGTACCATGGCACCATGGCACCTTGGTACCATGGCACCTTGGTACCATGGCACCTTGGTACCATGGCACCTTGGTACCATGGCACCTTGGTACCATGGCACCTTGGTACCATGGTACCTTGGTACCATGGTACCTACCTTGGTACCATGGCACCTTGGTACCATGGCACCTTGGTACCATGGCACCTTGGTACCATGGTACCTACCTTGGTACCATGGCACCTTGGTACCATGGCACCTTGGTACCATGGCACCTTGGTACCATGGCACCTTGGTACCATGGCACCTTGGTGAAGTGTGCTGCTTCCTTGCCTTACTGCTCTCTTACACACTGCTAAGGTCACTAGCCAATCTTCTTCTATCTTGAGGTTATCTTGAGGTGATTTCGGGGCTTTAGTGTCCCCGCGGCCCGGTCCTCGACCAGGCCTCCACCCCCAGGAAGCAGCCCGTGACAGCTGACTAACACCCAGGTACCTATTTTACTGCTAGGTAACAGGGGCATAGGGTGAAAGAAACTCTGCCCATTGTTTCTCGCCGGCGCCTGGGATCGAACCCAGGACCACAGGATCACAAGTCCAGCGTGCTGCCCGCTCGGCCGACCGGCTCCCTCTTATCCTATCCCTTAGCCAAGCAAACAGTAGCTGCTTCTTAGCAGGCAGTCACACTGCTCCCTTGTCTGCCTCGCTGCCTTGACTAAGGGGCCTCGTAGCCTGGTGGATAGCGCGCAGGACTCGTAATTCTGTGGCGCGGGTTCGATTCCCGCACGAGGCAGAAACAAATGGGCAAAGTTTCTTTCACCCTGAATGCTCCTGTTACCTAGCAGTAAATAGGTACCTGGGTGTTAGTCAGCTGTCACGGGCTGCTTCCTGGGGGTGGAGGCCTGGTCGAGGACCGGGCCGCGGGGACACTAAAGCCCCGAAATCATCTCAAGATAACCTCAAGAAGTCACTGGGGAACCACAGTCAGGGTTGTTGCTCTTGCAATCCTTGTCTCAGTTTGTTATTTTAACCAAATATCTCCAGTTTGCCTACTGGATGGGTGGGGGGGGGGGGGAGTGGGGGTGGGGGGAGTGGTTGCGGTGTGCAGGATAAACATATCAATTGTGACACTAACTCTCCTCATATTAGTTGCTTAATTTAATTCGTAAACTGTACCTGTGCTACCCGCTCTCGCACAAGACAGTGCATATGTGACTTATTGCTTATAGTAAATATTTGGCATATTAATAAGTACATGTGTGGTATATTCCTAGTTATATTTTGTTTTAATGGTAGAAACTCTCCCTAAAGATTTGCTATACACAAGTTTTAATATTTGGAATTTCTTTTTCAGTTTTATTAAAAATAAAGATTGGATATTTTCCATATTTTATATAAAGAGTTACTTTACAATTTATTTAAATATTATAATTTTATTTTTATAAAACTAATATCAATATAGGTAGAGGTTAAGTACTAGTAGTAATTAAGAAGCAATAAAATGCTTATATTAACATACTAAGAAGGTTAGGTTAGGTCGGTGTTTTCTATTCAGCTTTTCAGGGTAAACTCAAATATTCACAATAAATTAGTATCTCACATCTGCACTTATTAATAAGCCAAATATTGACTATAAGCAAGTGCGAGAACGGGTAGACCTGTGTTTGGTCTCGAGCTCTTTGTTGATGTGACAATGAGCATTGAGTTTTGTAACTAGCTCATCAAGACTGTAACTTGCTTAGCTAAATGAATTGTGGGGTTCAGTCCCTGAGCCCATCATGTACCTCTGTAAACCTTTCCACTACCACCCAACCGATTGGGTATGGGGTGCATAATAAATTAACTAAACTGAAAAAATATAATTCCTTACCTCAGAAATACCAGACATTCTGGGCTGGGATTGTTCTCGTGAAATGTGATTCACTTAATGTAAACTGAAAAATTGCCACTTACATATATCTCCTTTACTCTACGGCTACGGGCCTCGTAGCCTGGTGGATAGCGCGCAGGACTCGTAATTCTGTGGCGCGGGTTCGATTCCCGCACAAGGCAGAAACAAATGGGCAAAGTTTCTTTCACCCTGAATGCCCCCGTTACCTAGCAGTAAATAGGTACCTGGGAGTTAGTCAGCTGTCACGGGCTGCTTCCTGGGGGTGGAGGCCTGGTCGAGGACCGGGCCGCGGGGACACTAAAGCCCCGAAATCATCTCAAGATAGCCTCAAGATAGCCTCTACAAGGCGTCTGACTCCTGTCGTCCCACACTGTCACTTGCTGGGCTACACGAACTCTGGGGTTCAGTTCCTGGGCCCATTTATCTTGAGGTGATTTCGGGGTTTAGCGTCCCTGCGGCCCGGTCCTCGACCAGACCTCCTTTTTGTTACACGCAGGTTGCAGCCCATAGCAGTTGTCTAACTCCTAAGTACCTATTTACTTCTAGGTGAACAGAGGCATCAGGGTCAAAGAAACACTGCCCATTTGTTTCTACATCTGTCGGGGATCGAACCCGGAACCTTAGGACTTTGAATCCCGAGCGATGTCCCCTCAGCTTCTATGTGCCTTTGTAACCCTTTCCACCTCGGAAAGGTGGAAACCCTTTCCACTGTAACCCTTGTCAGTGATACAGGTTTATAGTTAAGTGCCTCCTCCTATCACCTTTCTTGAAAATCGGTACGACATTTGCCCTCTTCCAGCAATTGGGCAATTCTCCCGACATAAGTGATTCATTAAAGATCCTTGCCAGAGGCACGCTGAGGGCCTATTCTGCCTCGTTTAGTATCCACGGTGATACTTTTTCTGGTCCAACCGCTTAAGTTGCATCCAGTAAATTGCAAATTGCAATTTGAAGCAAATTGCATCTGTTTCATTACCTCCTCTGCTGTCACCTCTATATCTGATAGTCTTTCATCTAGGGTAATCTAACAATGGGAGCTGCTCAGGCTCGGTTGTGAACACTCCATGGAAACTGGCATTCAGTGCCTCGCAGATTTCCTTGTCACTTTCAGTATATGCCCCTTCTGTCTTCCTTAGTCTTGTCACTTGGTCGTTCACCGACATTTTTCTTCTTATATGACTGTGAAGTAATTTAGGTTGCTTTTTCGCTTTGATCGCAATATCGTTCTCATAATTTCTTTCCGATTCTCTTCTTATGTTAATGTAATCGTTCCTAGCTCTGTTGCATCTGATCCTGTTGTCCCTTTTTTTTTTTTTTTTTTTTTTTTGAGATATATACAAGAGTTGTTACATTCTTGTACAGCCACTAGTACGCGTAGCGTTTCGGGCAAGTCCTTAATCCTATGGTCCCTGGAATACGATCCCCTGCCGCGAAGAATCGTTTTAAATCGTCCTCTGTCCTTTGTCTTCTGTACTTCCTCCACTCCCACCTGCTGGCCATTTTTGCTTCCTGACACTGTCTATTAAACCATGGATTATTATATTCCCTCTTACTCTTTCCTTTACTGTTGGTATAAATCTCTCTTCGGTCTCCTGGTATTTCCGTAAGTCTAGGTCCATCATATCTTGGACTGTTTTTCCTCTAATTTCTTCCTCCCACTGCACGTCTCCCAGATAGTCCCTTATCCTTCTGTAGTCCCCTTTCCTGTAGTCAACTCTCCTTTCCCAGCCCTCTTGTCCTTTGGTCACAAGTTTGAGTTCTTTCATGTAGTCAGACTAGGACACAATGGTCACTGGCCCCTAGAGGTATTTCATGTTCCAAATTCTCGATGTCTTCTACGTTCTGGGTGAAAATCAGGTCTAAGGGGCTCAGTGTATCCCCCCCTCTTTCTCTTGCGTCTCTTCACATGTTGTGTTAGGAAATTCCTGTCTATAACATCTACTAACTTTGCTCCCCACGTTTCGTCCCCGCCATGGGGATTCCTTGATTCCCAATTTACCTCTCCATGATTTAGGTCCCCATGACCAGCAGTTTCGCTCTCATTCTGTGAGCTAATGTTGCTGCCTTCTGCAGTTCATCTATACATGCCTTGTTGTTGTCATCATACTCCTGCCTGGGTCTTCTACTGTTTGGTGGGGAATTGTAGATTACCAAGATCACAATCTTCTTCCCATCTGCTGTCAGAGTTCCATGTATGGAGCTTGTGCTCTCATTGGATAACCCGATTTCCCAGGTCTTCAAACTTCCATTTCCGCTTTATTAGGAGTGCCACTCCTCCCTGTTTCTGTTTCCTTTCTTTTCTTATCACCTGGTACCCCTCTTGAAAGTTTGCATCCGAGATCATGCCATTTATTTTAGTTTCCACTATTGCAATTATGTCAGGATCTGCCTCACTAACTCTTTTTATCTCTTCTGCTTTATTAGATACCCTATCAGCATTGGTGTACCAAACCTTGACTCTTCTTGGAAACTCTTGGACCAGAGTTTACCCTTTCTCTGGGGGGGTCCTGGGGATGATCTGGAGGGTGTCTGGGGGGCGAATGGGAACTGGGAGGGGGGGGGGGGCCTGGGGGGCAAATGGGGTCTGGGCATCTAGGAAGGTCTGGGGTAGGGCCTGGGTAGGTAGGTCTGGGGTAGGAAGGGCATACTGGGTCTGAAAATTAGGGAGGTTCTGAGAGGCATAGGGGGGTTGAGAGGTAGCGTGAGGCTGAGAGTCAGATACTCAGATGGAGGTTGAAAGGTTGGGGGGGGGGGGAAGGATAGAGGGATGTGGAGGGAAGAGGGGAGAATGGAGCATGAGTAGTGAGAGTGGGAGAGAGGTTGTATTAGTTAGGGGAGACTCAGAGGTAGGTGTGGGCATTGGGGCAAAAGGGGGAAGAGGGAGATGGGGAAGAGGTGGGGGAGTTGAGGTAGGGGGTCGCAAGGGGAGGAGGTCATATGGGAGAAGGGAGGGGGCAGAGGAGGGGGTGAGGGTTGGGTGGTTTTGGGGGATGAGGGGATCATTGGAAGGTGGGATGGAACAGATAGAATTGAATGCAATAAGGTCAGAAGGGACAGGGGAGTTGTTGGGGAGAGAAGCAGGGGGTGAGGGATGGAAGGGCTGCTTTGGGGAGGGTGTGACTTGGCAAACAGGTGTGGGGTGGGTAGCAAGGGTAGGGTGGGTATCTACACTCAAATGGGTAGAATTCCTGTGACGTGCAGATTGACTCACCCTATGAGCTATCTGTTCATCTTTTGTCATATATATCAATAAGCACATTGTAATAGTTTCTGCTACCTCTGAGTAAATGTTTGTGTTGTAGTATGTAATCCACTGCCTCTTCTTTAGAAAACTGTACCAGGACAGGTCGATTCTTGTTACAGTTGTTAGGTCCAATCCGGCGGCTGATTTCCATGTCATTTCGTGCCATCTCGGCTCTAATAGATCTCAAAATCTCATGTAACTCAAATTCTTCAGTCTTCATCCTTTCATGCCTCGATGAAGCCCCTGGGTTTGAGTAATCCACGGAGGATAATTGACCGGCATCTCAATGAATCACTTTCATGCTGGTCGCCCCTACCCTGGATAACCCCCATCCCTTCCTCACTCAGTACTCTCCTTTCCCTAGCCACGCTGTTATTCCTGCCTAATTCATTTGCAAGCTGAGTACATTCACTTTCCCATGTTTCCCTACTCTTCCTAATTTCTCCCTGAATATAAGGGAGCCGGTCGGCCGAGCGGACAGCACGCGGGACTTGTGATCCTGTGGTCCTGGGTTCGATCCCAGGCGCCGGCGAGAAATAATGGGCAGAGTTTCTTTCACCCTATGCCCCTGTTACCTAGCAGTAAAATAGGTACCTGGGTGTTAGTCAGCTGTCACGGGCTGCTTCCTGGGGGTGGAGGCCTGGTCGAGGACCGGGCCGCGGGGACACTAAAAGCCCCGAAATCATCTCAAGATAACCTCAAGATAGTCCATAAGCTCTTGGTTTTTGTGTGTCAACCTTGCCCCGTATTTGTTTAAAGATCTCTCTTTTAATCCCCTGGATTAGATCCTCTATCCAAACATTCTCCTATCTACAAATTTCTCTTATCAGCTTCTCCACAAACCGATCCTCTTCTTCATTCTTAGTACTGCTTGACCTAGACGCCCTTCCTGATCTTGTCATTGCAATAAACAACCTTAGCCTACAGGCGTTCCAATTATCTTACATGATCTGCTATACACAATATAGGCGAGTGAGTCTGCTATACACAATATGGTCTGTTATACACAATATAGGCAAGTGAGTCTCCAGGCGTTTCTCCACGTGGTATAATAAGGGTTGTGTCCGGGGTGAGGTCACAGTCGGTCACAGATTGAGGCTGTGAGGTCACAGTCGGTCACAGATTGAGGCTGGTGAGGTCACAGTCGGTCACAGATTGAGGCTGGTGAGGTCACAGTCGGTCACAGATTGAGGCTGTGAGGTCACAGTCGGTCACAGATTGAGGCTGTGAGGTCACAGTCGGTCACAGATTGAGGCTGGTGAGGTCACAGTCGGTCACAGATTGAGGCTGGTGAGGTCACAGTCGGTCACAGATTGAGGCTGGTGAGGTCACAGTCGGTCACAGATTGAGGCTGGTGAGGTCACAGTCGGTCACAGATTGAGGCTGGTGAGGTCACAGTCGGTCACAGATTGAGGCTGGTGAGGTCACAGTCGGTCACAGATTGAGGCTGTGAGGTCACAGTCGGTCACAGATTGAGGCTGTGAGGTCACAGTCACCGTGAGGTCTGCTCCACTACTTCACACTGCCACAATGTGTTCAACGCCTATGTTCAATTATACTATGTCTACTTTCTTTCTGTACTTATGGTTTGAGTCAATTTCCAAGTTTTTCATTCACTCGTATACACTTTCACTTCGAAGTAGACAATTGTGGTAGGACAGGAGGTCGGGCGGTAGGACAAGAGGTCGGGCGGTAGGACAAGAGGTCGGGCGGTAGGACAAGAGGTCGGGCGGTATAGGACAAGAGGTCGGGCGGTATAGGACAAGAGGTCGGGCGGTATAGGACAAGAGGTCGGGCGGTATAGGACAAGAGGTCGGGCGGTATAGGACAAGAGGTCGGGCGGTATAGGACAAGAGGTCGGGCGGTATAGGACAAGAGGTCGGGCGGTATAGGACAAGAGGTCGGGCGGTATAGGACAAGAGGTCGGGCGGTATAAGGACAAGAGGTCGGGCGGTATAGGACAAGAGGTCGGGCGGTATAGGACAAGAGGTCGGGCGGTATAGGACAAGAGGTCGGGCGGTATAGGACAAGAGGTCGGGCGGTATAGGACAAGAGGTCGGGCGGTATAGGACAAGAGGTCGGGCGGTATAGGACAAGAGGTCGGGCGGTATAGGACAAGAGGTCGGGCGGTATAGGACAAGAGGTCGGGCGGTATAGGACAAGAGGTCGGGCGGTATAGGACAAGAGGTCGGGCGGTATAGGACAAGAGGTCGGGCGGTATAGGACAAGAGGTCGGGCGGTATAGGACAAGAGGTCGGGCGGTATAGGACAAGAGGTCGGGCGGTATAGGACAAGAGGTCGGGCGGTATAGGACAAGAGGTCGGGCGGTATAGGACAAGAGGTCGGGCGGTATAGGACAAGAGGTCGGGCGGTATAGGACAAGAGGTCGGGCGGTATAGGACAAGAGGTCGGGCGGTATAGGACAAGAGGTCGGGCGGTATAGGACAAGAGGTCGGGCGGTATAGGACAAGAGGTCGGGCGGTATAGGACAAGAGGTCGGGCGTATAGGACAAGAGGTCGGGCGGTATAGGACAAGAGGTCGGGCGGTATAGGACAGAGGTCGGGCGGTAGGCAAGAGGTCGGGCGGTATAGGACAAGAGGTCGGGCGGTATAGGACAAGAGGTCGGGCGGTATAGGACAAGAGGTCGGGCGGTATAGGACAAGAGGTCGGGCGGTATAGGACAAGAGGTCGGGCGGTATAGGACAAGAGGTCGGGCGGTATAGGACAAGAGGTCGGGCGGTATAGGACAAGAGGTCGGGCGGTATAGGACAAGAGGTCGGGCGGTATAGGACAAGAGGTCGGGCGGTAGGACAAGAGGTCGGGCGGTATAGGACAAGAGGTCGGGCGGTAGGACTGTGGGGCATTTGGGGCTTGAATCTAATTATTTAAATATTAATGTAGTAAATTAAATTACGAAGGACCACCCGCTTTTATAGTAAAGAGGGAAACTGAGAAATTATGATCATTTGATAATTCCTAGATGAACCAGTAACTATGGATAAAATACTAGAGAATATGATCACAGAAATAATTAATGGGCTGTATAATTAAATGAATCAAACCTCAAACACCTACATTGGGGGGTTATTACTGGAACTCAGTAGGTCCAGGAACTAGTGTGGTTCGTTCCCTGGAAACACAAACCGTAACTGTCTCTATTTTCCGCTTGTTACAACTTGTAATAAAGTTGTTACATCTTGGCTTAACGTGTTTATGACGTATTAGAACGTTGTTACAACTTGCTATATTGGTTGTTATAACTGGTTAGGAGGTGTTCAAACTTGCTCGAACGTTGTACCAACGTCGTAGTTTCGGTGTGTGTTTGGCGGGTTCACTAATCCAAGATATAATAATCTAATCCTATGAATAATCATGAAATCATTGTCATTATCATTAATGAGAACATAGATTATGAATATAATAATGGTAATCATAATAAACACATGTCAATCCAAAAACAGAGTTCTGCATGTAAATAATTCCAGATAATATATTAGAGGAATACAAAAGAATCTTAACTTAATGACGATTCCTTAAAGTAAGTCACGACGCTCCCTCTGATTCTCCTGGGCTCGGCTGGATGACGAGTGGGATGGATTAACATGGGAGAGGGCAGCTAGGAGAATTCTTCTCACATGCTGCAAAATGAATATTTACAGTAGCAACTAATTAGACTACTCGATTTCTATATCCAATAAATTACTATTAATAATGGTTAAGAGATAATGACCTGTGCTTTGGTGTCGGTATACGTCGTCACGACAAACTACCCAGCTATAATTCTACACCCTATCAGATGCATCAAATAAGGATAAGATACTTAGCTAATATGGGCACTGTGTAAGTTTTAAGTTTGCCGAAATTCGCGTCCCAGGCTCTGGCTTCGCCTATCCTGGATAATGACGCGCTTCACTGGCCGGTCACGTGGAGACACAAAGAACCAGATTTGATAGGTTCCTTGTATGACACTGACACCAGGCGAAGATATTGTCTGCAAGGTTCTTCACGCCTCACAGTGGCGACTTTCTTCGGGAGAATGAATAGCGTTTACCCGGATGGATGGGTAATGGCGTCTCCTCGTGAGCACTACGTGAGCAGGTCCGCTCGGGAGCGTGTCAACACGTGCACTCTGGTGTCTCCTCCGCTCCGCCCCGCGTCCCGCATTTGTTACTCAAATTATTTTATTGTGAATATTATCATTTCTCACAGTTGTGATTGAAACGTACGGGTTAGGACGAGTTTATTATTTGGAAGAGTTAAATATTATTATTTGCCAGCTCTATGATAGGAAACGTACAATGGAGAAGAATTAATATCTCTCCAGGGCATTCACGCGTGATGTTAATTTTATTACTAGATAACTGTTATGACTTTAACGCTCTATTCGGCTTTAATTGGAGGTCAATTTATCTGTAATTAATTATCACACAGAACGCCGTTGTTTATAGAGAATCGAATTCAATTCTCAAGCACATTGGATATAAATGTGTTTATTACAATGAAATCTGACGCAATACTGGCGTCGGGTGACGTGAGAATTCTAGCCTATTGTACAGATGAAATTATTAGTACATGTGAATTCTACTTTGTGTTAATTTTACTTACTACAATGATTAGTAGAATTAGTAATAATTAATGAGAATACAACAGTGTTGTATTCGGTATTGGAAATTTCCAACAAGGACTAGAGGTCGGGCGGTAGGACAAGAGGTCGGGCGGTAGAACAAGAGGTCGGGCGGTAGGACAAGAGGTCGGGCGGTAGAACAAGAGGTCGGGCGGTAGGACAAGAGGTCGGGCGGTAGGACAAGAGGTCGGGCGGTAGGACAAGAGGTCGGGCGGTAGGACAAGAGGTCGGGCGGTAGGACAAGAGGTCGGGCGGTAGGACAAGAGGTCGGGCGGTAGGACAAGAGGTCGGGCGGTAGAACAAGAGGTCGGGCGGTAGGACAAGAGGTCGGGCGGTAGGACAAGAGGTCGGGCGGTAGGACAAGAGGTCGGGCGGTAGGACAAGAGGTCGGGCGGTAGGACAAGAGGTCGGGCGGTAGGACAAGAGGTCGGGCGGTAGGACAAGAGGTCGGGCGGTAGAACAAGAGGTCGGGCGGTAGGACAAGAGGTCGGGCGGTAGGACAAGAGGTCGGGCGGTAGGACAAGAGGTCGGGCGGTAGAACAAGAGGTCGGGCGGTAGGACAAGAGGTCGGGCGGTAGGACAAGAGGTCGGGCGGTAGAACAAGAGGTCGGGCGGTAGGACAAGAGGTCGGTGAGCGTAGTCATTGTGATTATATATGCAGAGCCCACAATCAAGGTGGGAGCCACCTCATTGAGTGTATCAAAGACTCTGACGACCTTTGGCTTGGGAACCGTAGACGGCCGTTGCTTGGCTTATGTGGTATTGTCCGGGTGTGAGAGAGACCTGCCAGCGAATGTTTCTCATCGTGGAGTTCAAACTGGCTATTACTACACCACCGTGACATGAGTACAAGCCCAGTGTTTACTGAACATGAGTTGAGATACTGTTGCAGCATTTATTGGTGTGTGATGATTAGAAATATTGAAATAATGCCATAACTACAACTAGCCCTTCTCTACTGGTCCAACCACTTGGGCTGGACGGTAGAGCGACGGTCTCGCTTCATGCAGGTCGGCGTTCAATCCCCCGACTGTCCAAATGGTTGGGCACCATTCCTTTCCCCCCGTCTCTTCCCAAATGGGTATCCTGACCCCTTCCCAGTGCTATATAGTCGTAATGGTTTGGCGCTTTCCCCCTGATAATTCCATCCCTCCTTCTGTTGTTGATTGTCCAATAAATCCCTGAACTATATGTTTAACACATCTCTCACCCCTGTCCATGGAGGACAGAAGAATATGTATGTATGCTGGTTAGCATTGTAAATGCCTGGCCACGTCTGTGGTAGAAAATAATAATAAAAAGAGTACAGGAATTGCTACTCTTCCTCTCCTGACCCTCTTCCTCCTCCTCCCTCCTCTTTACTGTCAGCCGTTGGTGCTGTTGTGTCGTCTCCAGGCCCACTAGCAGCCCCCTGAAGGACGCCCCGGTCATCATGTTTGCCGCACACATTACACTTGGTGGTGATAGTGGGGGTGGTGATGGTGGATGGTGTGTGTGTTAGCGCTCACACGCGCGGTTGGTCCTCCTCTCCCCCACCTGATGGATGTGTTTGCTTACGGAGAGCTTGGGGACCCCTGTCCTCCCCTGGACTGGGGTCCTCCCTGGACAGGGGTCCTCCCTGGACAGGGGTCCTCCCTGGACAGGGATCCTCCCTGGACAGGGGTCCTCCCTGGACAGGGGTCCTCCCTGGACGGGGGTCCTCCCCTGGACAGGGGTCCTCCCTGGACAGGGGTCCTCCCTGGACAGGGGTCCTCCCTGGACAGGGGTCGTCCCTGGACAGGGGTCCTCCCCTGGACAGGGGTCCTCCCCTGGACAGGGGTCCTCCCTGGACAGGGGTCCTCCCCTGGACAGGGGTCCTCCCCTGGACAGGGGTCCTCCCCTGGACCCCAGTCTTGACGCCCCGCCACTGTCTTCCCTTACAGGTGAAGCATCTCATTGCTTCTCACCGCACCTGGCTTTGATTACTTCTCCAAGTTGTGTGTTCTCTGGAGCTCTCTCCATAGATGCTTTATTGTTTTATCATTTGTTTATATACAAGTAGGTGTATTGTGTTGTGGGGGTACATTGGTGAGCGAGTGTTACATTCTTGGAAAGATACTGACACTCTTAGCATAGCGTCACCCGCCCGTCCTCCTAGTGGCGTCACCCGCCTGTCCTCCTAGTGGCGTCACCCACCCCGTCCTCCTAGTGGCGTTACCCGCCCGTCCTCCTAGTGGCGTCACCCACCCCGTCCTCCTAGGGGCGTCACCCGCCTGTCCTCCTAGTGGCGTCACCCGCCCCGTCCTCCTAGTGGCGTCACCCGCCCGTCCTCCTAGTGGCGTCACCCGCCCCGTCCTCCTAGTGGCGTCACCCGCCCGTCCTCCTAGTGGCGTCACCCGCCCCGTCCTCCTAGTGGCGTCACCCGCCCGTCCTCCTAGTGGCGTCACCCGCCCCGTCCTCCTAGTGGCGTCACCCGCCCCGTCCTCCTAGTGGCGTCACCCACCCCGTCCTCCTAGTGGCGTCACCCACCCCGTCCTCCTAGTGGCGTCACCCGCCCCGTCCTCCTAGTGGCGTCACCCGCCCCGTCCTCCTAGTGGCGTCACCCGCCCCGTCCTCCTAGTGGCGTCACCCGCCCCGTCCTCCTAGTGGCGTCACCCGCCCCGTTCTCCTAGTGGCGTCACCCGCCCCGTTCTCCTAGTGGCGTCACCCGCCCGTCCTCCTAGTGGCGTCACCCGCCCCGTCCTCCTAGTGGCGTCACCCGCCCCGTTCTCCTAGTGGCGTCACCCGCCCCGTTCTCCTAGTGGCGTCACCCGCCCGTCCTCCTAGTGGCGTCACCCGCCCGTCCTCCTAGTGGCGTCACCCGCCCGTCCTGCTAGTGGCGTCACCCACCCCGTCCTGCTAGAGGCGTCACCCACCCCGTCCTCCTAGGGGCGTCACCCACCCCGTCCTCCTAGGGGCGTCACCCGCCCGTCCTGCTAGTGGCGTCACCCGCCCGTCCTGCTAGTGGCGTCACCCGCCCGTCCTGCTAGTGGCGTCACCCACCCCGTCCTGCTAGTGGCGTCACCCGCCCGTCCTGCTAGTGGCGTCACCCGCCCGTCCTGCTAGTGGCGTCACCCACCCCGTCCTCCTAGGGGCGTCACCCGCCCCGTCCTGCTAGTGGCGTCACCCGCCCCGTCCTGCTAGTGGCGTCACCCGCCCGTCCTGCTAGTGGCGTCACCCGCCCGTCCTCCTAGTGGCGTCATCCGCCCGTCCTCCTAGTGGCGTCACCCGCCCGTCCTCCTAGTGGCGTCACCCGCCCGTCCTCCTAGTGGCGTCACCCGCCCGTCCTCCTAGTGGCGTCACCCGCCCGTCCTCCTAGTGGCGTCACCCGCCCGTCCTCCTAGTGGCGTCACCCGCCCGTCCTCCTAGTGGCGTCACCCGCCCGCCCTCCTAGTGGCGTCACCCGCCCGCCCTCCTAGTGGCGTCACCCGCCCGTCCTCCTAGTGGCGTCACCCGCCCGTCCTCCTAGTGGCGTCACCCGCCCGTCCTCCTAGTGGCGTCACCCGCCCGTCCTCCTAGTGGCGTCACCCGCCCGTCCTCCTAGTGGCGTCACCCACCCCGTCCTCCTAGTGGCGTCACCCACCCCGTCCTCCTAGTGGCGTCACCCACCCCGTCCTCCTAGTGGCGTCACCCACCCCGTCCTCCTAGTGGCGTCACCCACCCCGTCCTCCTAGTGGCGTCACCCGCCCGTCCTCCTAGTGGCGTCACCCGCCCGTCCTCCTAGTGGCGTCACCCGCCCGTCCTCCTAGTGGCGTCACCCACCCCGTCCTCCTAGTGGCGTCACCCGCCCGTCCTCCTAGTGGCGTCACCCACCCCGTCCTCCTAGTGCAACCCGTTCTCGCAAATTTAATAAGTCAATATTGACTTATTAAATATGTGCATAGGTGACATACTTAACATAATAGATACCCTTAAAAAGATTCATAGAAAACACCGACCTTACCTAACCTTGTTAGTATCTTAAGATAAGCATCTTATTGCTTCGAATATACAATTATTACCTAACCTATAATAGGTATAGGTTAAGTAATAATTGTAATTACGAAGCAATAAGATGCTTATCTTAAGATACTAACAAGGTTAGGTAAGGTCGGTGTTTTCTATGAATCTTTTTAAGGGTATCTATTATGTTTAGTATATCACCTATGCACGTAGTTAATAAGTCAATATTGACTTTACGAATTTGCGAGAACGGGTTGCCTAGTGGCGTCACCCACCCCGTCCTCCTAGTGGCGTCACCCGCCCGTCCTCCTAGTGGCGTCACCCGCCCGTCCTCCTAGTGGCGTCACCCGCCCCGTCCTCCTAATAGAACGTCACATTTTGACAAAAATTGTCAGTAGCGATTCTGTCGGTAGCAGAAAATGGTATCGACTTGCCAAATTGACATACTGTCCCGTTTTCTGTTTTGGGTTCTCTGGTAAGTTAGGATAAAAGCACTTTAGTACTACAGTTTCTTCCACATTTCTGATAATGTTGTAGTTCTATTGATACCTTGTAGGAATTGTTCCCAATATGTGTTCTTAACTTGACCCTTAAGCTCGCGAAAATCTCTGTTGGCATTAAGGAATGCAAGTAAATTGTCAGCTGTTTTGTCTCGTTTATAACAGTCAGCAGCTGAAGCACTTTAGCTCTGCAATAATAATAGGATCCTCTGTCCATGAGGAAGAACGAGTGTTCTTTTTTTTCCTTGATTTAACCCAGGTATCATAATAACTGGTAATGATACTGACAAGATCATTGTAAAAGTGGTCCACTGATACAGGTGTATACCCAGTGTACCACTTATGTACATAAGCCTTAAAGTGCTGTTTAAGATTGTCTGGAATGTCTATTCAAACCTTCAGCCCCAGTTCAGCTTCATCATACTCCTGCAGAATATGCTGACATGCTCCTGGCTCAATGGTCTAGTGTCTCACAAATTTCTTCCTTACCCCCAGATATACAGCAGCATTTAAGACATACCAACATTAACAGAAACTTTAATATTGAAATAGCACGCTCCTCACCAGATTTAACGGATCAGTTTGCTATAACCCCCTTTGAATTAACATCAGCATTAGGAAAACCTAGGCAAACTGCCCCTGGTGAGGATGGTATAACTTATAACATCTTGAGCTTACTGAATGATGTCCCTAGCCACCCTCTGCTTGACCTCTATCAAATGAGTCTCTCACAAGGTATCTTGCCAAAGAAATGGACACAAAGTCTCATAATACCAATTCCTAAACCTAACTCTCAAAAATTCAGACCCATTTCCCTTACATCTTGCATGTGTAAAGTCTTGGAGAGAATTGTTCTCAATCGTGTCATGTTTCAGGTCAAAGAAAAACTGGCCCCAAACCTATATGGGTTCATGCCCAAGTGTAGCACACAAACATGCTTTGCTGAATACTTTGTAAACTCCCAGGATGGGACACAGGCAGCCTTTATTGACCTAAAGTCAGCTTTCGATGTAGCGAATGGCGAAATAATATTAGAGCAACTTGCTGAATTTGGAATCAAAGGTAATCTTCTGAGTTGGATAAAGAGCTACCTATCCAACAGGCGTGCTAGTGTCCTATTTAAAGGAGTTAAAAGTACAAGAACAGATGCATTCGAACTAGGCACACCTCAAGGCGGTGTCCTAAGCCCTATGCTCTTCAATATACTTATGCACAAACTTATCCATGACATACCTGTACAACCTACGGAAACAGTTATATGTTATGCTGATGATATTTGTATTATGGCACACAGTAAACCAAGGCTACAAATGTTACTTGATGCATTCTCCAAGAAAGTAGTAGAATGTGGCCTCATAATCTCTGTTGATAAAACAAGGGTTCTTATTCCCCATTCTCTTCATGCTAACTATACTATTAATGGAGTGCCCGTGGAGACTTGTGAGTCTTATAAATATCTTGGAGTCGAGGTTAATGATACAAATCTCATCAGCAACCTGCGTAAAAAACTTGTTGAGCGTCTTAAACCTCTCAGAACTCTTGTTGGCAAAGGATTTGGCATTAACATAAAATATGCTCGTAGTTTTTATATTGCCTTTATACGATCTGTTGTTGATTATTATGCCTTGCATCTTCTTAATTTTTCTCCTAAACAATTACAAGGCCTAGATGTAGTACAGAATGATGCCATGCGCATCATCCTGGGTTGTCCTAGAACTGTCAGAATTGTTAACATGAGAAAGGAACTAAACTTACCTTCCATTTACGAAAGAATAGTTCTACTTAGTACTATGTTTTGCGCCAAAACTTTGAAAAATAATGGTCCCCCCAGCTCTATTCAAATTAAATTGAGATCCATTCTAAACAATTCTGACTGTTCCCTCAATCCGCCGCAAAAAGCTCCCTACAGTGTGTGGCTCAGTTGTTGTGTCTATAATCTTCAGAAACTGAATGTATCTCTTAACCCTGATAAAACTGTTCACTATATTCCCCCTTGGAAAGATGTGGAGGTCTCTCTGCATTATACTCCCATCAGTGTAAAACAAATGTATAACACTGACATTTTGAGATGTATAACATTAGAAGCTATTGACAGTCATCTTCAAATTCTCAAACCGACTGAATCCTATGCCTTTACTGATGGCTCTGTGCAGTTAGGCACTGGTAGAACAGGTTGTGCATGTGCAGTGTATAAAGGGAATGAAATGATCATGACTAGTACACAGAGATTGAACAACTGGGCAAGCACGACACAGACCGAGCTATTGGGTATTTATCTAGCCACTGAATACCTTAAGCTCAATGGTGGTGGAGTTATTTTCTGTGACTCTAAAAGTGCTCTGCAGTCCTTAAATAACCCATCACAATGTATGTCGGAAGTAGCTTGTAATATTAAATGGAATGTAATTTTTGCCAATGATAATAATTCTTGTATAAAATTTGTGTGGATCCCATCCCATGTTGGAGTTGAAAAACATGACTTTGTAGATCAATTGGCCAATGAGGCTTGCAGGAAAGAAAACATTGATTATGATTTTGGACTATCTAATGCAGTTATTAGAAACATACAAATTAAAGAAATTAATTCAGATTTAGAAGAACTAAGAAATGCACAGAGACCTGAAAGCTGCAGTATTAAAAGTTATGACAAGTTCTGTAATAATAGGTATTTGTATGGTCAGCACAGTAACCGGACCAGGCAATGTGATGTAGTAATCGCGCGAATTCGCCTTGGCTATAGACACATCTGGCAGGTTAGTGAGGCTGAGCCACTACCAGAATATTCAGATTGTAAACTCTGTGATAAACCTTTAATGCATTCACTAGAACACTATATTGATGAATGTGAAACCGTAAAGGACTTTAGACCTCCTGGCCTATTGTACCACCAACTGTGTAACTATTTTATTGACTCAGGTGTTCTGGACGACATCCTAACAATTTACCCAAAATTTGCTTGTCCATTTTAAAGAATGAAGAACAATTTCTACTTATATTCTAAGCTGCATCACTTATGAACCCATCCCTGCCCTTGTGTGGCAGTGCACAATAGAAAGTTGTTTTCACATATCCACACATTAAAACATTGATTGTAACCATGATATATATGTGCTTCAGCCTACAGTTTAGACCTATTGTCTTATGTATGACCCTCTGTCCTGCGTGACAGTGAATACTAGCATTATCCTCAATTTAATAAGACTATCAAAATCCTCAGATTAGGCAAAATTGTAATTAATTTTGTCAATAAAGATGTTAATAATAATAAAAACAGTTTCTTCACGGAGGGAAATCTTAGGAGGACGGGCTGTTGTCACAGACTTCCCTAGTGCCAATAGTGTTAGGTGAAACATCCTAATTTTCTTCCGTTGTAAACTTGAATACCTGGTTGATACCTGGTTGATGGGGTTCTGGGAGTTCTTCTACTCCCCAAGCCCGGCCCGAGGCCAGGCTTGACTTGTGAGAGTTTGGTCCACCAGGCTGTTGCTTGGAGCGGCCCGCAGGCCCACATATACCTGCTTGATGGGGTTCTGGGAGTTCTTCTACTCCCCAAGCCCGGCCCGAGGCCAGGCTTGACTTGTGAGAGTTTGGTCCACCAGGCTGTTGCTTGGAGCGGCCCGCAGGCCCACATATACCTGGTCGATGGGGTTCTGGGAGTTCTTCTACTCCCCAAGCCCGGCCCGAGGCCAGGCTTGACTTGTGAGAGTTTGGTCCACCAGGCTGTTGCTTGGAGCGGCCCGCAGGCCCACATACCCACCACAGCCCGGTTGGTCCGGCACTCCTTGGAGGAATAAATCTAGTTTCCTCTTGAAAATGTCCACGGTTGTTCCGGCAATATTTCTTATGCTCGCTGTATTTCTGAATAGGTACTGTACATGCCAGAGTTAACTGCAGGTTTGTCAAGAAACAATATAGTTATATAATGTACTTAAAAGGATCATCGTCCGTCGCTTCGCGTCGAAGTTATTATTATTAACAACTTTATTGACAATTAATTACAATTTTGCCTAATCTGAGGATTTCGATTAAGTCTTATTAAAGTGAGGATAATGCTGGTATTCACTGTCACGCAGGACAGAGGGTCATACATAAGACAATAGGTCTAAACTGTAGGCGGAAGTACATATGTATCATGGTTACAATCAATGTTTTAATGTGTGGATATGTGAAAACAACTTTCTACTGTGCACTGCCACACAAGGGCAGGGATGTGCACTGCCACACAAGGGCAGGGATGTGCACTGCCACACAAGGGCAGGGATGTGCACTGCCACACAAGGGCAGGGATGTGCACTGCCACACAAGGGCAGGGATGTGCACTGCCACACAAGGGCAGGGATGTGCACTGCCACACAAGGGCAGGGATGTGCACTGCCACACAAGGGCAGGGATGTGCACTGCCACACAAGGGCAGGGATGTGCACTGCCACACAAGGGCAGGGATGTGCACTGCCACACAAGGGCAGGGATGTGCACTGCCACACAAGGGCAGGGATGTGCACTGCCACACAAGGGCATGGATGTGCACTGCCACACAAGGGCAGGGATGTGCACTGCCACACAAGGGCAGGGATGTGCACTGCCACACAAGGGCAGGGATGTGCACTGCCACACAAGGGCAGGGATGTGCACTGCCACACAAGGGCAGGGATGTGCACTGCCACACAAGGGCAGGGATGTGCACTGCCACACAAGGGCAGGGATGTGCACTGCCACACAAGGGCAGGGATGTGCACTGCCACACAAGGGCAGGGATGGGTTCATAAGTGATACAGCTTAGAAGTAATATAAATAAAAATTGTTCTTCATCGTCGGAGTTGGGAAAAGCGACGCACAGCAAACTTCCCGCCAAACACACGACGTTGCTACAACGTTGCAACAATCTCTTAACAAGTTGTAACAACCCATATAACAAAATGTAACAACGTTCTAAAACGTCATAAAACCATTATAACAAGATGTAATAACTTTATTACAAGTTGTAACAAGCGGAAAATAGGGACAGTTACGTTGTGTGTTTGCTGGGTTTACAGTCAATTATGTTCCTGATGACACTGTTGTGTTTCTGTGTTGACATCAAAGAAGCTTTGGATAAGGCCCAAGGGACGGTACAGCAAGCTATGCTGGCTTGCGCGGAGGTTAAGAGGCAGTTCCTTAAATGAATTGAAGGTTACAAGAAAGAAACATATAATTTGCCCTAATGAATTAGTCTCAAGCACACTGGATATGAAGCTTAGAACTCCTCAAGAAGGCATGTTAAGACCCCAAACTAATCAACGTCTCGCGTGCACGAAGGCCTCGGGTTATCCTCGCCTCCTTTACCTTGCGGTCACTTTTGCGATGATTTCGGGGCTCAGCGACCCCGCGGGCCGGTCCTCAACCGGGCCTCCTAATTGCTGGACTGGTCAAACCAGGCTGTTGGAGACGGCTGCTCGCAGCCTGACGTATGAGGCTACCTACCTTGAGCTACCTTGAGGTGCTTCCGGGGCTTAGTGTCCCCGCGGCCCGGTCGTCGACCAGGCCTCATGGTTGCTGGACTGATCAACCAGGCTGTTAGACGCGGCTGCTCGCAGCCTGACGTATGAGTCACAGCCTGGTTGATCAGGTATCCTTTGGAGGTGCTTATCCAGTTCTCTCTTGAACACTGTGAGGGGTTTGCCAGTTATGCCCCTTATGTGTAGTGGAAGCGTGTTGAACAGTCTCGGGCCTCTGATGTTGATAGAGTTCTCTCTCAGAGTACCTGTTGCACCTCTGCTTTTCAACGGGGGTATTCTGCACATCCTGCCATGTCTTCTGGTCTCATGTGGTGTTATTTCTGTGTGCAGGTTTGGGACCAGCCCCTCAATTATTTTCCACGTGTAAATTATTATGTATCTCTCCCGCCTGCGCTCAAGGGAGTACAGATTTAGGCTCTTTAGTCGGTCCCAGTAATTTAGATGTTTTACTGAGTGGATTCTAGCAGTAAAGGATCTCTGCACGCTCTCTAGGTCAGCAATTTCTCCAGCTTTGAAAGGGGCTGTCATTGTGCAGCAGTACTCCACTCTAGATAGCACAAGCGTTTTGAAAAGTATCATCATCGGTATAGCATCTCTAGTGTGAAAAGTTCTTGTTATCCAACCTGTCATTTTTCTTGCAGTTGTGACGGCTACTTTATTGTGTTCTTTAAAGGTAAGGTCTTCCGACATGAGTACACCCAGGTCCTTTACATTGCCTTTTCGTTCTATGTTATGATTTGCCTGCGTTTTGTACGTGGTTCCTGTTTGTCTGATTGTCTGTTTGATTTGTCTGATTTGTCTGTTTGTTCCTGAGTCTGATTGTCAGGTATCCTTTGGAGGTGTTTATCTAGTTCTCTCTTGAACACTGTGAGGGGTCGGCCAGTTATGTCCCTTATGTGTAGTGGAAGCGTGTTGAACAGTCTCGGGCCTCTGATGTTGATAGTTCTCTCTTGAACACTGTGAGGGATCGGCCACTTATGTCCCTTATGTGTAGTGGAAGCGTGTTGAACAGTCTCGGGCCTCTGATGTTGATAGTTCTCTATTGAACACTGTGAGGGGTCGGCCAGTTATGTCCCTTATGTGTAGTGGAAGCGTGTTGAACAGTCTCAGGCCTCTGATGTTGAAAGAGTTCTCTCAGAGTACCTGTTGCACCTCTGCTCTTCAACGGGGGTATTCTGCACATCCTGCCATGCCTTCCGGTGCCTCTCTGACAATGGAAAGAAAGAGGAACTTATTGTCATATCCAACACTTGCCTCAGAGGTCCGATAGCTACATCCTGGAATGATCAATGGGGGATTACCTGGACCAGGAAATACCAGAAAAATAGGCAGATGGATCTACAATTTCCTAACAGAACCCAATGTGTAATAGTCAACAAAGTAAAATCCGGACCATCAGCCTTCAAGAGCTCAGTCTCCCAGGGTACTGTGCTTGCTTCAGTGCTCTTTCTCGTTCTAAAATGGAAACCACATACAAAACACAGATAAATCATAACATAGAACGAAAAAGCAATGTAAAGGATTTGGGTGTTCTCATGTCTTAAGGCCTTACCTTCAAAGAACACAATAAAGTAGCCGTCACAACTGCAAGAAAAATGACAGGTTGGATTTGGCAGTCTCCGTGGTGTAGTGGTAAGACACTCGCCTGGCGTTCCGCGAGCGCTGTCATGGGTTCGTATCCTGGCCAGGGAGGATTTACTGGGCGCAATTCCTTAACTGTAGCCTCTGTTTAACGCAACAGTAAAATGTGTACTTAGATGAAAAAACGATTCTTCGCGGCGGGGATCGTATTCCAGGGACCATAGGATTAAGGACTTGCCCGAAACGCTACGCGTACTAGTGGCTCTACAAGAATGTAACAACTCTTGTATATATCTCAAAAAAAAAAAAAAAAAAAAAGATGATACCTTTAAAGACGCTAGTGTTCTCTAGAGTGGAATACTGTTGCACATTAACGGCCCCTCTCAAAGCTGTATTCTCTTGATCGCAGTGTAACGGGGGGTGGGGGGAAATAGCTCTATCTTGTCCATTATTCCACCCCCCAGTTAACTAACGAGGCCGGGGGAAACAGCTCTCTCTAGTCCGTTATCCCATCCCCAGTTAGCTAACTACTCTAGAGCCCCTCCAGAGTTCCTAAAGCAACCTCTCTCGTTCAACACCTTGTAACCTAGGTATTTGACTACCTAGGTGCTAAGACTACAAGGCGCCGTAAATTGATCAGCTACCTGAAACTCTAGAGAGAACTCTAGAACACATTTCACTGCTACAAACGTATAAGAGAAAACGAAAGGAAAGAAATGAATAGTGAAGTAATTAGTGAGGGTTTGGGGTGAGAGGTAGAGAGGTGGGAGGAGCGAGGAGGGTCATTAGTTGAAAGGGAGAGTTTAGAGAGGGGTGGAGGGAGAGGTGTAGATAGGTAGAAGTAGAAGAGTAGATAGTAGAAGTAGAAGAGTAGATAGAAGACGAAATGCTGCCACCATCCATTCATGATCATTACATACAAGACAAGGAATGGAACTTGTCTGTGTTACAATATTCTCAAAAGATGTTATTACCATGTATCAACTCCAAACATGTCCTCATTAAATCATGAAACCGCAGAGGCTTTCTCACCTCAAAGCTCTAGGGAACAAATTTAAACACAATTTAAATAATAAATTCATAATTATATTTCACATGAAGTATCATAATTTAAGCAACTCAAATGTTCAAGTTTAATATGCCAAGTGAGTCATCATCCAAGAATTTGAGAACCCTACAACTTGACTGCCCCTGATGTTCACACAACATGTGGAAACACGACCAAGTCACCTTAATGTTCAACTCACCAAGTGTCTGCCTATAGCTGGATTGAGAGGGGGGGGGGGGTCTGTAGTTGACAGAGACTGTCCCGCCCTGCCGGCCGACAGCCTCCCTGCTAGGCCGTCTTCTCTGCTCTGCTGGCTGCTGTTCTTCTCTGTCTCGTTAATGCTCTACTCTCCGAGTATATATTGGGGAACCTAGTAACTAACTCCGCCCACAAGTAGATAGCCTCAGGCACTCTACCAAGCCACTCCTTAAACGTCGGCATGTTTGAAGGCTACCAGGCTCCAATTATAAGATAAGCAGAAGCAAGGTGAAATTCGCATGATCTGACCTCAGGTCACTTGGTGGTCATTAACTCTAGAGGTGTGAGATCTCAGGTTGACCAAACTGGCGCCTTCTCAAATCCTTGTCTGTGACTCCTGAATCTCTATGTATTAAATAAAACTAAGCCAAACACTTTTACAGTGTTACAGCAGGGGGGAGAGATATATAATAAGTTACACGTGGAAAATAGTAGAGGGGCTGGTCCCAAACCTGCACACAGAAATAACATCACATGAGACCAGAAGGCATGGCAGGATGTGCAGAATACCCCCGTTGAAAAGCAGAGGTGCAACAGGCACTCTGAGAGAGAACTCTATCAACATCAGAGGCCCGAGACTGTTCAACACGCTTCCGCTACACATAAGGGGCATAACTGGCCGACCCCTCACAGTGTTCAAGAGAGAACTCGTTAAACGCCTCTAAAGGATACCTGATCAACCAGGCTGTGGTTCGTTCTTCAAAATGCAAGCAGCCGCGTTCAACAACCTGCTTGACCTGTCCAGCAACCAGGAGGCCTGGTCAGTGACCGCGCCGCGGGGACATAGATTACCAAAACCGTCTCAAGATAACAGCAAGGCAAGGTAACCCCTTGTCCTGGGGGCTTGTTAACCCTTGTCCTGGGGGATTGTTAATCTTGTCCTGGGGGCTTGTTAACCCTTGTCCTGGGGGCTTGTTAACCCTTGTCCTGGGGGCTTGTTAATCTTGTCTTGGGGGCTTGTTAGCCCTTGTCCTGGGGGCTTGTTAACCCTTGTCCTGGGGGCTTGTTAACCTTGTCTTGGGGGCTTGTTAGCCCTTGTCCTGGGGGCTTGTTAACCCTTGTCCTGGGGGATTGTTAATCTTGTCCTGGGGGCTTGTTAACCCTTGTCCTGGGGGATTGTTAATCTTGTCCTGGGGGCTTGTTAACCCTTGTCCTGGGGGATTGTTAATCTTGTCTTGGGGGCTTGTTAGCCCTTGTCCTGGGGGCTTGTTAACCCTTGTCCTGGGGGCTTGTTAACCTTGTCCTGGGGGATTGTTAATCTTGTCTTGGGGGCTTGTTAGCCCTTGTCCTGGGGGCTTGTTAACCCTTGTCCTGGGGGCTTGTTAACCTTGTCCTGGGGGATTGTTAATCTTGTCTTGGGGGCTTGTTAGCACTTGTCCTGGGGACTTGTTAACCCTTGTCCTGGGGCTTGTTAACCCTTGTCCTGGGGGATTGTTAACCTTGTCCTGGGGGATTGTTAATCTTGTCTTGGGGGCTTGTTAGCCCTTGTCCTGGGGACTTGTTAACCCTTGTCCTGGGGGCTTGTTAACCCTTGTCCTGGGGGGCTTGTTAACCCTTGTCCTGGGGGGCTTGTTAACCCTTGTCCTGGGGGGGCTTGTTAACCCTTGTCCTGGGGCTTGTTAACCCTTGTCCTGGGGCTTGTTAACCCTTGTCCTGGGGGATTGTTAATCTTGTCTTGGGGGCTTGTTAGCCCTTGTCCTGGGGGCTTGTTAACCCTTGTCCTGGGGGCTTGTTAACCTTGTCCTGGGGGATTGTTAATCTTGTCTTGGGGGCTTGTTAGCACTTGTCCTGGGGACTTGTTAACCCTTGTCCTGGGGACTTGTTAACCCTTGTCCTGGGGGCTTGTTAACCCTTGTCCTGGGGGCTTGTTAACCCTTGTCCTGGGGACTTGTTAACCCTTGTCCTGGGGACTTGTTAACCCTTGTCCTGGGGCTTGTTAACCCTTGTCCTGGGGCTTGTTAACCTTGTCCTGGGGGCTTGTTAGCACTTGTCCTGAGGGCTTGTTAACCCTTGTCCTGGGGCTTGTTAACCCTTGTCCTGGGGGCTTGTTAACCTTGTCCTGGGGGCTTGTTAACCCTTGTCCTGGGGACTTGTTAACCCTTGTCCTGGGGGCTTGTTAACCCTTGTCCTGGGGGATTGTTAATCTTGTCTTGGGGGCTTGTTAGCCCTTGTCCTGGGGACTTGTTAACCCTTGTCCTGGGGCTTGTTAACCCTTGTCCTGGGGCTTGTTAACCCTTGTCCTGGGGCTTGTTAACCCTTGTCCTGGGGCTTGTTAACCCTTGTCCTGGGGCTTGTTAACCCTTGTCCTGGGGACTTGTTAACCCTTGTCCTGGGGGCTTGTTAACCTTGTCCTGGGGGCTTGTTAACCCTTGTCCTGGGGACTTGTTAACCCTTGTCCTGGGGACTTGTTAACCCTTGTCCTGGGGACTTGTTAACCCTTGTCCTGGGGCTTGTTAACCCTTGTCCTGGGGGCTTGTTAACCCTTGTCCTGGGGCTTGTTAACCCTTGTCCTGGGGCTTGTTAACCCTTGTCCTGGGGCTTGTTAACCCTTGTCCTGGGGGCTTGTTAACCCTTGTCCTGGGGCTTGTTAACCCTTGTCCTGGGGGCTTGTTAACCCTTGTCCTGGGGCTTGTTAACCCTTGTCCTGGGGGCTTGTTAACCCTTGTCCTGGGGCTTGTTAACCCTTGTCCTGGGGACTTGTTAGCCCTTGTCCTGGGGACTTGTTAGCCCTTGTCCTGGGGGCTTGTTAACCCTTGTCCTGGGGCTTGTTAACCCTTGTCCTGGGGGCTTGTTAACCCTTGTCCTGGGGACTTGTTAGCCCTTGTCCTGGGGACTTGTTAACCATTGTCCTGGGGGCTTGTTAACCCTTGTCCTGGGGCTTGTTAATCCTTGTCCTGGGGCTTGTTAACCCTTGTCCTGGGGACTTGTTAACCCTTGTCCTGGGGACTTGTTAGCCCTTGTCCTGGGGCCTTGTTAACCCTTGTCCTGGGGACTTGTTAATCCTTGTCCTGGGGGCTTGTTAACCCTTGTCCTGGGGGGCTTGTTAACCCTTGTCCTGGGGCTTGTTAACCCTTGTCCTGGGGACTTGTTAATCCTTGTCCTGGGGGCTTGTTAACCCTTGTCCTGGGGCTTGTTAATCCTTGTCCTGGGGCTTGTTAACCCTTGTCCTGGGGACTTGTTAGCCCTTGTCCTGGGGGCTTGTTAACCCTTGTCCTGGGGACTTGTTAATCCTTGTCCTGGCGCTTGTTAACCCTTGTCCTGGGGCTTGTTAATCCTTGTCCTGGGGGCTTGTTAATCCTTGTCCTGGGGGCTTGTTAACCCTTGTCCTGGGGCTTGTTAACCCTTGTCCTGGGGCTTGTTAACCCTTGTCCTGGGGACTTGTTAGCCCTTGTCCTGGGGACTTGTTAGCCCTTGTCCTGGGGGCTTGTTAACCCTTGTCCTGGGGACTTGTTAATCCTTGTCCTGGGGACTTGTTAGCCCTTGTCCTGGGGACTTGTTAACCCTTGTCCTGGGGACTTGTTAATCCTTGTCCTGGGGGGCTTGTTAATCCTTGTCCTGGGGGCTTGTTAATCCTTGTCCTGGGGGGCTCGTTAATCCTTGTCCTGGGGGGCTCGTTAATCCTTGTCCTGGGGGGCTTGTTAACCTTGTCCTGGGGGGCTCGTTAATCCTTGTCCTTGGGGGCTTGTTAACCCTTGTCCTGGGGGTTTGTTAACCCTTGTCCTGGGGGGCTTGTTAACCCTTGTCTTGGGGGCTTGTTAACCTTGTCCTGGGGGCTTGTTAATCCTTGTCCTGGGGGGCTTGTTAGCCCTTGTCCTGGGGGCTTGTTAACCCTTGTCCTGGGGACTTGTTAATCCTTGTCCTGGGGGGCTTGTTAACCCTTGTCCTGGGGGGCTTGTTAACCCTTGTCCTGGGGACTTGTTAATCCTTGTCCTGGGGGGCTTGTTAACCCTTGTCCTGGGGGGCTTGTTAACCCTTGTCCTGGGGGCTTGTTAACCCTTGTCCTGGGGGGCTTGTTAACCTTACTTTGGGAGCTTACAGCCTTAGCTGTAAACGTTTTCAAAAATAATTATCTAGTCACATATTTATTTCTGTTTAATATAAACGAAATATTTAATCCCGGAATTTAATTTGAATCAAGCATGAAGAGTCTACTATTCGGCTCGTAATTGTTTTAAATCATAAAATGTTGACTTTTGCAAAAAAAAAAAATTTTTCCCCTAAAATTGCTCAGACTATATTTTTTGAGGTTATCTTGAGGTTATCTTGAGATGATTTCGGGGCTTTAGTGTCCCCGCGGCCCGGTCCTCGACCAGGCCTCCACTCCCAGGAAGCAGCCCGTGACAGCTGGACTAACACCCAGGTACCTATTTTACTGCTAGGTAACAGGGGCATAGGGTGAAAGAAACTCTGCCCATTGTTTCTCGCCGGCGCCTGGGATCGAACCCAGGACCACAGGATCACAAGTCCAGCTGTGCTGTCCGCTCGGCCAACCGGCTCCCCTCTTTGCCTAAAATTATTTCCTTTCCCTATTTGACTATTGTTCACATTACTTTATTTCTTGTAATAAAAATGGTGAGAAATAAAACGGTATTTGCGTGGAAGAATTTCGTTGAAATAAGTGAGTAAATATTCTGGTACAGACTACTCAATATTTACTCAGGTTGGCGTGAACAACTGGGAGGGAGGAGTGGAGTGCAGACGCGAGGGTAACTCACACACACATGAGTGCAATTGAGGAGAATGAGTGCGTGACCCTACGACCAGTTTCGCTGGCCACTTACCAGTTACTCCGGTATCTTTTTACCCCCATGGTCTCCACCACGAGTGTGTGGTGGTGGGGGCGTTATCCTTGTGTGGTGGTGGGGAGGTTATCCTTGTGTGGTGGTGGGGGCGTTATCCTTGTGTGGTGGTGGGGGCGTTATCCTTGTGTGGTGGTGGGGGCGTTATCCTTGTGTGGTGGTGGGGGCGTTATCCTTGTGTGGTGGTGGGGAGGTTATCCTTGTGTGGTGGTGGGGAGGTTATCCTTGTGTGGTGGTGGGGACGTTATCCTTGTGTGGTGGTGGGGACGTTATCCTTGTGTGGTGGTGGGGACGTTATCCTTGTGTGGTGGTGGGGACGTTATCCTTGTGTGGTGGTGGGGACGTTATCCTTGTGTGGTGGTGGGGACGTTATCCTTGTGTGGTGGTGGGGAGGTTATCCTTGTGTGGTGGTGGGGACGTTATCCTTGTGTGGTGGTGGGGACGTTATCCTTGTGTGGTGGTGGGGACGTTATCCTTGTGTGGTGGGGACGTTATCCTTGTGTGGGGGTGGGGAGGTTATCCTTGTGTGGTGGTGGGGAGGTTATCCTTGTGTGGTGGTGGGGAGGTTATCCTTGTGTGGTGGTGGGGACGTTATCCTTGTGTGGTGGTGGGGACGTTATCCTTGTGTGGTGGGGACGTTATCCTTGTGTGGTGGTGGGGACGTTATCCTTGTGTGGTGGTGGGGACGTTATCCTTGTGTGGTGGTGGGGAGGTTATCCTTGTGTGGTGGGGACGTTATCCTTGTGTGGTGGTGGGGACGTTATCCTTGTGTGGTGGTGGGGAGGTTATCCTTGTGTGGTGGTGGGGAGGTTATCCTTGTGTGGTGGTGGGGGCGTTATCCTTGTGTGGTGGTGGGGAGGTTATCCTTGTGTGGTGGTGGGGGCGTTATCCTTGTGTGGTGGTGGGGGCGTTATCCTTGTGTGGTGGTGGGGGCGTTATCCTTGTGTGGTGGTGGGGGCGTTATCCTTGTGTGGTGGTGGGGGCGTTATCCTTGTGTGGTGGTGGGGGCGTTATCCTTGTGTGGTGGTGGGGAGGTTATCCTTGTGTGGTGGTGGGGAGGTTATCCTTGTGTGGTGGTGGGGAGGTTATCCTTGTGTGGTGGTGGGGACGTTATCCTTGTGTGGTGGTGGGGACGTTATCCTTGTGTGGTGGTGGGGACGTTATCCTTGTGTGGTGGTGGGGACGTTATCCTTGTGTGGTGGTGGGGACGTTATCCTTGTGTGGTGGTGGGGACGTTATCCTTGTGTGGTGGTGGGGACGTTATCCTTGTGTGGTGGTGGGGACGTTATCCTTGTGTGGTGGTGGGGACGTTATCCTTGTGTGGTGGTGGGGACGTTATCCTTGTGTGGTGGGGACGTTATCCTTGTGTGGGGGTGGGGAGGTTATCCTTGTGTGGTGGTGGGGAGGTTATCCTTGTGTGGTGGTGGGGAGGTTATCCTTGTGTGGTGGTGGGGACGTTATCCTTGTGTGGTGGTGGGGACGTTATCCTTGTGTGGTGGGGACGTTATCCTTGTGTGGTGGTGGGGACGTTATCCTTGTGTGGTGGTGGGGACGTTATCCTTGTGTGGTGGTGGGGAGGTTATCCTTGTGTGGTGGGGACGTTATCCTTGTGTGGTGGTGGGGACGTTATCCTTGTGTGGTGGTGGGGAGGTTATCCTTGTGTGGTGGTGGGGAGGTTATCCTTGTGTGGTGGTGGGGGCGTTATCCTTGTGTGGTGGTGGGGACGTTATCCTTGTGTGGTGGTGGGGAGGTTATCCTTGTGTGGTGGTGGGGAGGTTATCCTTGTGTGGTGGGGACGTTATCCTTGTGTGGTGGTGGGGACGTTATCCTTGTGTGGTGGTGGGGAGGTTATCCTTGTGTGGTGGTGGGGAGGTTATCCTTGTGTGGTGGTGGGGGCGTTATCCTTGTGTGGTGGTGGGGACGTTATCCTTGTGTGGTGGTGGGGAGGTTATCCTTGTGTGGTGGTGGGGGCGTTATCCTTGTGTGGGGGTGGGGACGTTATCCTTGTGTGGTGGGGACGTTATCCTTGTGTGGTGGTGGGGACGTTATCCTTGTGTGGTGGTGGGGACGTTATCCTTGTGTGGTGGTGGGGACGTTATCCTTGTGTGGGGGGGACGTTTTCCGTGTGTGGTGGTGACGTTATCCTTGTGTGGTGGTGGGGACGTTATCCTCGTGTGGTGGGGACGTTATCCTCGTGTGGTGGGGACGTTATCCTTGTGTGGTGGGGACGTTATCCTTGTGTGGTGGGGACGTTATCCTTGTGTGGTGGTGGTGGTGGTGAGTCAGCCTCGTGTGGTGGTGGTGAGTCAGCCTCGTGTGTGGTGGTGAGTCAGCCTCGTGTGTGGTGGTGAGTCAGCTTCGTGTGTGGTGGTGGTGGTGAGTCAGCCTCGTGTGGTGGTGGTGGTGGTGAGTCAGTCTCGTGTGGTGGTGGTGGTGAGTCAGCCTCATGTGGTGGTGGTGAGTCAGCCTCGTGTGTGGTGGTGGTGGTGAGTCAGCCTCGTGTGTGGTGGTGGTGGTGAGTCAGCCTCGTGTGGTGGTGGTGGTGGTGAGTCAGCCTCGTGTGTGGTGGTGAGTCAGCCTCGTGTGGTGGTGGTGGTGGTGAGTCAGCCTCGTGTGTGGTGGTGAGTCAGCCTCGTGTGGTGGTGGTGAGTCAGCCTCGTGTGTGGTGGTGAGTCAGCCTCGTGTGTGGTGGTGGTGGTGGTGAGTCAGTCTCGTGTGGTGGTGGTGGTGAGTCAGCCTCATGTGGTGGTGGTGAGTCAGCCTCGTGTGTGGTGGTGGTGGTGAGTCAGCCTCGTGTGTGGTGGTGGTGGTGAGTCAGTCTCGTGTGGTGGTGGTGGTGGTGAGTCAGCCTCGTGTGTGGTGGTGAGTCAGCCTCGTGTGGTGGTGGTGGTGGTGAGTCAGCCTCGTGTGTGGTGGTGAGTCAGCCTCGTGTGGTGGTGGTGAGTCAGCCTCGTGTGTGGTGGTGAGTCAGCCTCGTGTGTGGTGGTGGTGGTGGTGAGTCAGCCTCGTGTGTGGTGGTGGTGGTGGTGAGTCAGCCTCGTGTGTGGTGGTGGTGAGTCAGCCTCGTGTGTGATGGTGGTGGTGGTGAGTCAGCCTCGTGTGTGGTGGTGGTGGTGGTGAGTCAGCCTCGTGTGTGGTGGTGGTGGTGGTGAGTCAGCCTCGTGTGTGGTGGTGATGGTGGTGAGTCAGCCTCGTATGGTGGTGGTGGTGGTGGTGGTGAGTCAGCCTCGTGTGTGGTGGTGGTGAGTCAGCCTCGTGTGTGGTGGTGGTGGTGGTGAGTCAGCCTCGTGTGTGGTGGTGGTGGTGGTGAGTCAGCCTCGTGTGTGGTGGTGATGGTGGTGAGTCAGCCTCGTATGGTGGTGGTGGTGGTGGTGGTGAGTCAGCCTCGTGTGGTGGTGGTGGTGGTGTCAGCCTCGTGTGTGGTGGTGGTGGTGGTGAGTCAGCCTCGTGTGGTGGTGGTGGTGATGAGTCAGCCTCGTGTGTGGTGATGAGTCAGCCTCGTGTGGTGATGAGTCAGCCTGGTACACTGTATACCAACCATTTATGATAGTAAAGTGATTATAGTAGATAATTTGTTCCTTTTTTATCTCCACCGTCCAAGTGGTTGGGCACCATTCCTTCTCCCCTCCCCCTCCGTCCCATCCCAGATCCCTATCCTTATCTCTTCCCAGCGCTATATAGTCATAATAAGATAAGATATTTATTCAGGTAAAGATGCATACATTGAAAATGAGTTACACACATAATGTTGGATTAATAGATAAAGTCAGTAAAGGGGAGCCGGTCGGCCGAGCGGACAGCACGCTGGACTTGTGATCCTGTGGTCCTGGGTTCGATCCCAGGCGCCGGCGAGAAACAATGGGCAGAGTTTCTTTCACCCTATGCCCCTGTTACCTAGCAGTAAAATAGGTACCTGGGTGTTAGTCAGCTGTCACGGGCTGCTTCCTAGGGGGTGGAGGCTTGGTCGAGGACCGGGCCGCGGGGACACTGAAGCCCCGAAATCATCTCAAGATAACCTCAAGTACATACAATGCCTGAAGCCACTAATACGGGAAACCACTTATACTATAACTTATTTCTAAGTGAGATCAAAAGTATAAATTGATTTTTCTTTAAAGGAACAAAATAAAAAGTGATTATATTTATATGATGGATAGAACAGCAGAAAATGCAACAGAACAGCAGGAGAACAAAAATTGTTATTTGCTTAAGCTAAACGAACCTAGAGGGTTCAGTTTCTGAACCGATTATGTGCCTCTGTAATCCTTTACACCACCGCCCACGGGATGGGTATGGGGTGCATAATAAAGAAATTGATTACAATTTTCTTTATTTTTTCTAGTCAGATATCAGCAGTTAAACAAGTTGGTAAATAATTAATAATGTTTGAAAATAGCAGGATATAGGTTGACATTGATGAGGTAAGGTAGGTTACATGGAGTTTATTAGGTAGTAATTAATTTTTCTCTTAAACTGGTTGAGAGGGCTACAGTCTTTGACATGACTGGGAAGCTCATTCCATATTCTGCGTCCCTTGATTTGCAGAGCATTTCTAGTTTGGTTAAGGTGAGCTCTTGGAATATCACAAAGGTATGTGTTTCTAAGTTTGGTGCCCCCATGGGTTCTGTAACAACATGTTCTAGGAAGCGTTTAAGGCCATGAACTGGCATTACAGTTCAGAGTTATATATATATATATATATATATATATATATATATATATATATATATATATATATATATATATATATATATATATATATATATATATGTCGTACCTAGTAGCCAGAACGCACTTTTTGGCCTACTATGCAAGGCCCGATTTGCCTAATAAGCCAAGTTTTCCTGAATTAATATATTTTCTCTAATTTTTTTCTTATCAAATGATAAAGCTACCCATTTCATTATGTATGAGGTCAATTTTTTTTATTGGAGTTAAAATTAACGTAGATATATGAAAAACCTAACCAACCCTACCTAACCTAACCTATCTTTATAGGTTAGGTTAGGTTGCCGAAAAAGTTAGGTTAGGTTAGGTAGGTTAGGTAGTCGAAAAACAATTAGTTCATGAAAACTTGGCTTATTAGGCAAATCGGGCCTTGCATAGTAGGCTGAGAAGTGCGTTCTGGCTATTAGGTACGACATATATATATATATATATATATATATATATATATATATATATATATATATATATATATATATATATATATATATATATGAGTACACTTGCGAGGATGTGCAGTGACTTAATATCTAACATATTCAAAAATTTAAGTAAGGGAACCGAGTGCTGTCTGAGGCTAGAGTTTGCTATTGTTCTAGTAGCAGCTTTGTGTTGAGTAATTAGAGGACGTAATGACTTGGCGCTTTTCCCTGATAGTCCCTTTCCCTTCCCCCCCCCCCCTTTTTTTTATCTCCCTGATTTCAGTTGGGGTTCATTTAGTGTTTCTGAAGTTGGTCTGTCGGAATAAACAGATTAGCGGGGGGGTTGGGGGCGCGGCGCATAGTATTTAGAGCGCATTAAGTTAGCATGCACTCTTAATACTTTAGTACATTCCAAAGGCGTGGAGGTACACCCACACACTCGTGTACTACAAGGTGAGTACACTCATGTCTTGTAGGAGTCTTAAGACGCTCAGCTGTTTACAGAAAAATATTCCTCCTCCTCGTCATAATTATCATCAGTTTTCTCTGACAATTATTGTGTGTGGTCGTGTCGTGAGGTAAAGCCCCTGTGTGTGTTGGTTCACAAAGTCAACGTTAATCCCGCTCTGTAACACGGGTCCTTTGTTGTCTTTAATATAAGCAACGGTTCATTGTATTTACCGTACCAGCGTGGCCTGGTTCCCCCCTGCCAGCGTGACCTGGTTCCCCCCTGCCAGCGTGACCTGGTCCCCCCCTGCCAGTGTGGCCTGGTTCCCCCCTGCCAGCGTGGCCTGGTCCCCCCCTGCCAGCGTGGCCTGGTTCTTCCCTGCCAGCGTGGCCTGGTTCTTCCCTGCCAGCGTGGCCTGGTTCCCCCCTGCCAGCGTGGTCTGGTTCCCCCCTGCCACCGTGACCTGGTTCCCCCCTGCCACCGTGACCTGGTTCCCCCCTGCCACCGTGACCTGGTTCCCCCCTGCCAGCGTGGCCTGGTTCCCCCCTGCCAGCGTGGCCTGGTTCCCCCCTGCCAGCGTGGCCTGGTTCCCCCCTGCCAGCGTGGCCTGGTTCCCCCCCTGCCAGCATGGCCTGGTTTCCCCCTGCCATCGTGGAATGGTTCCCCCCCTGCCAGCGTGGCCTGGTTCCCCCCCTGCCAGTGTGGCCTGGTTCCCCCCTGCCAGCGTGGCTTGGTCCCCCCTGCCAGCGTGGCTTGGTTCCCCCCTGCCAGCGTGGCCTGGTTCCCCCCTGCCAGCGTGGCCTGGTTCCCCCCCCCTGCCAGCGTGACCTGGTTCCCCCCTGCCAGCGTGGCCTGGTTCCCCCTGCCAGCGTGACCTGGTTCCCCCCTGCCAGCGTGACCTGGCCCCCCCCCCTGCCAGCGTGACCTGGTTCCCCCCTGCCAGCGTGGCCTGGTTCCCCCCTGCCAGTGTGGCCTGGTTCCCCCCCTGCCAGTGTGGCCTGGTTCCCCTCCTGCCAGTGTGGCCTGGTTCCCCCCCTGCCAGCGTGGCCTGGTTCCCCCCCTGCCAGTGTGGCCTGGTTCCCCTGCCAGCGTGACCTGGTTCCCCCCTGCCAGTGTGGCCTGGTTCCCCCCCTGCCAGCGTGGCCTGGTTCCCCCCCTGCCAGCGTGGCCTGGTTCCCCCCCCCTGCCAGCGTGGCCTGGTTCCCCCCTGCCAGTGTGGCCTGGTTCCCCCCCTGCCAGCGTGGCCTGGTTCCCCCCTGCCAGCGTGGCCTGGTTCCCCCCTGCCAGTGTGGCCTGGTTCCCCCCTGCCAGCGTGGTCTGGTCCCCCCCCTGCCAGCGTGGCCTGGTTCCCCCCCTGCCAGCGTGGCCTGGTTCCCCCCTGCCAGTGTGGCCTGGTTCCCCCCTGCCAGCGTGACCTGGTTCCCCCTGCCAGCGTGACCTGGTTCTATTTGTCGCCTTAAGATGTATGGTGTTTGCTTGGTGGTAGAGAATACACAGTAGTTCACTTCAGCAGTTTACCGAGTAAGACAACAAGGTATATATGTGGCCGCCGAGGTCCTTCCTAACTCGTGTCTGGTGTGATACTGAACTTCCCTCCTGAGTGGTCACTACCAGCTCTCTGTAGGGAATGACGTCAGAGGCCTACTCGACTGTGATTGGCTATATCCCAAACATCATAAAATTTGAATACTAACACCTTTCAGACACACTACCAAGTCGACGTCCCTTGTCGACAAGCTCTGGCTAGCTAGATAGTTATATTGAAAGGACGTCGGTGGCATTCAGTAATGGGTTACATGTGAAATTGTGTATTAAACATTAAGAGATGATCAGGTGTACGGAATACTAACACCCTTCGGCATGTACACAAAAATTAGACCATAATAGGTGAAAAATCATGGTTACAATGCTTTAATGAAACTAGAGTATTAACAACATATACACGTCTATCTTGAGGTTATCTTAAGATGATTTCGGGGCTTTTAGTGTCCCCGCGGCCCGGTCCTCGACCAGGCCTCCACCCCCCAGGAAGCAGCCCGTGACAGCCGACTAACACCCAGGTACCTATTTTACTGCTAGGTAACAGGGGCGTAGGGTGAAAGAAACTCTGCCCATTGTTTCTCGCCGGCGCCTGGGATCGAACCCAGGACCGCAGGATCACAAGTCCAGCGTGCTGTCCACCCTTAAGTATCAGATATGAACATTACAACTCAAGGTATTGCCTAAAACCAAAATTAATGCGTTAATGGCATGTGCTTGGAAAAATAATTAAAGACAATTTATATCTGCTTTGATAGAACAAAAGTCCTGACCTAACAACCACAAAAGGGAATTTTAAGATTGGATAATGGAGAAAAAAAATTATGTAGAATATATTTACAAGCTATATACAAGAACTGGATCAAGAAGGCTTACATCTTAGGGATAGCAGTCAGGAGTCACTGGTCTCAGTGTGCTTGCTAGAACATTGATGGAACTCTTGATGACATTCACTGTAAAAATACAAATGGCTCAGTAGACTTAACAATGGCATCTGATTATGACACAAAATAAAGTTGAAAAAATATTCTTGATTACACACACACACACACACATTATATATATATATATATATATATATATATATATATATATATATATATATATATATGTCGTACCTAGTAGCCAGAACGCACTTCTCAGCCTACTATGCAAGGCCCGATTTGCCAAATAAGCCAAGTTTTCTTGAATTAATATATTTTCTCTAATTTTTTTCTTATGAAATGATAAAGCTACCCTTTCATTATGTATGAAGTCAATTTTTTTTATTGGAGTTAAAATTAACGTTGATATATGACCGAACCTAACCAACCCTACCTAACCTAACCTATCTTTATAAGTTAGGTTAGATTAGGTAGCCGAAAAAGTTAGGTTAGGTTAGGTTAGGTAGGTTAGGTAGCCGAAAAACAATTAATTCATGAAAACTTGGCTTATTAGGCAAATTGGGCCTTGCATAGTAGGCTGAGAAGTGCGTTCTGGCTACTAGGTACGACATATATATATATATATATATATATATATATATATATATATATATATATATATATATATATATATATATATATATATATATATATATATATATATATATATATGTCGTACCTAGTAGCCAGAACTCACTTCTCAGCCTACTATTCAAGGCCCGATTTGCCTAATAAGCCAAGTTTTCCTGAATTAATATATTTACTATAATTTTTTTCTTATGAAATGATAAAGCAACCCTTTTCTCTATGTATGACGTCAATTTTTTTTTATTGGAGTTAAAATTAACGTAGATATATGACCGAACCTAACCAACCCTACCTAACCTAACCTAACCTATATTTATAGGTAAGGTTAGGTTAGGTAGCCAAAAAAAGCTAGGTTAGGTTAGGTAGGTTAGGTAGACGAAAAAACATTAATTCATGAAAACTTGGCTTATTAGGCAAATCGGGCCTTGAATAGTAGGCTGAGAAGTGCGTTCTGGCTATTAGGTACGACATATATATATATATATATATATATATATATATATATATATATATATATATATATATATATATATATATATATATATATATATATATATATATATATATATATATATATAATGGTAATAATAGGACACATGGGGTAGAAATACTGTGAAGTGAATTTTGCCAAAGAAAAACAGAATAACTGCAGAATGCATTTAACTATAAATTCTGCGGATATCTATGTCTAGATCGTCCAGAGCACTATACAACTCTGGCTCTGACTGAAAGTCAGGGGCCAGATTCACGGAGCAGTTACGCAAGTACTTACGAACCTGAACATCTTTTCTCAATCTTTGGCGGCTTTGTTTACAATTATTAAACAGTTAATGAGCTCCGAAGCACCAGGAGGCTGTTTATAACAATAACAACAGTTGATTGGGAAGGTTTCGTGCTTGTAAACTGTTTAATAAATGTAACCAAAGCCGCCAAAGATTGAGAAAAGATGTACACGTTCGTAAGTTCTTGCGTAACTGCTTCGTGAATCTGGCCCCCGGAACAGATCTCACTTGCCGAAGATGATTTCTCGAAAAAGATGATCTCGAAGATTTTCTCCTCCTCACCTCTCTCTCTTGCCTGTTTATTGCCTACACCTACTTCCCTCACCACGGGAGACACCTCCCGTCACGCAGGGTGCAGTCGCACCTCCACAGATCTCCAGTATCAGCTCTTGATACTGGTAATGGCTTAAAAGGGCCACCACTTACGGGCTATTCATGCCCGTGCCACCTTTTGGGTGGCTTAATCTTCATCAATCAATCAATCAATTCCCTCATCACAATCGACTTGAGAATGGTCCAGGAATGACTGGACTGATATTAACTCTTTGCACAGAGTAAGAGAGTATAGGTCTAAGTCTGTTAATAAAAGGTACATAAGAGGAGAGTGTAGTCGTCAGGACGTGTTCAGCCCACAAGCTACACCGTCATACAGCAACAGACACACACATGAGAAATGATCAACCCGTCCTCGACTCAAGTCCATTACATCCAGCGGTCGACCCCACAGACGCATTCATAAATTTTAACATGCTGTTCATTCAAAACGGGAATTTTCTCAAGTATAAATTAATATTATAATATATTAACATATTGTGTATATATAGGCATAGGCTAGGTGTTTAGGTTCTGTTGGCGATTATTTGTATTTGTAGTACGTGGGTGAAGCATTTACAGCGTTGTGGTTCGAACAAAATTCGTCAGTGAAGCACTTGTTCCGGATATGTTCGAACGTCAGCAGTTGTGAGTCGTGTGTAAACCGCTTTTCAATCATAAACAGGGGGTTTGGCGGGTGCATGGAATCACTTTTGGATCTTTGTTTGGAGGACGGGCTGGAAATGATTAAACGATAACCACCACGCTGCCACTGAACGTTTATGGCTGAAAATTAAAGTTAAGACCGCTCACTTACGGTAGCTGACTGCGGCCGCAGCGGACGGCGCCGTCAATTAGTGATAGGCTTTATGGGAGTTTAGGCGTCCACTCCACACCCAGCCTTTGATTTCGTCTACACACTGATAATAGATGTGCTTGCTTTAATTTATATGATATAGTAGTGCACAAAATATATATGAAACCGTGAACTGTGTGTTTCATCGTTGTCTTCCAAATATAGCAATGACTCAAATTCAAGGGAAATTTGGAGAATTTAGTACTTTGTTTAAACATAACGTAGCAGTGATAACTATAAAACAGTGGCTTGAAAATCTGATTCTCCAAACATTAACAAATATTAAAACTTTCTGAAATGTGTGACTTCAATATGATATTGTGAACTGGAAATTGTAAACTCAGGCGTTTCTATTAGTTTCGCCTTAACGAGATTGAAGTAGACTAAAAGAACGAGGCATAGTGTACTTAGTACCTGGATGATGGGGTTCTGGGAGTTCTGCTACTCCCCCAAGCCCAGCCCGAGGCCAGGCTTGACTTGTGAGAGTTTGGTCCACCAGGCTGTTGCTTGGAGCGGCCCGCAGGCCCACATATACCTGGTTGATGGGGTTCTGGGAGTTCTGCTACTCCCCCAAGCCCGGCCTGAGGCCAGGCTTGACTTGTGAGAGTTTGGTCCACCAGGCTGTTGCTTGGAGCGGCCCGCAGGCCCACATATACCTGGTTGATGGGGTTCTGGGAGTTCTGCTACTCCCCCAAGCCCGGCCTGAGGCCAGGCTTGACTTGTGAGAGTTTGGTCCACCAGGCTGTTGCTTGGAGCGGCCCGCAGGCCCACATATACCTGGTTGATGGGGTTGTGGGAGTTCTTCTACTCCCCAAGCCCGGCCCGAGGCCAGGCTTGACTTGTGAGAGTTTGGTCCACCAGGCTGTTGCTTGGAGCGGCCCGCAGGCCCACATATACCTGGTTGATGGGGTTCTGGGAGTTCTTCTACTCCTCAAGCCCGGCCCGAGGCCAGGCTTGACTTGTGAGAGTTTGGTCCACCAGGCTGTTGCTTGGAGCGGCCCGCAGGCCCACATATACCTGGTTGATGGGGTTCTGGGAGTTCTTCTTCTCCTCAAGCCCGGCCCGAGGCCAGGCTTGACTTGTGAGAGTTTGGTCCACCAGGCTGTTGCTTGGAGCGGCCCGCAGGCCCACATATACCTGGTTGATGGGGTTCTGGGAGTTCTTCTACTCCCCGAGCCCGGCCCGAGGCCAGGCTTGACTTGTGAGAGTTTGGTCCACCAGGCTGTTGCTTGGAGCGGCCCGCAGGCCCACATATACCTGGTTGATGGGGTTCTGGGAGTTCTTCTACTGCCCAAGCCCGGCCCGAGGCCAGGCTTGACTTGTGAGAGTTTGGTCCACCAGGCTGTTGCTTGGAGCGGCCCGCAGGCCCACATATACCTGGTTGATGGGGTTCTGGGAGTTCTTCTACTGCCCAAGCCCGGCCGAGGCCAGGCTTGACTTGTGAGAGTTTGGTCCACCAGGCTGTTGCTTGGAGCGGCCCGCAGGCCCACATATACCTGGTTGATGGGGTTCTGGGAGTTCTTCTACTCCCTAGGCCCGGCCCGAGGCCAGGCTTGACTTGTGAGAGTTTGGTCCACCAGCCTGTTGCTTGGAGCGGCCCGCAGGCCCACATATACCTGGTTGATGGGGTTCTGGGAGTTCTTCTACTCCCTAGGCCCGGCCCGAGGCCAGGCTTGACTTGTGAGAGTTTGGTCCACCAGGCTGTTGCTTGGAGCGGCCCGCAGGCCCACATATACCTGGTTGATGGGGTTCTGGGAGTTCTTCTACTCCCCCAAGCCCGGCCCGAGGCCAGGCTTGACTTGTGAGAGTTTGGTCCACCAGGCTGTTGCTTGGAGCGGCCCGAGGCCAGGCTTGACTTGTGAGGTTATTTTGAGATGATTTCGGGGCATAGCGTCCCCGCGGCCCGGTCCTCGACCAGGCCTCCTTTTTGTTACACACCCCCATGAAGCAGCCCGTAGCAGCTGTCTAACTCCCAGGTACCTATTTACTGCTATGTAACAGGGGCATCAGGGTGAAAAATACTTTTTGCCCATTTGTCTCAGCCTCCACCGGGGATCGAACCCGGCTGGTTGATTGTTATCTAGTATTACAACAGGATGATTGTTATCTAGTATTACAACTGGTTGATTGTTATCTAGTATTACAACTGGTTGATTGTTATCTAGTATTACAATTGGTTGATTGTTATCTAGTATTACAACAGGATGATTGTTATCTAGTATTACAATTGGTTGATTGTTATCTAGTATTACAACAGGATGATTGTTATCTAGTATTACAATTGGTTGATTGTTATCTAGTATTACAACTGGTTGATTGTTATCTAGTATTACAATTGGTTGATTGTTATCTAGTATTACAACAGGATGATTGTTATCTAGTATTACAATTGGTTGATTGTTATCTAGTATTACAACAGGATGATTGTTATCTAGTATTACAACTGGTTGATTGTTATCTAGTATTACAATTGGTTGATTGTTATCTAGGATTACAATTGGTTGATTGTTATCTAGTATTACAGCTGGTTGATTGTTATCTAGTATTTCAACTGGTTGATTGTTATCTAGTATTTCAACTGGTTGATTGTTATCTAGTATTACAATTGGTTGATTGTTATCTAGTATTACAATTGGTTGATTGTTATCTAGTATTTCAACAGGATGATTGTTATCTAGTATTACAACTGGTTGATTGTTATCTAGTATTACAACTGGTTGATTGTTATCTAGTATTACAACTGGTTGATTGTTATCTAGTATTACAACTGGTTGATTGTTATCTAGTATTTCAACTGGTTGATTGTTATCTAGTATTACAACTGGTTGATTGTTATCTAGTATTACAACTGGTTGATTGTTATCTAGTATTACAACTGGTTGATTGTTATCTAGTATTTCAACAGGATGATTGTTATCTAGTATTTCAACTGGTTGATTGTTATCTAGTATTACAGCTGGTTGACTGTTATCTAGTATTACCCCATTGGGTAATACTAGATAACAGTAGTAGTATTAGTAGTAGCCCTATTGGGCTCTATCATATCTACACTTGAAACTGTGTATGGAGTCAGCCTCCACCACATCACTGCCTAATGCATTCCATTTACTAACTACTCTGACACTGAAAAAGTTCTTTCTAACGTCCCTGTGGCTCATGTGGGTACTCGGTCTCCACCTGTGTCCCCTTGTTCGAATACCTCCAGTGTTGAATAGTTTATCCTTGTCTACCCCTGTCAATTTCCCTGAGGATTTGAGGATTTTGTAGGTAGTGATCATGTAGGTAGTGATCACCCTATTCTCAAACTTTAAATGGGTGAGATGCCGAGCTTGCTTGAACGCTGAAGTATCTAGTGGGCCATTTTTGGTAAGCAGAACTGACGCTTCTGTCCTCGTGTCGTAAGGTGCATTTCCCGCAGCCCTCTGTGTGTGTGTGTGTGTGTGTGTGTGTAATTACCTAAGTGTAGTTGCAGGATGAGAGCTACGCTCGTGGTGTCCCGTCTTCCCAGCACTCTTTGTCATATAACGCTTTGAAACTACTGACGGTCTTGGCCTCCACCCCCTTCTCCCCTAACTTGTTCCAACCGTCTACCACTCTGTTTGCGAAAGTGAATTTTCTTACTTCTTCGGCATCTGTGTTTAGCTAGTTTAAATCTATGACCTCTTGTTCTTAAAGTTCCAGGTCTCAGGAAATCTTCCTTATCGATTTTATCAATTCCTGTTACTATTTTGTATGTAGTGATCATATCACCTCTTTTTCTTCTGTCTTCTAGTTTTGGCATATTTAATGCCTCTAACCTCTCCTCATAGCTCTTGCCCTTCAGTTCTGGGAGCCACTTAGTAGCATGTCTTTGCACCTTTTCCAGTTTGTTGATGTGCTTCTTAAGATATGGGCACCACACAACCGCTGCATATTCTAGCTTTGGCCTAACAAAAGTCGTGAACAATTTCTTTTGTATATCGCCATCTATGTATTTAAAAGCAATTCTGAAGTTAGAAAGCGTGGCATAGGCTCCTCGCACAATATTCTTTATGTGGTCCTCAGGTGATAGTTTTCTATCTAGAACCACCCCTAGATCTCTTTCTTTATCAGAATTCTTTAAAGATTTCTCACATAATATATAGGTTGTGTGGGGTCTCTGTTCTCCTATTCCACATTCCATAACATGGCATTTATTAACATTAAATTCCATTTGCCAAGTGGTGCTCCATATACTTATTTTGTCCAGGTCATCTTGAAGGGCATGACAATCGTCTAATTTTTTTCTTAGCATCATCAGCAAACATGTTCATATAATTCTGTATACCAACTGGTAGATCATTTACGTAGACAATAAACATCACTGGTGCAAGAACTGAACCCTGTGGTACTCCACTTGTGACATTTCTCCAGTCCGATACATTGCCTCTGATCACTGCCCTCATTTTTCTATCAGTCAGAAAATTTTTCATCCATGTTAGAAGGTTACCTGTCACCCCAACCTCTTGTGTGGAACTCTGTCGAAAGCCTTTTTTAGGTCCAAATAGATGCAGTCAACTCAACCATCTCTTTCCTGTAATATCTCTGTTGCTCGATCATAGAAACTGAGTAAATTTGATACAATTTCATATAGTCTAGGGTAGCTGGTTCTTGACACTGTGCTAGTGCAGCTTGTGTGTGTGTGTGTGTGTGTGTGTGTGTGTGTGTGTGTGTGTGTGTGTGTGTGTACTCACCTATTTGTGCTTTCAGGATCGAGCATCGGCTCTTGGATCCCGCCTAATGTGTGTGTTCCGGAGCCCAGTGTGTTCATACTTCCTAGAATTGTTCACCCTTGTAACTGTAAACAAGTTCATTTGTTTACGCTAATTCCAGACAAGAACAATAAACGTCTCCAGTGTTACGCGTCTGTAACATGAGTTTGTCAGTAGCAGTATAGCCAGGCATTCTGTCTTGCCAGAGACGCTATGCCTCCAAGTTCCTGTACGTGTGAGAACTCATTTATATATAAAGGAAAGCTTTGCCATTTGCAGGCGACGAGTCACAATAACGTGGCTAAAGTATATTGACCAGACCACACACTAGAAGGTGAAGGGACGACGACGTTTCGGTCCGGCCTGGACCATTGCTAAATCGACTTGAGAATGGTCCAGGACGGACCGAAACGGTCGTCGGTCCTTTACCTTCTAGTGTGTGGTCTGGTCAAAATACTTAGCCATTTGTTTAATGGGTGTGGCCGTGAGCAACAGTACATGTGGTCCTTAGTCTTTATAATGCGCTTGAGCACCAACTTGATTCCTTAGACACGTATTGAGGTTAGCGGTGGTTGAGTCCAGGGGCCAGATTCAAGAAAGCACTTACGCAAACACCTACGAACCTGTACATCTTTTCTCAATCTTTGGCGGCTTTGTTTACAATTATTAAACAGTTAATGAGCTCCGAAGCACCAGGAGGCTATTTAGAACAATAACAACAGATGAATGGGATGTTTTCATGCTTGTAAACTGTTTAATAAATGTAACCAAAGCCGTCAAAGATTGAGGAAAGATGTACACGTTCGTAAGTGTTTGCGTAAGTTCTTTCGTGAATCTGGCCCCAGGCCTCTCCAGAAACTGTTGAGAAAGCTAAGTAGGAAGGTGAGGAGGTGGGAGGGGGCGTCTTGTGGTGCATCACGGCTTGGCTATTTGAAAGAAAATAAGATTATCCCGAACGTAATTTTAAGTCCAAGCTGAAAAAAGATGTTTTCATGTAGAGTCTCTGACATCAGCTTTATATCTCACAATCCTGAGCACTCCAGGTGCAAACTCTGTGAGCAGGAACTGGGTCATGATCTCCCTCGCTACATCACACTTTATGTAGGACATACGTAAATCTGTGTATCTATGTATTTACGTATGTAGGTTAGCTTAGCATTTTAAAAGCACCGAATCACCTTCTGTGGTTGAGTGTTCAATAAACCCTTGAACTATATGTTTAACACATCTCTCACCCTGTCCACTGGAGGACAGAAGAAAATGTATATATGCTGGTTAGCATTGTAAATGTCTGGCCACGTCTGTGATAGAAAATAATAATAATAATAATAATAAAAACTACATCACTGAATGCCCAGTTATTAGACCGTTCAGACCAGTTGGCATGAGGTACCTGGAGCTTTGCAATTACTTCATTAACTCTTTTATTGATGATGATTTCTTGAGATTATCTTGAGATGATTTCGGGGCTTTTAGTGTCCCCGCGGCCCGGTCCTCGACCAGGCCTCCACCCCCAGGAAGCAGCCCGTGACAGCTGACTAACACCCAGGTACCTATTTTACTGCTAGGTAACAGGGGCGTAGGGTGAAAGAAACTCTGCCCATTGTTTCTCGCCGGCGCCTGGGATCGAACCCAGGACCACAGGATCACAAGTCCCGCGTGCTGTCCGCTCGGCCGACCGGCTCCCTCATAATATCCTATATCATATATAATATCATAAAATATAATATTATGATATCCTCATAATATACCGAGAGTCTCTCAGTGGAGACTATACTCATCTTATGCCTCTGTATGAATAACCATCCTGTGTGATGGGGATATTTAACCTCACGTAGCTAGTTCTTGACACATTCTGTAATTCCATTCATATAGTCTAGGGCAGCTGGTTCTTGACACACACTATACTCCCCTTCATAAAGTTTAGGGTAGCTGGTTCTTGACACACTCTGTACACCCCTTCATTTAGTCTAGGGCAGCTAGTTCTAGACACTGTACTCCCCTTCATATAGTCTAGGGTAGCTAGTTCTTGACACACACTGTACTCCGCTTCATATAGTCTAGGGTAGCTAGTTCTTGACACTGTACTCCCCTTCATATAGTCTAGGGTAGCTAGTTTTTGACACACTCTGTACACCCCTTCCTTTAGTCTAGGGTAGCTAGTTCTTGACACACACTATACTCCCCTTCATATAGTCTAGGGCAGCTGGTTCTTGACACACTCTGTACTCCCCTTCATATAGTCTAGGGTAGCTAGTTCTTGACACACTCAGTACACCCCTTCCTTTAGTCTAGGGCAGCTAGTTCTAGACACTGTACTCCCCTTCATATAGTCTAGGGTAGCTAGTTCTTGACACACACTGTACTCCCCCTTCATATAGTCTAGGGTAGCTGGTTCTTGACACACACTGTACTCCCCTTCATATAGTCTAGGGTAGCTGGTTCTTGACACACACTGTACTCCCCTGCATATAGTCTAGGGTAGCTGGTTCTTGACACACACTGTACTCCCCTTCATATAGTCTAGGGTAGCTGGTTCTTGACACACACTGTACTCCCCTGCATATAGTCTAGGGTAGCTGGTTCTTGACACACACTGTACTCCCCTTCATATAGTCTAGGGTAGGTAGTTCTTGACACACTCTGTACTCCCCTTCATATAGTCTAGGGCAGCTGGTTCTTGACACACTCTGTACTCCCCTTCATATAGTCTAGGGTAGCTAGTTCTTGACACACACTGTACTCCCCTTCATATAGTCTAGGGCAGCTAGTTCTTGACACACACTGTACTCCCCTTCATATAGTCTAGGGCAGCTAGTTCTTGACACACACTGTACTCCCCTTCATATAGTCTAGGGTAGGTAGTTCTTGACACACTCTGTACTCCCCTTCATATAGTCTAGGGTAGCTGGTTCTTGACACACACTGTACTCCCCTTCATATAGTCTAGGGCAGCTAGTTCTTGACACACACTGTACTCCCCTTCATATAGTCTAGGGTAGCTGGTTCTTGACACACACTGTACTCCCCTGCATATAGTCTAGGGTAGCTGGTTCTTGACACACTCTGTACTCCCCTTCATATAGTCTAGGGCAGCTAGTTCTTGACACACACTGTACTCCCCTTCATATAGTCTAGGGTAGCTGGTTCAACAGGATGTATGGCGCTTATAATGAGCGCTATAGCTTGGCACCCTGATGGTCAGGGTGGTCAAGGCGGTCAAGGTGGTCAGGGTGGTCAAGGCCGTCAAGGTGGTCCACCACCATGTGATGTTATAGTGGCCAGAATTCGCCTGGGATATAGACGTATCTGGCAGCTTTCTCAAAACCCAAATGTCGAATACACCATGTGTCAACTTTGTGAAAGTGTCCAATAGACCATGTGCCAACTTTGTGAAAGTGTCCAATACACCATGTGTCAACTTTGTGAAAGTGTCCAATACACCATGTGTCAACTTTGTGAAAGTGACCAATACACCATGTGTCAACTTTGTGAAAGTGTCAAATACACCATGTGTCAACTTTGTGAAAGTGTCCAATACACCATGTGTCAACTTTGTGAAAGTGACCAATACACCATGTGTCAACTTTGGGAAAGTGTCCAATAGACCATGTGTCAACTTTGTGAAAGTGTCCAATACACCATGTGTCAACTTTGTGAAAGTGTCCAATACACCATGTGTCAACTTTGTGAAAGTGTCCAATACACCATGTGTCAACTTTGTGAAAGTGTCCAATAGACCATGTGCCAACTTTGTGAAAGTGTCCAATACACCATGTGTCAACTTTGTGAAAGTGTCCAATACACCATGTGTCAACTTTGTGAAAGTGTCCAATACACCATGTGTCAACTTTGTGAAAGTGACCAATACACCATGTGTCAACTTTGTGAAAGTGTCAAATACACCATGTGTCAACTTTGTGAAAGTGTCCAATACACCATGTGTCAACTTTGTGAAAGTGACCAATACACCATGTGTCAACTTTGGGAAAGTGTCCAATACACAATGTGTCAACTTTGTGAAAGTGTCCAATACACCATGTGTCAACTTTGGGAAAGTGTCCAATAGACCATGTGTCAACTTTGTGAAAGTGTCCAATACACAATGTGTCAACTTTGTGAAAGTGTCCAATACACCATGTGTCAACTTTGTGAAAGTGTCCAATACACCATGTGTCAACTTTGTGAAAGTGTCCAATAGACCATGTGTCAACTTTGGGAAAATGTCCAATACACCATGTGTCAACTTTGTGAAAGTGTCGGATACACCATGTGTCAACTTTGTGAAAGTGTCCAATAGACCATGTGTCAACTTTGTGAAAGTGTACAATACACCATGTGTCAACTTTGTGAAAGTGTCCAATAGATCATGTGTCAACTTTGTGAAAGTGTCCAATACACCATGTGTCAACTTTGTGAAAGTGTCGAATACACCACGTGTCAACTTTGTGAAAGTGTCGAATACACCATGTGTCAACTTTGTGAAAGTGACCAATACACCATGTGTCAACTTTGTGAAAGTGTCCAATACACCATGTGTCAACTTTGTGAAAGTGTCCAATAGACCATGTGTCAACTTTGTGAAAGTGACCAATACACCATGTGTCAACTTTGTGAAAGTGTCCAATACACCATGTGTCAACTTTGTGAAAGTGTCCAATACACCATGTGTCAACTTTGTGAAAGTGTCCAATAGATCATGTGTCAACTTTGTGAAAGTGTCCAATACACCATGTGTCAACTTTGTGAAAGTGTCGAATACACCATGTGTCAACTTTGTGAAAGTGTCGAATACACCATGTGTCAACTTTGGGAAAGTGTCGAATACACCATGTGTCAACTTATTGACTGACTTTCGCCCTTCTGGGCTGAGGTATGCTGAACTCTGTAACTACTATACGAGTTCTGGAATACTTGATGATATATTGGACTTGTACCTAAGATTGACCATGTAATACATCTGTTATACAATGTTTGTGATGTAACTATTATCTGAACTTGTAAAAGCATCTTAATCACCTTCAGTGATTAAGTGCTTAACAACACACTAGATTCTATAGCAGCTATCTTACCCTGTCAAAGTAGGCGAGACATAGATGTATGCATATATATGTATGCATGTATGTGTATACAGGATATGTGTAAGCTGGTCAGAATTGCATTTTACCTTTGTAAACGCACATTAATGACACTGTGTAAAAGACACCTTGAACACTGTGTATGTAGGATAGATGTAAATCTGTATATTTGTATGTAGTGTAGATTAGCATTTTAAAAGCACTACAATCACCCTCTGTGATTGATTGTTCAATAAATCACTGAACTATATGTTGAACAGATCTCTAACCCTTTCCATGGAGGACAGAAGAAAATGTATATATGCTGGTTAGCATTGTAAATGTTTGGCCACGTCTGTGGTAGAAAAAAACCCAAGAAACGACCAGAACAATAGACCGGGGAAGCCGGTCGGCCGAGCGGACAGCACGCTGGACTTGTGATCCTGTGGTCCTGGGTTCGATCCCAGGCGCCGGCGAGAAACAATGGGCAGAGTTTCTTTCACCCTATGCCCCTGTTACCTAGCAGTAAAATAGGTACCTGGGTGTTAGTCAGCTGTCACGGGCTGCTTCCTAGGGGTGGAGGCCTGGTCGAGGACCGCGCCGCGGGGACACTAAAAAGCCCCGAAATCATCTCAAGATAACCTCAAGAAGATAGCAACATTGTTATGTTCCACCTGAACGCCACTCTCCTCTCTCACTTTGTTCTATTGCCTCTCCTCACTAACCGTCTTATTCCTCCATTTATCTTAACTACCAACCAACTCCCATGTTACTCATCCCTCTCTCTCACTGTCTGGCTCTTCACTGCAACTGCTTCTCCCAGTCTGTGAAAACTCTGTGACAATGTCACTCGGGATTTATTCTCTATTTTCTAAGAGTAGATGATTTGTTATACACAGATTTTATCTCAAATATACACAAGTATTTTGACCAGACCACACACTAGAAATTGAAGAGACGACGTCGTCTCTTCAATTTCTAGTGTGTGGTCTGGTCAACATACTTCAGCCACGTTATTGTGACTCATCGCCTGCATACACAAGTATTTCTTCATTTTGATTTTAGAATTTGCTTCAGTTGTGAAACAGGTTATTAAAATTAATTTGTTACGAGCCAGAAATGGATAATTGATGTTGATCTTCGTGGGAACATTTTGTTTAAACAAATGATTTTGTGTTGCCCGTTTGCCGACCTCTGGAGGTCAGAGCATGTCTAGGTTCCTGGAACTTGTTCCGTGACCTCTTGAGGCGAGGTCACGGGAGGCCAGGCCAGCGCTGACCCTCCGTGGCGGATGTTGGTGACCTGTCTCTCACCCCCATTCACTGCTGCTTGTCTCAAGAGCCTGGATCTTATTTGATCTCTATACGCTACATTTCAACAGTTCATACCCTGGAAACACAAACCGAAACTGTCTCTATTTTCCGCTTGTTACAACTTGAAATAAAGTTGTTACATCTTGGCTTAACGTGTTTATGACGTATTAGAACGTTGTTACAACTTGCTATATTGGTTGTTATAACTGGTTAGGTGGTGTTAAAACTTGCTCGAACGTTGTACCAACGTCGTAGTTTCGGTGTGTGTTTGGTGGGTAACATCTCGGTTAACAAAGGGGACAACGAAGTAATGGAAGACAAGCAACATCGTATCATTATTGAAGGAACACACACACACACACACGAGCCCTTGAAGCCCATACTGTAGACTCGTCTCGCATGCACTAGCCACAGTAATCGAGGAAATCGGTGAATTATGTGGGCGCCGCAAACCGTGTCTCCAAACAAGCACGTGGCTTCATTAAGTCCTACTTAATGGATCTACTGAAGGCTTACAAGGCAACAGCGAGAAAGCAGAAAAGATGTTGAGATTTGGACTTTGGACTTGAGGGATTGTCTTGGGTGTGCTTGAAGCAGCGGCTCCACACACTGCACCAACTGCGGATCACACAGGAGGTAACCGGGAAGGGGGGGGGGATACATTTGTATACATATATTTGCTATCTCTCTGATAGCAAAGAAGGGGATTGGACCAAACTCGGGCCGGGCTTGGGGAGTAGAACAACTCCCAGAGCCCCATCAAGCAGGTAGGTATCAAGCAGGAGTGAGGGAAGAGGTCTCAGAGGAGACCGGCCACAAGTGGAGTACCACAAGGGTCCTTACCTTGAGGTTACCTTGAGGTGCTTCCGGGGCTTAGCGTCCCCGCGGCCCGGTCGTCGACCAGGCCTCCTGGTTGCCGGACTGATCAATTAGGCTGTTGGACGCGGCTGCTCGCAGCCTGACGTACGAGTCACAGCCTGGTTGATCAGGTTTTTACTGTTCCCATTATGCGTCAATGAATTTACTGGGGAAGTTGATGCATTCATAATAATGCTAAGCTGATGATGAGAGAATACGTGATGATCGTAGAACGTTCAGGTGGACATGGATAAGCTGCAGAGAGGGTTTGCAGAAATGGCTGTTAGTTCTTTCCAGGTGAATGTAAATGAAGAACAATTATGGAAGGAACAAGAAGAACCATTTAACAATGAACAGAGGCAGACAACGACTCCTCAACTGCCAAGGGACACGGACCTGAAAGTTGACATTAACTGTAGTTAAGCACTGGAGGCTCACAGGGACGAGATAGGTAGACTCTGTAGACTCTTTAGACTCTGTAGACTCTGTAGACGGGATAGTAGGGACGGGATAGGTACACTCTGTAGACTCTGTAGACTCTGTAGACGGGATAGTAGGGACGGGATAGGTAGACTCTGTAGACTCTTTAAGCTCTGTAGACTCTGTAGACGGGATAGTAGGGACGGGATAGGTAGACTCTGTAGACTCTTTAGACTCTTTAGACTCTGTAGACTCAGCTTAATGCTTCTCAAGCTTGGGTTCTACACTGAGGCGACTTAATACGGAAGTGGCCCTGTGTAAGTATAGTACTCTAAAGCCTTTCTTTCATAGAATCTTAAATACAGTTCTTACTTGTCAGCTTCCCATATGATGCTGATGTTATCCCGTCTATGTGTTCAACCACTTGAACTGGACGGTAGAAGGGAAGGGAAAGCGCTAAGCCATTACGACCATATAACACTTGGAAGGGATGAAGATAAGGATTTAGGATGGGGGAAAGGAATGTTGCCCAACCACTTGGACGGTCGGGAATAGAACGCAGACCTGCATGAAGCGAGACAGTTACTTTTTGCCTCACCACTTGGGCTGGAGGGTAGAGCGCCGGTCTCGCTTCATGCAGGTCGGCGTTCAATCCCCGACCGTCCAAGTGGTTGGGCACCATTCCTTCCCCCCAGTCCCGTCCCAAATCTTTATCCTGACCCCCCTTCCAAGTGCTATATAGTCCTAATGGCTTAGCGCTTTCCCTTCCCTTCTACCGTCCAGTTCAAGTGGTTGAACACATAGACGGGATAACATCAGCGTCATATGGGAAGCTGGCAAGTAAGAACTATGTGTTTACTAGTTGTGTTTTTGCGGGGGTTGAGCTTTGCTCTTTCGGCCCGCCTCTCAACTGTCAATCAACTGTTTACTAACTACTTTTTTTTTTTTTTTTTTTTTCTCTCCACACCACACACACACACACACACACACACCCCAGGAAGCAGCCCGTGACAGCTGACTAACTCCCAGGTACCTATTTACTGCTAGGTAACAGGGGCACTTAGGGTGAAAGAAACTTTGCCCATTTGTTTCTGCCTCGTGCGGGAATCGAACCCGCGCCACAGAAGTACGAGTCCTGCGCGCTATCCACCAGGCTACGAGGCCCCTGTATTTAAGAATCTATGAAAGAAAGGCTTTAGAGTACAATACTTACACAGGGCCACTTCCGTATTAAGTCGCCTCAGTGTAGAACCCAAGCTTGAGAAGCATTAAGCTGAACTTAAAAGAGTCTACAGGTACGCGACGAGGCTCATGCCAGAACTGAGAGGTTTAAGCCCTACGTCTTGCGATCGATCTTGAGCAGGTTCGACCCCTGGGGCCAGATTCACTTACGAAAGCACTTACGAACCTGTACATCTTGTCTCAATCTTTGGCGGCTTTGTTTACAATTATTAAACAGTTAATGAGCTCCGAAGCACCAGGAGGCTGTTTATAACAATAACAACAGTTGAATGGGAAATTTTCATGCTTGTAAACTGTTTAATAAATGTAACCAAAGCCGTCAAAGATTGAGGAAAGATGTACACGTTCGTAAATGCTTACGTAAGTGCTTTCGTGAATCTGGCCCCTGGTGAGAGGGGGTTGAGAATGAGTGCTGTCGATACTTCACTGTTTCCCCCTGTTCACCCAAATAGCCATCAGTCATTGGGGGGACCCGCGGGTAAACAGATTGGTGGGGTATAATTCGGGAAGAAACTAGTAGAGCGAGGCTCACTTTAGCTGGAGTTTTAGCTTTATTTTAGTTTTAGCTCACTTCAAAGCTGGAGAAATTGCTGACCTGGAGAGCGTGCAGAGATCCTTTACTGCTAGAATCCACTCAGTAAAACACCTAAACTATTGGGACCGACTAAAGAGCCTAAATCTGTACTACCTTGAGCGCAGGCGGGAGAGATACATAATAATTTACACGTGGAAAATAATAGGGGGGCTGGTCCCAAACCTGCACACAGAAATAACATCACATGAGAACAGAAGGCATGGCAGGATGTGCAGAATACCCCCGTTGAAAAGCAGAGGTGCAACAGGTACTCTGAGAGAGAACTCTATCAACATCAGAGGCCCGAGACTGTTCAACACGCTTCCACTACACATAAGGGGTATAACTGGCCGACCCCTCACAGTGTTCAAGAGAGAACTATCAACATCAGAGGCCCGAGACTGTTCAACACGCTTCCACTACACATAAGGGGCATAACTGGCCGACCCCTCACAGTGTTCAAGAGAGAACTATCAACATCAGAGGCCCGAGACTGTTCAACACGCTTCCACTACACATAAGGGGCATAACTGGCCGACCCCTCACAGTGTTCAAGAGAGAACTATCAACATCAGAGGCCCGAGACTGTTCAACACGCTTCCACTACACATAAGGGGCATAACTGGCCGACCCCCCACAGTGTTCAAGAGAGAACTGGATAAGCACCTCCAAAGGATACCTGATCAACCAGGCTGTGACTCATACGTCAGGCTGCGAGCAGCCGCGTCTAACAGCCTGGTTGATCAGTCCAGCAACCAGGAGGCCTGGTCGACGACCGGGCCGCGGGGACACTAAGCCCCGGAAGCACCTCAAGGTAAGGTAGGTAAGGTAATCTCAAGGTAGCTGTGGTAAGGGAAAAGCCTTAAGCCTGCATAACCTCTCCACACGTGTAGGGACTCGGAATCGAAGAGACACAACAACGACATATAAAATCCTCAGAATTGAAAAGTAGTTAAGTGATGGTAGTGTAAGAGTAATGTTCACACGAGGTAGTGGTAGTGTAAGAGCAGTGTTCACACGAGGTAGTGGGAGTTTTTTTTATTATTAATATTTTCTACCACAGACGTGGCCAGACATTTACAATGCTAACCACATATATACATTTTCTTCTGTCCTCCATGGACAGGGTGAGAGATCTGTTGAACATATAGTTCAAGGATTTATTGAACAATGAACCACAGAAGGTGATTGTATAGTGCTATAAAAATGCTAAGTTAACCTACATACGTAAATACATAGATACACAGATTTACGTATGTCCTACATAAAGTGTTCGATGGGTCTTTTACATAGTGTCATTAATGTGCATTTACAAAGGTGAAATGTAATTCTGATCAGCTTCCATATATACTTTATACACATACATACACACTCATATACATACATATTCAAATATACATACATATTCAAATATACAAACATATACACATACACAAACATATACACATACACATATACATATATACACACACATGTATATACAAACACATACATTTGTGTCTTTTACTCTGACAGGGTGAGATAGCTGATAGTGTGTGTAATTAATTAACTAGTGTGTAATTAAGCACTTAATCACTGAAGGTGATTAAGATGCTTTACAGGCTTAAGTTATGTAGTTACATCACATACATACATTGTATTATTGATACATTACATGGTCAATCTACGGTGCAAGTCCAATATATCAAGTGTTCCAGTACTCATATAGTAGTTACAGAGTTCAGCATACCTTAGCCCAGGAGGGCGAAAGTCAGACAATATGGGACATTCTACAATATAATGTTCAAGTGTGTGCATGTTTTCTCTTTCACAAAGTTGACACATTGTGTACTCGACATTTGGGTTTTGAGAAAGCTGCCAGATACGTCTATATCCCAGGCGTATTCTGGCCACTATAACATCACATTGCCGGGTTCTTGTTCTATTAGTCCCATATGTGAATGTCTCCTCACTATATCTATCATAATATTTAATGCTATAACTTTCAGGTCTTTGAGAATTTGTTAGGTCGGTGAGATTTTCATTAGATATTTGTTTAAGTATTCTCTTTGTCACTGCTAATGAAACAGCCATATCAATTTCTACCACTGGTTTTCTACAGGCTGTCTTTGCAAGCATATCAACAGTGTCATGCCTTGAGATGCCAACATGTGATGGTATCCAAAGGAATTTAATTTCAAATCTGTTTTCTTTAGCAGCTAAAACATTCATTCGAATATCACTGACTATTTTCTGGGTGTCACTACTATGTGCGTTCAATGCCAGGAGTGCACTCTGCGAGTCACGGTATACAAGTCCACTGCCTTAGTCTTTTAAAAATTCGGTGGCAAGGTATATGCCTGCAAGTTGGGTTTGAGTTGTACTTGCCCAGTCATTGACGCACTTCATTGCTGTATGTACGAGAGAAGATTGTTCAAATATGTTACATGCGCAACCGGTACATCGTACACATTCTACAGAACCGTCGGTATAGCACTGTTACACATCGTTAACCATACTCTGAGTACTCTCAGTGATGCTTTTCACTGTTTTGGGCGCACTTACAAAATCAACTGATAAATCCAAGTTATCCCATGGAGTAATTGGTTGATTAATCATTAATTGTAGGAGGAGAGTAGGAGCAGTGTTCACACGAGGTAGTGGTAGTGTAAGTGTAGTGGGGCGTTCGTGTGAGGGGGTGTGGGTCGTGGGTGTGGGGGGTGTGGGGGCGTGGGTGGGTGTGGGGGGGGCGGGGGAGGGTGTGGGCGGTGGGCGCCTGGGACGACTCTGCCACTGTCTTGTCAAGCAGGCGATAATTATTTTGCTTTTTGACCATATCTGTAGACGGTCAGCTTATCTTGAGGTTATCTTGAGATGATTTCGGGGCTTATCGTCCCCGCGGCCCGGTCCTTGACCAGGCCTCCTCTTTGTTACACACCCACAGTATGTAGCAGCTGTCTGACTCCCGGGTAACTATTTACTGCTAGCTAGGTGAACAGGGGCATCAGGATGAAAGGAATTCTGTCAATTTGTATTCGTCCCCACCGGGGATCGAACCCGGAACTTTAGGACTACGAATCCCTCTTGACATGACAGATGGTTGGTCCCCCCTCCTGACATGGCAGATGGTTGGTCCCCCTTCCTCCTGACATGACAGATGGTTGGTCCCCCTTCCTCCTGACATGACAGATGGTTGGTCCCCCCTCCTGACATGACAGATGGTTGGTCCTCCTATTGACATGACAGATGGTTGGTCCCCCCCTCCTGACATGACAGATGGTTGGTCCCCCCCCCTCCTGACATGACAGATGGTTGGTCCCCCCTCCTGACATGACAGATGGTTGGTCCCCCCTCCTGACATGACAGATGGTTGGTCCCCCCCCCTCCTGACATGACAGATGGTTGGTCCCCCCCCCTCCTGACATGACAGATGGTTGGTCCCCCCTCCTGACATGACAGATGGTTGGTCCCCCCTCCTGACATGACAGATGGTTGGTCCCCCCTCCTGACATGACAGATGGTTGGTCCCCCCTCCTGACATGACAGATGGTTGGTCCCCCCTCCTGACATGACAGATGGTTGGTCCCCCCCTCCTGACATGACAGATGGTTGGTCCCCCCCTCCTGACATGACAGATGGTTGGTCCCCCCTCCTGACATGACAGATGGTTGGTCCCCCCTCCTGACATGACAGATGGTTGGTCCCCCCCCCCTCCTGACATGACAGATGGTTGGTCCCCCCTCCTGACATGACAGATGGTTGGTCCCCCCCTCCTGACATGACAGATGGTTGGTCCCCCCCCCGTCCTGACATGACAGATGGTTGGTCCCCCTCCTCCTGACATGACAGATGGTTGGTCCCCCCTCCTGACATGACAGATGGTTGGTCCTCCTATTGACATGACAGATGGTTGGTCCTCCTATTGACATGACAGATGGTTGGTCCCCCCCCTCCTGACATGACAGATGGTTGGTCCCCCCCCCTCCTGACATGACAGATGGTTGGTCCCCCCTCCTGACATGACAGATGGTTGGTCCCCCCCTCCTGACATGACAGATGGTTGGTCCCCCCCCCTCCTGACATGACAGATGGTTGGTCCTCCCCCCTCCTGACATGACAGATGGTTGGTCCCCCCCCCCTCCTGACATGACAGATGGTTGGTCCCCCCTCCTGACATGACAGATGGTTGGTCCCCCCTCCTGACATGACAGATGGTTGGTCCCCCCCCCCTCTTGACATGACAGATGGTTGGTCCTCCCTCATAACATGACAGATGGTTGGTCCCCCCCCTCCTGACATGACAGATGGTTGGTCCCCCCCTCTTGACATGACAGCAGATGGTTGGTCCCCCCCCCTCCTGACATGACAGATGGTTGGTCCTCCCCCCCTCCTGGCATGACAGATGGTTGGTCCCCCCCTCTTGACATGACAGATGGTCGCCTTAAGTTAAGGCGGGGCCTAAGTCGTGAGGTCTGTTGTTCCAATGTTCGTGTTCATCTATCCGCCACAAGACTCGCTAATGGTTCAAGACGAACCGAAACGTGGTCGCTTCTCCACCTTCTGATGTTTGGTCGTGTTGGTCGTTCAGATCCTCCTCGTGTTCCTCTGGCCAAGTCTGTTGACTGTTTCAGCAGAATGTTCGGTGTAAAACTGTTGCTTTGTGATTTGTCTTAGCGGATAAGTTTCTACTGTTTATCAATTTGTTTTGAATATTGGAATGTTTTGGTGGGGTGTTCTAGCGAGTGCTAGACGACTTGGTTCTTCTCCTTCACAGTTAACATTGGAGCGTCAGTTCTAAGTTGCTTCTCTGAGCCGCTTCTCCCTTGTTTCGACAGCTCGTGTGAAGCCTTGTTTTGACAGCTCGTGTGAAGCCTTGTTTTGACAGCTCGTGTGAAGCCTTGTTTTGACAGCTCGTGTGAAGCCTTGTTTTGACAGCTCGTGTGAAGCCTTGTTTTGACAGCTCGTGTGAAGCCTTGTTTTGACAGCTCGTGTGAAGCCTTGTTTTGACAGCTCGTGTGAAGCCTTGTTTTGACAGCTCGTGTGAAGCCTTGTTTTGACAGCTCGTGTGAAGATTTGTCCAGACACGTCGGTCGGTTGGTTCCTCCCCCCTCCCACCCTCTCGTGACATGACAGCCGGATGGTTCCCCCATTCTGACATGACGGATGGTTGGGCCCCCCCCCCCCCTCCCGACATGACAGCCAGTTCATTCCTCCTTCCTGACATGAGAGCACCACTAGCACCACTGCTGTTCCTTATTCTCATATCAGATATAGACAAAAATACAAGTCACAGCTTCGTGTCATCCTTTGCAGATGACACGAAAATCACCATGAAAATTACCTCTGCTGAAGACATTGAAAAACTTCAAGCAGATATTAACAAAAGTTTTCGACTGGGCAACGGACAATAACATGATGTTTTAACAGTGATAAATTCCAGGTACTCAGGTACGGTAAAAACTGAGGACCTGAAACATAATTGTCAGTCTCCGTGGTGTAGTGGTAAGACACTCGCCTGGCGTTCCGCGAGCGCTATGTCATGGGTTCGTATCCTGGCCGGGGAGGATTTAATGGGCGCAATTCCTTAACTGTAGCCTCTGTTTAACGCAACAGTAAAATGTGTACTTGGATGAAAAAACGATTCTTCGCGGCAGGGGATCGTATTCCAGGGACCGTAGGATTAAGGACCTGCCCGAAACGCTACGCGTACTAGTGGCTCTACAAGAATGTATGTACAAGAATGTAACTCTTGTATATAATACAGGGTACAAAGCACAATCATATCTGCCCATAGTAGGGAAAACAGCATGTCAAGGATTTGGGAATAATGATGTCCGACGACCTAACGTTTAGAGAAGGGAAGGGAACTATGAGGAGAAAGCGCCAAGCCATTACGGTTATATTAAAGCACTTGGAAGGGGTTAGGATAAGGATTGGTGGGGGGGGGGGGGGGTCTGGGACGGGGGGGAAAAGGAATGGTGCCCAACTACTTTAGGGAGCAAACAAATATTGCGTCAGCCAGAAAAAAATGATAGGATGGATTACGAGAACCTTCAAATCCAGGCTATATTAAAGCACTTGGAAGGGGTTAGGATAAGGATTGGGGGGGGGGTCTGGGACGGGGGGAAAAGGAATGGTGCCCAACTACTTTAGGGAGCAAGCAAATATTGCGTCAGCCAGAAAAAAATGATAGGATGGATTACGAGAACCTTCAAATCCAGGGATCCCATCATAGTGGTTGTACTCATCAAGGCTCTTGTGTTCTCTCTCCCGTCTGTACTCATCACCATCACCGCGTCGCTACAAAGCTGATATATTCATCACACCATCACGCCAGAGGCCCAGGTAAAGGATGTTTGCCTGGAGATACGGGTGTGGGGGGTGGGGGGGGGTGGGAGGGATGAGTTATGGGAAAGTGGTGGTGTCAGGTGGGAGGGGGAGGGCGTCTAGGGATGTCTGGGAAAGGGTGGGCGCTGGGAGAGGGAGACGGGATGGGCGAGGCGCCACCCACATGATCAAACAATCCAGGAGCTGATGAATCACTAACTACACAACTACTCAACTTCACCACCAAGCCACTATAAGGTGTGAAATTGGAGCAAAATGTTAAGAGAACCGAAGCTAGAGACTCAAAGATATGAGATGCCTCTCTCCCACAGCCGGAGCCCAAGAGCTTGGCTCGTCTGCTCAAGGAGGAAACCAGATCCTACAATACATAATTCCCAAGTGAAATACTGACCGCAAAACCCACACGAAAAAATCAAAATTGTTTATAAATAAGAACATGGTTACATAAGCACAAAAATGTGAGTGTGTATGTATGTATGTATGGTACATGTATGTGTGTGTGCTCGGTACATAGTAATCATGTGTAGGCCTCTATGTATGTTGAAGTGCAGGAGAAGAACCTCACACACACTCGCAGCTGCCTCACTGACACCAAGCTGAGGTTACCTATCACACACACACACACACACACACACACACACACACACACACACACACCACACACACACACACACACACACCACACACACCACACACACCACACACCACACACCACACACCACACACCACACACACACACACACACACACACACACACACACACACACACACACACCACACACACACCACACACATACACACACACACACACCACACACACATACACACACACACACACACACCACACACACACGCACACACCACACACACCACACACACCACACACACACACACACATACACACACACACACCACACACACACACACACACCACACACACACACCACACACACCACACACAAAACCTGGTAATACATCTGGAGAGAAGGGACTTCGTGACAAATCGCCAACATGGATTCAGGGAGGGTAAATCTTGCCTTACAGGTTTGATAGAATTCTACGATCAGGTGACACAGATTAAGCAAGAAAGAGAGGGCTGGGCGGACTGCATTTTCTTGGATTGTCGGAAAGCCTTTGACACAGTACCGCATAAGAGGCTGGTACATAAGCTGGAGAGACAGGCAGGTGTAGCTGGTAAGGTGCTCCAGTGGATAAGGGAGTATCTAAGCAATAGGAAGCAGAGTTACGGTGAGGGGTGAGACCTCCGATTGGCGTGAAGTCACCAGTGGAGTCCCACAGGGCTCTGTACTCGGTCCTATCTTGTTTCTGATATATGTAAATGATCTCCCGGAGGGTATCGATTCATTTCTCTCAATGTTTGCGGACGATGCTAAAATTATGAGAAGGATTAAAACAGAAGAGGACTGTTTGAGGCTTCAAGAAGACCTAGACAAGCTGAAGGAATGGTCGAACAAATGGTTGTTAGAGTTTAACCCAACCAAATGTAATGTAATGAAGATAGGTGTAGGGAGCAGGAGGCCAGATACAAGGTATCATCTGGGAGAGGAAATTCTTCAGGAGTCAGAGAAGGAAAAAGACTTGGGGGTTGATATCACGCCAGACCTGTCTCCTGCAGCACATATCAAGCGGATAACATCAGCGGCATATGCCAGGCTGGCCAACATACGAACGGCATTCAGAAACTTGTGTAAAGAATCATTCAGAACTTTGTATACCACATATGTCAGGCCAATCCTGGAGTATGCAGCCCCAGCATGGAGTCCATATCTAGTCAAGGATAAGACTAAACTGGAAAAGGTTCAAAGGTTTGCCACCAGACTAGTACCCGAGCTGAGAGGTATGAGCTACGAGGAGAGACTACGGGAATTAAACCTCACTTCGCTGGAAGACAGAAGAGTTAGGGGGGGACATGATCACCACATTCAAGATTCTGAAGGGGATTGATAGGGTAGATAAAGACAGTCTATTTAACACAAGGGGAACACGCACAAGGGGACACAGGTGGAAACTGAGTGCCCAAATGAGCCACAGAGATATTAGAAAGAACTTTTTTAGTGTCAGAGTGGTTGACAAATGGAATGCATTAGGAAGTGATGTGGTGGAGGCTGACTCCATACACAGTTTCAAGTGTAGATATGATAGAGCCCGATAGGCTCATGAATCTGTATACCTGTTGATTGACGGTTGAGAGGCGGGACCAAAGAGCCAGAGCTCAACCCCCCGCAAACACAACTAGGTGAGTACACACCACACACACACACACACACACACACACACACACACACACACACACACACACACACACACACACACACCACACACACACACACACACACACACCACACACCACACACACCACACACACACACACACACACCACACACACACACACACACACCACACACACACCACACACATACACACACACACACCACACACACACCACACACACACCACACACACCACACACACACGCACACACCACACACACCACACACACCACACACACACACACACATACACACACACACACCACACACACACACACACACCACACACACACACCACACACACCACACACAAAACCTGGTAATACATCTGGAGAGAAGGGACTTCGTGACAAATCGCCAACATGGATTCAGGGAGGGTAAATCTTGCCTTACAGGTTTGATAGAATTCTACGATCAGGTGACACAGATTAAGCAAGAAAGAGAGGGCTGGGCGGACTGCATTTTCTTGGATTGTCGGAAAGCCTTTGACACAGTACCGCATAAGAGGCTGGTACATAAGCTGGAGAGACAGGCAGGTGTAGCTGGTAAGGTGCTCCAGTGGATAAGGGAGTATCTAAGCAATAGGAAGCAGAGTTACGGTGAGGGGTGAGACCTCCGATTGGCGTGAAGTCACCAGTGGAGTCCCACAGGGCTCTGTACTCGGTCCTATCTTGTTTCTGATATATGTAAATGATCTCCCGGAGGGTATCGATTCATTTCTCTCAATGTTTGCGGACGATGCTAAAATTATGAGAAGGATTAAAACAGAAGAGGACTGTTTGAGGCTTCAAGAAGACCTAGACAAGCTGAAGGAATGGTCGAACAAATGGTTGTTAGAGTTTAACCCAACCAAATGTAATGTAATGAAGATAGGTGTAGGGAGCAGGAGGCCAGATACAAGGTATCATCTGGGAGAGGAAATTCTTCAGGAGTCAGAGAAGGAAAAAGACTTGGGGGTTGATATCACGCCAGACCTGTCTCCTGCAGCACATATCAAGCGGATAACATCAGCGGCATATGCCAGGCTGGCCAACATACGAACGGCATTCAGAAACTTGTGTAAAGAATCATTCAGAACTTTGTATACCACATATGTCAGGTCAATCCTGGAGTATGCAGCCCCAGCATGGAGTCCATATCTAGTCAAGGATAAGACTAAACTGGAAAAGGTTCAAAGGTTTGCCACCAGACTAGTACCCGAGCTGAGAGGTATGAGCTACGAGGAGAGACTACGGGAATTAAACCTCACTTCGCTGGAAGACAGAAGAGTTAGGGGGGGACATGATCACCACATTCAAGATTCTGAAGGGGATTGATAGGGTAGATAAAGACAGTCTATTTAACACAAGGGGAACACGCACAAGGGGACACAGGTGGAAACTGAGTGCCCAAATGAGCCACAGAGATATTAGAAAGAACTTTTTTAGTGTCAGAGTGGTTGACAAATGGAATGCATTAGGAAGTGATGTGGTGGAGGCTGACTCCATACACAGTTTCAAGTGTAGATATGATAGAGCCCGATAGGCTCATGAATCTGTATACCTGTTGATTGACGGTTGAGAGGCGGGACCAAAGAGCCAGAGCTCAACCCCCCGCAAACACAACTAGGTGAGTACACACCACACACACACACACACACACACACACACACACACACACACACACACACACACACACACACACACACACACACACACACACCACACACACACACACACACCACACACACACACACACACACACACACACACACACACACACACACACACACACACACACACACACACACACACACACACACACACACACACCCACACACACCACACACCACACACCACACACACACTACACACACACACACCACACACACACACACCACACACACACACACCACACCACACACACACACACACACACACACCACACCACACACCACACACACACACACACCACACCACACACCACACACACACACACACCACACACCACACACACACACACACACACACACACACACACACACACACACACCACACACCACACACACACACACACACACACACACACACACACACACACGCACACATGAGACCTATCACATACACGTGAGAGACCTATCATAGACACACACATGAGAGCAGGGCACACTGATCACCTGTTTCCGTTTTTATATTTTCATTTTTTCCGTAGCGCATGAGCTGGAATTTATCTTCGTTAAACACCATATTACTTTCAGTAGCCCATAGAAAGACCTGATTTACATCTCATTGGAGATTTGCCGTGTCCTCTATGTTGCCTACTCTTATGAAGATCCTAGTGTCATCTGCAAAGGATGACACAGTGCTAGAGATTGTCCTTGTCTATGTCCGATATGAGGATGAGAAGTAGTACTGGAGCAAGCACAGTACCCTGGGGCACTGAGCTCTTCACGGTTGATGGACCGGATTTTATTTTGTTGACTATTACACATTGGGTTCTGTTAGGAAATTGTAGATCCATCTGCCTATTTTCCCGGTAATTCCTTTTGAACGCATTTTATGTGCAATGACACCATGGTCACATTTATCAAAAGCTTTTGCGAAATCTGTGTAAATTGCATCAGCGTTTTGTTTGTCTTCCATGGCATCTAATGCCATGTCATAGTGGTCCAGCAACTGCGACAGGCAAGAGCGCCCTGTTCTGAAACCATGTTGTCCGGGGTTATGGAGTTGCTGTGATTCCATGTATTTTGTGATCTTACTTCTTAGCACTGTCTCAAAGATATTTATGATGTGCGATGTTAATGCTATCGGTCTGTAATTTTTTACCTCTGCCTTATTTCCTCCTTTATGGCGTGGTGCTATCTCTGCTGTGTTTAGTATGTCAGGGATAACGCCAGTATCTAGGCTTTGTCTCCAAAGAATGTGAAGGGCCTACGATAGTGGTTTTTTACAGTTCTTGATGAATATGGAGTTCCAAGAATCCGGGCCTGGTGCAGAGTGCATAGGCATACTGTTTATGGCTTCTTCAAAATCCAGTGGGGATAGGGTGACGTCTGATATAGGATTTGATGTTGGTATCTTATCCGTGAAAAATTAATTTGGGTTATCAATCTTTAGTGTGTTTAATGACTATTTTCAGCGAGTCGTACTGCTTTCTCAGTAACTCGCTCATTTCTTTGTTGTCATCGGTGAAAGTTCCATCTCCCTTTCGCAGGGGCCCGATACTAGATGTGGTTTTTGATCTTGATTTTGCATAGGAGAAAAAATATTTCGGATTTCTCTCTATTTCACTAATGGCCTTTTGCTCTCTTTACCTCTCCTGGGTTTTGTATGATTCTTGTAGCTTTAGTTCAATAGTTTCTATTTCTCTACCTAACCTCCTTCGCCGTTCTTGAGATAGGGTGCGACTCTCAAGTTGTTCCGCGATTCGTTTTCTTCGTCTATAGAGGGAACGACGTTACCGTTCCAATCTGCATCTCTTCCTCTTTTTTCTTAGGGGTATGCGGTTTGAGGATAATTCTAGTACGACTGAGCTTATTTTTTTCCAGGCACTGGTTCAGGTTTGCATTTTCAAGTTGTTCTTCCCAGATTATTTCTGTGAAGTCTTGGTTTATTTGCTCCCAGTTTATCTGTTTATTATTGAAGTTGAACTTGCTGAAATCTCCTCCACCGGGAATCGAGACTGGTTTTGAAGGTCTATTCCCCATGCTTGTCAGAACTTTAATCAAGTTGTGATCTGAGTAACAGGTATTTGTAATCTTTATGTTCCTCATCAATTCATCATTATTGGTGAAAATGAGGTCCAGCGTGTTCTCCTTTCTCGTTGGTTCTAATATTTGCTGGTTTAAGGCAAACCTGTCTCACATCCGTAGCAGGTCATTTGCATGTGCCTGTTCATACAAGTTACTTCCTGGTATTCTTTCTGATATTACTGTATTAGCCAGGTGCTTCCATTTCAGGTGCCGTAGGTTGAAGTCCCCAAGCAGGATGATGTTCGGAGCTGGATTTGTGAGGTTTTCCAAGCAATGTTCTATTTTCATTAGTTGGTCTTTAAACTGCTGAGGGTTTGCCTCCGGTGACTTATATACAAGAACAATAACTACATGTAGGATCTCTAGTTTGATTATCAGCACTTCCACCATATCGTTTGTGGTGTTTAGCAGTTCAGTACAGATGAGTGTGTCCTTGATGTAGAGGCTGACCTCACCCTGTAGCCTGTGTTTCCTGTAACATCTGAAAAGATTGTACTCTGAGATCCATATTTCACCATCATGGTAGTCCTTGGAGTGAGTTTCCGTTAGGGCTGCAAACACTGCATTTGCCTCGTGAAGGAGACCGTTCTATAAAATGAACTTTGTTAGATTTGCATGTTTTTTATACCCTGGATGTTGGCAAATATAAATGATGTTATCGTGTTAGTGGAAGTGCTGGATGCTGTATTTGGCGTTAATATCTGAGGCTCTGGTAGGGAGGCCACTGTGTTTGCGTCCTCTCTAACATTTGACCGAGACGGTGGTAGAGTTTGGACATTTTTAGCCATTATTCTCCTCTTTCTCTTGTTAAAAAAAATCATCCTGGTCGATGGAGTTGTGGCTGTTTTCATAGTGGCGGTCTGTCGGTTTTATTCACCTGGTACCTCTTATATGAAAAGCTGGACATTCTGTATAGAAGCATTCTTTCCTTTCCTGACAGGAACTCCCCCCCCCTCCTGCACCCCTCCCCACCTACACTCCCCCCCACCTGCACTCCCCCCACCTGCACTCCCCCCACCTACACTCCCCCCACCTACACTCCCCCCACCTACACTCCCCCCACCTACACTCCCCCCACCTACACTCCCCCCACCTACACTCCCCCCACCTGCACTCCCCCCACCTGCACTCCCCCCACCTGCACTCCCCCCACCTGCACTCCCCCCACCTACACTCCCCCCACCTGCACTCCCCCCACCTGCACTCCCCCCACCTGCACTCCCCCCACCTGCACTCCCCCCCACCTGCACTCCCCCCACCTGCACTCCCCCCACCTGCACTCCCCCCACCTGCACTCCCCCCACCTGCACTCCCCCCACCTGCACTCCCCCCATCTACACTCCCCCCACCTTCACCCCCCCCAACCTTCACCCCCCCCACCTTCACCCCCCACCTTCACCCCCCACCTTCATTCCCGCCACCTTAAGAACCTTCAATCCCTGGTACAAGCATGGCGCCAGAGACTCGCCAGACATCTTGAAGGAGGCGGCCATGCTTGACAACACTTGCGAATATCGAGTCTGTCATGCGTTCATTGACTCGTTCCTGCGAGAGAGAGAGAGATTATATATATATATATATATATATATATATATAATATATATATATATATATATATATATATATATATATATATATATATATATAGAAACCCGGTAGAGTTGGGGACCCCCGATGAAAACATAAGACACACAACGCCCCCTGGCCCGGCCTAGCGACCCCTAGCCCGGCCTATCGACCCCCCCCCCCCCCAGGGTTCGCTAGGCCGGGCCAGGGGTCGCTAGGCCGGGCCAGGGGTCGCTAGGCCGGGCCAGGGGGTCACTAGGCCCGGCCTAGCGACCCCCCCTGGCCCGGCCTAGCGACCCCCCCTGGCCCGGCCTAGCGACCCCCCCTGGCCCGGCCTAGCGACCCCCCCTGGCCCGGCCTAGCGACCCCCCCTGGCCCGGCCTAGCGACCCCCCTGGCCCGGCCTAGCGACCCCCCTGGTCCGGCCTAGCGACCCCCCTGGCCCGGCCTAGCGACCCCCCCTGGCCCGGCCTAGCGACCCCCCCTGGCCCGGCCTAGCGACCCCCCTGGATATTCATGCAGTCATCGGGGGATTTGCGAGTCAGCTCAGGCGCTGGTGTAGGAGAGCGACACTGTGACTGGTCTGCCATAAGACCCCGTGCTCAATACACCCGCTGATTGCGCCAGGATTATCTCCTGGCTGGTGTTGCCAGGTATTGTAACATAGCGAGAGATGGTGAGCATTTGCAAGTAGAGTGTTGCCAATCTCTCGCTGGTGTTAAAGACACCTGGTTGATGGGGTTCTGGGAGTTCTTCTACTCCCCAAGCCAGGCCCGAGGCCAGGCTTGACTTGTGAGAGTTTGGTCCACCAGGCTGTTGCTTGGAGCGGCCCGCAGGCCCACATACCCACCACAGCCCAGTTGGTCCAGCACTCCTTGAAGGAAACTATCTAGTTTCCTCTTGAAGATGTCCACGGTTGTTCCGGCAATATTTCTTATGCTCGCTGGTACGACGTTGAACAACCGTAGACCTCTGATGTTAAACAGTGTTCTCTGATTGTGCCTATGGCACCTCTGCTCTTCACTGGTTCTATTCTGCATTTCCTTCCATGTCGTTCACTCCATTACGTTGTTATTTTACTGTGCAGATTTGGGACCTGTCCCTCCAGTATTTTCCATGTGTATATTATTTGGTATCTCTCTTCTCCTTTCTAGTGAGTACATTTGGAGAGCTTTGAGATGGATCCCAATAATTTAGGTGCTTTATCTCGTCTATGCGTGCCGTATATGTTCTCTGTATTCCCTCAATTTCAGCAATCTCTCCTACTCTGAAGGGGGGAAGCGAGTACTGAGCCGTACTCAAGACGGGACAACACAAGTGATTTGAAGAGTACAACCATTGTGATGGGATCTCTGGACTTGAAGGTTCTCGGAATCCATCCTATCATTTTTCTGGCTGACGCAATACTTGCTTGGTTATGCTCCCTAAACGTTAGGTCGTCGGACATCATTATTCCCAAATCCTTGACATGCTGTTTTCCTACTATGGGCAGATTCGATTGTGTTTTGTACCCTGTATTATGTTTAAGATCCTCATTTTTGCCGTATCTGAATAGCTGGAATTTATCACCGTTAAACATCATGCTATTTTCTGCTGCCCAATCGAAAACTTTGTTAATATCTGTTTGTAGTTTATCAATGTCTTCAGCAGAGGTAATTTTCATGCTGATTTTTGTATCATCTGCAAAGGATGACACGAAGCTGTTACTTGTGTTTTTGTCTATATCTGATATGAGAATAAGGAACAGCAGTGGTGCAAGGACTGTACCTTGAGGTACAGAGCTTTTAACTGCGCTTGGTCTAGATTTTACTTGATTGACTGTTACTCTTTGTGTTCTGTTCGACAGGAAATTGAGTATCCAGCGTCCTACTTTACCAGTTATTGACCTCATTTTGTGTGCAATCACTCCATGGTCACATTTGTCGAATGCCTTTGCAAAATCTGTGTACACGACATCTGCATTGTTTTTCCTCTAATGCCTCGGTGATTTTGTCATAGTGGTCAAGTAGCTGTGAGAGGCATGATCTTCCTGTTCTAAATCCATGTTGGCCTGGATTTGTTGGCCTTCACCTGTTGTTGAAGACTTTATTAAAGCTTGTGCTTGGGATCTTGTCTTAGTTTCTTTCACGGAGCAAGCGTGTAGGTGCTGTCATGTTCACAGAAAATGGTACCATCCGTTTTCTATGTGCGGCGGCTGAGACGCCAGAGAGGGACAGAAGGTAAACAAGAGAGCGTACAGGACGCCCGCCAAGCTTGGTGGCTACTAGTCATGTAATCATATTAAGTATTAAAGTCAGTAACCAAGTCATGACTTTACATCAACCCTACAACCAAGACTTCCTCAGTAACACACAAACACTACAGGTGCCTGTACACTTGTTCGTGTGTACTCGCCTATTTGTGCGAGTTTGCCCATTTGTTTCTGCCTCGTGCGGGAATCGAACCCGCGCCACAGAATTACGAGTCCTGCGCGCTATCCACCAGGCTACGAGACCCCTGTGTGTGTGTGTGTGTGTGTGTGTGTGTGTGTGTGTGTGTGTGTGTGTGTGTGTGTGTGTGTGTGTTGAGCTCTGGCTCTTTGGTCCTGCCTCTCAACTGTCAATCAACTGGTATACAGGTTCCTGAGCCTACTGGGCTCTATCATATCTAGATTTGAAACTGTGTATGGAGTCAGCCTCCACCACATCACTGCCTAATGCATTCCATCCGTTAACTACTCTGACACTGAAAAAGTTCCTTCTAACGTTCCTGTGACTCATGTGAGTACTCAGTTTCCACCTGTGTCCCTTTGTTTGCGTCCCTCCAGTGTTGAATAGTTTATCCTTGTTTACCCGGTCGATTCCCCTAAGGATTTTGTAGGTTGTGATCATGTCTCCCCTTGCTCTTCTGTCTTCCAGTGTCGTAAGGTGCATTTCCCGCAGCCTTTCCTCGTAACTCATACCTCTTAGTTATGGGACTAGTCTAGTGGCATACCTTTGGACTTTTTCCAGCTTCGTCTTGTGCTTGACAAGGTACGGGCTCCATGCTGGGGCCGCATACTCCAGGATTGGTCGTACATATGTGGTGTACAAGATTCTGAATGATTCCTTACACAGGTTCCTGAAGGCTGTTCTGATGTTAGCCAGCCTCGCATATGCCGCAGACGTTATTCTTTTTATGTGGGCTTCAGGAGACAGGTTTGGTGTGATATCAACTCCTAGATCTTTCTCTCTGTCCATTTTGCGAAGGAGTTCTTCTCTCATATGGTATCCAGTGTCTGGCCTCCTATTTCCTCCCCCCCCACCCTAGTTTCATTATCTTACATTTACTTGGGTTGAATTTCAACAGCCATTTGTTGGACCATTCACTCAGTCTGTCTAGGTCATCTTGTAGCCTCCTACTATCATCCTCTGTTTCAATCCTCCTCATAATTTTTGCATCATCAGCAAACATTGAGAGAAACGAATCTATACCCTCTGGGAGATCCTTTACATATATCAGAAACAGTATAGGTCCAAGGACTGACCCCTGCGGTACTCCACTTGTAACGTCTCGCCAATCTGAGACCTCACCCCTCACACTGACTCGTTGTCTCCTGTTGCTTAGGTACTCCTGTATCCAATGGAGTACCTTCCCTTTCACTCCAGCCTGCATCTCGAGCTTTTTCACAAGCCTCTTGTGTGGTACTGTATCAAAGGCTTTCTGACAATCCAAAAATATGCCGTCTGCCCACCCTTCTCTTTCTTGCCTGATTTTTGTTGCCTAGTCGTAGAATTCAAGTAACCCTGTGAGGCAGGACCTGCCATCCCTGTGTGTTTACTAGTTGTGTTTTTGCGGAGGTTGAGCTTTGCTCTTTCGGCCCGCCTCTCAACTGTCAATCAACTGTTTACTAACTACTTTGTTTTTTTTCCCACCCCACACACACACACCCCAGGAAGCAGCCCGTGACAGCTGACTAACTCCCAGGCACCTATTTACTGCTAGGTAACAGGGGCACATAGGGTGAAAGAAACTTTGCCCATTTGTTTCTGCCTCGTGCGGGAATCGAACCCGCGCCACAGAATTACGAGTCCTGCGCGCTATCCACCAGGCTACGAGGCCCCTGTGTGTGTGTGTGTGTGTGTGTGTGTGTGTGTGTGTGTGTGTGTACTCGCCTAGTTGTGCTTGCGGGTGCTGAGCTCTGGCTCTTTGGTCCCACTTTTCAATCATCAATCAACTGATGTACAGATTTCTGAGCCTACTTCGCTCTATCATATCTACATTTGAAACTGTATGGAGTCAGCCTCCACTAAATCACTGCCTAATGCATTTCATCTGCTAACTACTCTGACGCTGAAGAGATTCTTTCTAACGTCCCTGTGGCTCATTTGGGTATTCAGTTTCCACCTGTGTCTCATTGTTCGCGTACCACCCGTGTTAAACAGTTTATCCTTGTCTACCCCTGTTAATTCCTCTGGTAGTGTGTGTTAATGAAAAATATATGTAGTAGATATAATAGAGGAAAAATAGATTGGTTAGAAAGGCGGAGTCCAAGAGTTAATAGCTCGATTTTGCAGATACAAATAATAAATACACGAAGTTTCACCCCCAGGTAAAACACCCGGGGGTGTAAAACACCCGGGGGTGTAAAACACCCGGGGGGTGTAAAACACCCGGGGGTGTAAAACACCCGGGGGGTGTAAAACACCCGGGGGGTGTAAAACACCCGGGGGGTGTAAAACACCCGGGGGGTGTAAAACACCCGGGGGTGTAAAACACCCGGGGGGTGTAAAACACCCGGGGGTGTAAAACACCCGGGGGGTGTAAAACACCCGGGGGTGTAAAATACCCGGGGGTGTAAAACACCCGGGGGGTGTAAAACACCCGGGGGTGTAAAACACCCGGGGGTGTAAAACACCCGGGGGGTGTAAAACACCCGGGGGGTGTAAAACACCCGGGGGTGTAAAACACCCGGGGGTGTAAAATACCCGGGGGTGTAAAACACCCGGGGGGTGTAAAACACCCGTGGGTGTAAAACACCCGGGGGGTGTAAAACACCCGGGGGGTGTAAAACACCCGGGGGGTGTAAAACACCCGGGGGGTGTAAAACACCCGGGGGGTGTAAAACACCCGGGGGGTGTAAAACACCCGGGGGGTGTAAAACACCCGGGGGGTGTAAAACACCCGGGGGTGTAAAACACCCGGGGGGTGTAAAACACCCGGGGGGTGTAAAACACCCGGGGGTGTAAAACACCCGGGGGTGTAAAATACCCGGGGGTGTAAAACACCCGGGGGGTGTAAAACACCCGGGGGGTGTAAAACACCCGGGGGTGTAAAACACCCGGGGGGTGTAAAACACCCGGGGGGTGTAAAACACCCGGGGGTGTAAAACACCCGGGGGGTGTAAAACACCCGGGGGTGTAAAACACCCGGGGGGGTGTAAAACACCCGGGGGGTGTAAAACACCCCCCGGGTGTTTTACCGGCTGACCCGCTTACATTCTCTCAACTATTTAGACACTGAACTAACTTATATATGTTTCTGTCTGAGTTTTTTAATGTAACGCGTCTAACAGCCTGGTTGATCAGTCCAGCAACCAGGAGGCCTGGTCGACGACCGGGCCGCGGGGACACTGAGCCCCGGAAGCACCTCAAGGTAACCAGAAGAGCAAGATCAGCGAATCTTGGCAGTCCCTTTGGCGCAGTGGTAAGACACTCGCTTGGCGTTTGGCGATGGCTTTGTCCTGGGGTTCGTATCCTGGCCGGAGAGGATTTACTGGGCGCCAATCCTGGCCGGAGAGGATTCACTGGGCGCCAATCCTGGCCGGAGAGGATTTACTGGGCGCCAATCCTGGCCGGAGAGGATTTACTGGGCGCCAATCCTGGCCGGAGAGGATTTACTGGGCGCCAATCCTGGCCGGAGAGGATTTACTGGGCGCCAATCCTGGCCGGAGAGGATTTACTGGGCGCCAATCCTGGCCGGAGAGGATTTACTGGGCGCCAATCCTGGCCGGAGAGGATTTACTGGGCGCCAATCCTGGCCGGAGAGGATTTACTGGGCGCCAATCCTGGCCGGAGAGGATTTACTGGGCGCCAATCCTGGCCGGAGAGGATTTACTGGGCGCCAATCCTGACCGGAGAGGATTTACTGGGCGCCAATCCTGGCCGGAGAGGATTTACTGGGCGCCAATCCTGGCCGGAGAGGATTTACTGGGCGCCAATCCTGGCCGGAGAGGATTTACTGGGCGCCAATCCTTAACTGTAGCCTCTGTTTACCCATCAGTAAAATGGGTACCTGGTTGTTAAACGATTTGGCCGCGTCGTATTCCGGGAAAAATTAGGATAAAGGACTTGTACGAAACGCTAAGCGTGCTAGTGACTGTACAAAAAGGTAAGAACTCGTATATATATAAATAATTAAATACAATAATAATAATAATAATAATAATAATAATAATAATTTTCTCCATATTTTTTAGTTTTTTCTTCTATTGGGACGACAGCTGAAAAGTTAACTCAGCATAAATAACTTTGCAATTTGAATAAATGTGATCAATTTACTGAGATACAATTTGGTGTCCTTAGGAATACAAAGTGATATACGCTGTACATGGAGTGCGTTGCGCGGGTTTGTCTCCCATCTGTCCATCAGGAGTCGGTCGGCCGAGCGGACAGCACACTGGACTTGTGATCCTGTGGTCCTGGGTTCGATCCCAGGCGCCGGCGAGAAACAATGGGCAGAGTTTCTTTCACCCTATGCCCCTGTTACCTAGCAGTAAAATAGGTACCTGGGTGTTAGTCAGCTGTCACGGGCTGCTTCCTGGGGGCGGAGGCCTGGTCGAGGACCGGGCCGCGGGGACACTAAAAGCCCCGAAATCATCTCAAGATAACCTCAAGAAGATCTATCTAGTCATCCATCTATCCCTTGTACCATCCATCACACACCATCTATCTGTCCATATATCTGTTCATCTATTTGTTATATTTATCTGTTCATCAATCCATCCCTCTACCCTTCTATTCATCCATCTATATCTGTCCATCCGTATATATCCATCTTTTCAGCAACCTATCCATTTATTTATACATCCTATAATATATCTTAATATATCTATCCGTCTATTTATCTAAGTCTATTCATCCATCTATGCAGCTATCCCTCCATCTATCTATCCAACCAATCGATCTGTGTCTCTGTCTATTTGACTTTCTTATTTAAAATGTAATTTTGTCTTCGGGCAGAACCCTGGTGTACTGGTATGTCTTCGGGCAGAACCCTGGTGTACTGGTATGTCTTCGGGCAGAACACTGGTGTACTGGTATGTCTTCGGGCAGAACACTGGTGTACTGGTATGTCTTCGGTCAGAACACTGGTGTACTGGTATGTCTTCCGTCAGAACACTGGTGTACTGGTATGTCTTCGGGCAGAACCCTGGTGTACTGGTATGTCTTCGGGCAGAACACTGGTGTACTGGTATGTCTTCGGGCAGAACACTGGTTTACTGGTATGTCTTCGGGCAGAACACTGGTGTACTGGTATGTCTTCGGGCAGAACACTGGTGTACTGGTATGTCTTCGGGCAGAACACTGGTGTACTGGTATGTCTTCCGTCAGAACCCTGGTGTACTGGTATGTCTTCGGGCAGAACACTGGTTTACTGGTATGTCTTCGGGCAGAACACTGGTTTACTGGTATGTCTTCGGGCAGAACACTGGTGTACTGGTATGTCTTCCGTCAGAACACTGGTGTACTGGTATGTCTTCCGTCAGAACACTGGTGTACTGGTATGTCTTCCGTCAGAACTCTGGTGTACTGGTTAGTCTTCGGGCAGAACCCTGGTGTACTGGTTAGTCTCTGCTGGAAACTCGTTAATATATAACCGATTAATTAAATCCATTTTTTACATTATGCAGATATTAATCTTTCAATCATTGATCCTAATATCAACGTATTAATGAATGATGATATTAGTAAAATCTTCCTGGAGAACAAAGTGGAAAAAAGGAGAATTAGAAAGGGGTGTTGTTGGGTGTGTGTGTGGAGCCGGTCGGCCGAGCGGACAGCATGCGGGACTTGTGATCCTGTGGTCCTGGGTTCGATCCCAGGCGCCGGCGAGAAACAATGGGCCGAGTTTCTTTCACCCTATGCCCCTGTTACCTAGCAGTAAAATAGGTACCTGGGTGTTAGTCAGCTGTCACGGGCTGCTTCCTGGGGGTGGAGGCCTGGTCGAGGACCGGGCCGTGGGGACACTAAAGCCCCGAAATCATCTCAAGATAACCCTGGAAAAACACAAACCGAAACTCTCTCTATTTTCCGCTTGTTATAACTTGTAATAAAGTTGTTACATCTTGGCTTAACGTGTTTATGACGTATTAGAACGTTGTTACAACTTGCTATATTGGTTGTTATAACTGGTTAGGAGGTGTTAAAACTTGTTCGAACGTTGTACCAACGTCGTAGTTTCGGTGTGTGTTTGGTGGGTAAGGAACTCTGGCGGGGATGACTTTGTTTGAGTAGTGTTGAGGTGGAGGTGTCTGCTAGCGCCCAGTAGTGTTGAGGTGGAGGTGTCTGCTAGCGTCCAGTAGTGTTGAGGTGGAACTGTCTGCTAGCGCCCAGTAGTGTTGAGGTGGAGGTGTCTGCTAGCGCCCAGTAGTGTTGAGGTGGAGGTGTCTGCTAGCGCCCAGTAGTGTTGAGGTGGAGGTGTCTGCTAGCGCCCAGTAGTGTTGAGGTGGAGGTGTCTGCTAGCGCCCAGTAGTGTTGAGGTGGAGGTGTCTGCTAGCGCCCAGTAGTGTTGAGGTGGAGGTGTCTGCTAGCGTCCAGTAGTGTTGAGGTGGAGGTGTCTGCTAGCGTCCAGTAGTGTTGAGGTGGAGGTGTCTGCTAGCGCCCAGTAGTGTTGAGGTGGAGGTGTCTGCTAGCGCCCAGTAGTGTTGAGGTGGAGGTGTCTGCTAGCGCCCAGTAGTGTTGAGGTGGAGGTGTCTGCTAGCGCCCAGTAGTGTTGAGGTGGAGGTGTCTGCTAGCGCCCAACGTCTGCAAGATTTACCGTCAAGGAGTCACTTATTCTGAAGACGAAGGTTGAGGGGGAAGGGAGGGAGGGGGGTTCAAGTGTGGTTCTCTTGAAGGTTTCCTATGACTCTGAAATTACATGGCGACTTCATTCACCGTTATCTTGAGGTTCTTGAGATGATTTCGGGGCTTTAGTGTCCCCGCGGCCCGGTCCTCGACCAGGCCTCCACCCCCAGGAAGCAGCCCGTGACAGCTGACTAACACCCAGGTACCTATTTTACTGCTAGGTAACAGGGGCATAGGGTGGAAGAAACTCTGCCCATTGTTTCTCGCCGGCGCCTGGGATCGAACCCAGGACCACAGGATCACAAGTGCAGCGTGCTGTCCGCTCGGCCGACCGGCTCCCTGGCTTCCAGCCCGGACCGTGGCTGAAAGTCTACCATTTTGGTGTTGATACTTGCTTTTTCCAGCTTGTGGTGGTAAGGTTCTTTTCTATGTGCGTTAATTAAGATTCTTGTGTGGACGTTAAGGTTTGATTTGTTACTAGACCCATTGTTTCTAATATTATTGCTTTGTAGATTGCGTGTTTAAGGTGGCTAGTGAAGACTAGGCTGCCGAGAGTTACACTCAGCTATACAGTAGTGTCTGACGAAGCCTCAAGAAAACTTTAAGCCTTTACGTTGTCATAGCGTGGGTTTATGCACATCTTTCGGTGTATATTCCCTGATTGGCATATGTTTGTATTGTTCACATTGCGTGTATTGTGTATCTGTTATATCCTTAGCTTAAAACGAGAGTCGTATAGATATATTGAGGAATCAACGAATTTGAAGCCAATTTCCGAAAAAATGGACATTTCTATTGATGGAATATGCAAACTATGAAATGTTTCTCCGCAAAAATTATGTTTTGTATTATTGAAATTCTAAAGCGCATTTCAAAAAGTGACATAAACTAAACATAAACGTAGGACTAAGCATTCATAATTCTAACCTACTCAGCCTTATTCACATATGTACTATACTAGGCCTTGGAAACATTCGGCTCGGCTGTTGCCTTCTTTCTTGGGTTCCTACATATTTACCAACCTGTCATTTTACAAAGAACGTCGCATTTCGCTCGTATGGGTTACGTAAGGCCAAAAATTTGTCGTACTAGAAAATGGAACCGGCTCGAATATTTTGTACTTACCATTCACAGTCCCAATAGGAACAGAAACAGAATATTTGGATGACAGGCTGATGTTGCAGCAGATAAACGTGTTATCGTGTAAACGTGTTGAACTATTATATTTATAAGAGGCTTTAGAGATTAATTTGGATCATTCACGCATAGCCTAATCCTTCGAGCGTGGCTCCTCGTGTGGGAATCCTAAATGTTCTTGTGAATACAGTGACAAATGTTCATAGTAGCACTGGAAGCTGTGAGGGTTAGGTGAGGGTGAGGTCCATCATCAGGACCAGATACTTTGTGTGTGTGTTACCGGAAGCTTTAGGGGGGGACAAGTTTCCCCACAAGAATTTACTGATAATATCGTTAAGTAATTGTAATCGTTGGTTCATGTGCTGCATTACGGGATGAAGAGCGAGCAATTACATGCACAATTTTATATTAACGTTCAGTCTTCAGACTGACACTTATCAAGCCTTCTTGCACGACATTGTTATCTTATTCACTCTTGTGTTGAGTTGATGATATCCTCAAAATGCATCCGGAGTCTGCCAGTGTAGACTGCCTATCACATGCCTCTGTATGACTAACCATCCTGTGTGATGGGGATTTTTTAGCATCACCTAGTTAGCTTTTTGATACACTGTACTCCACTTCATATAGTCTAGGGCAGCTGCACTAATGCAGATGTACCTCATGTATTAATAAAAAAAAATATGCACGACATCCATCTATCTCCTCCCTCAACCCACTCTCGCCAACATCCAGCACAATCATCCATCCATCAACTCCGTCAATCTAGCCTCGTCAACACCTAGCACAGCCATCCATCCATCCATCAACTTCATCAAGCGTCGCCAATTGAGCATCATGTCATCCCCATAAGAACTGTGAAGCAAGACAGCTTTACCACCTCTTGCTCCCATAAACCCGACACTACGGAATCAATTTATGGAGGTGATCTATCAGGCTGTTGGTGACTGTCTCGCCTTCTCTCTCTCTCTCTCTTGTAGATGTTAAGACATACCTCTCACTCGGGGTAAGACAGGCGTCGAGTCACTCAAATGGAACACATGCAGAGGTTAACATTGTGATTCTGATAACAGTTGGGTTAAAATATATTATGGATACAATTGGGATTGAGTCCGTTTAAGTTCAAGAGCGTAAATCAACCCATTGCCAGCTACAGTACTTTAGGGTACGGTATAATTTTTTTATTATTAATAAAGACTGTGTTAATGTTTATTTGCTATTCCAGTTCATTTCATCTTTGTCCTTTGAGCATATATGAACTTGATCTTACTGGGTGATTTACTGGCATTATTCGGTGATTTTCAAAGTGCTTTCATATCTCTAAAGTAATTATCAACAAACCAATAGAATAATAACTAATAATAATTTTCTTCAGTAAATATCAAGAATTAAGTTTTTCTAGTGAACCGGTCCCTAGCCATCCCCTTAGGGTCAAGGACATTATAAATTAACATAATGGTCTAATTAGCAACACATAAGGGGTGGTGGCAGAATTAAATTATTACCAGGTGTGGAACCATTAGATCTGGCATATAATTATCCCTTGTCATTCATCATCGACAGTTCGGACACTACGTTCAATTATCCCTCCTGTGGAGACATACCTGGTTGATGGGGTTCTGGGAGTTCTTCTACTCCCCAAACCCGGCCCGAGGCCAGGCTTGACTTGTGAGAGTTTGGTCCACCAGGCTGTTGCTTGGAGCGGCCCGCAGGCCCACATATACCTGGTTGATGGGGTTCTGGGAGTTCTTCTACTCCCCAAGCCCGGCCCGAGGCCAGGCTTGACTTGTGAGAGTTTGGTCCACCAGGCTGTTGCTTGGAGCGGCCTGCAGGCCCACATATACCTGGTTGATGGGGTTCTGGGAGTTCTTCTACTCCCCAAACCCGGCCCGAGGCCAGGCTTGACTTGTGAGAGTTTGGTCCACCAGGCTGTTGCTTGGAGCGGCCCGCAGGCCCACATATACCTGGTTGATGGGGTTCTGGGAGTTCTTCTACTCCCCAAACCCGGCCCGAGGCCAGGCTTGACTTGTGAGAGTTTGGTCCACCAGGCTGTTGCTTGGAGCGACCCGCAGGCCCACATATACCTGGTTGATGGGGTTCTGGGAGTTCTTCTACTCCCAAAGCCCGGCCCGAGGCCAGGCTCGACTTGTGAGAGTTTGGTCCACTAGGCTGTTGCTTGGAGCGGCCCGCAGGCCCACATATACCTGCTTGATGGGGTTCTGGGAGTTCTTCTACTCCCAAAGCCCGGTCCGAGGCCAGGCTTGACTTGTGACAGTTTGGTCCACTAGGCTGTTGCTTGGAGCGGCCCGCAGGCCCACATATACCTGGTTGATGGGGTTCTGGGAGTTCTTCTACTCCCAAAGCCCGGCCCGAGGCCAGGCTTGACTTGTGAGAGTTTGGTCCACCAGGCTGTTGCTTGGAGCGGCCCGCAGGCCCACATATACCTGCTTGATGGGGTTCTGGGAGTTCTTCTACTCCCAAAGCCCGGTCCGAGGCCAGGCTTGACTTGTGAGAGTTTGGTCCACCAGGCTGTTGCTTGGAGCGGCCCGCAGGCCCACATGCCCACCACAGCCCGGTTGGCCCGGCACTCCTTGGAGGAATAAATCTAGTTTCCTCTTGAAGATGTCATGCTCTGGGATAGTTCCACTGGAAGGATTGATCCTGGGATTGAGTGCCATGGTGTGTGTGTGTATATACATTGGTGGCAAGGCTACAATAAATAAGCTGATGCTTCCCAAGGTTACAGTCGTAGCAGAAATTACAGCATGCAGGGAGGGTATGGTGGTGGGAGGGGCATGCAGGGAGGGTATGGTGGTGGGAGGGGCATGCAGGGAGGGTATGGTGGTGGGAGGGGTATGTGGATGGGAGGGGCAAGCAAGGAGAGGGAGAGAGTGGGACTTCACCAAGTCCGTCGGCTGTCGTGTGGAGTAGCAGACTGTTCCCCGGAGTGACGCAGAAACCCCAGGGTCAAGGGTGCACCTGTCTCTCTGTCTCTCACACCACACCTGTATCACACCCCCCACCTGCCTCACACCCCCCACCTGCCTCACACCCCCCACCTGCCTCACACCCCCCACCTGCCTCACACACCCCCACCTGCCTCACACACTCCCACCTGCCTCACACACTCCCACCTGCCTCACACACTCCCACCTGCCTCACACACCCCCACCTGCCTCACACACCCCCACCTGCCTCACACACCCCCACCTGCCTCACACACCCCCACCTGCCTCACACCCCCCCACCTGCCTCACACACCCCACCTGCCTCACACACCCCCACCTGCCTCACACACCCCCACCTGCCTCACACACCCCACCTGCCTCACACACCCCACCTGCCTCACACACCCCACCTGCCTCACACACCCCCCCACCTGCCTCACACACCCCCCACCTGCCTCACACACCCCCCACCTGCCTCACACACCCCCCCACCTGCCTCACACACCCCCACCTGCCTCACACACCCCACCTGCCTCACACCCCCCCACCTGCCTCACACCCCCCCACCTGCCTCACACACCCCACCTGCCTCACACACCCCACCTGTCTCACACACCCCACCTGCCTCACACTCCCACCTGCCTCACACCCCCACCTCCCTCACACCCCCACCTCCCTCACACCCCCACCTCCCTTACCCCCCCCCCCTGCCTCACACCACACCTGCCTCACACCCCCACCTGCCTCACACCCCCCCACCTGCCTCACACCCCCCCCCCCACCTGCCTCAAACCCCCCCCCACCTGCCTCACACCCCCCCACCTGCCTCAAACCCCCCCCCCACCTGCCTCACACCCCCCCCACCTGCCTCACACCCCCCCACCTGCCTCACACCCCCCCACCTGCCTCACACCCCCCCCCCCCACCTGCCTCAAACCCCCCCCCCCCACCTGCCTCACACCCCCCCACCTGCCTCACACCCCACCTGCTTTTTAAAGTCCCTTTTACTTTATATATATAATATATATATAATATGTATATGTATGTATATATATGTATCACACATTACCTTTGACCCGGTCTCTCACAGCTGGAGGCCCTGTCTCTCTCCCCGGCTGCGTGTTGACCTGCAGACCGCCTCCAGTCACTTCCACAGGCACTCTGTGTGGGGTGGGGCAGGATTCGGTCACTGTTACACCTTTGCCTCCACTACCACCCCCACATAGTCACTGCTACACCTTTGCCTCCACTAACCACCCCACATAGTCACTGCTACACCTTTGCCTCCACTAACCACCCCACACAGTCACTGCTACACCTTTGCCTCCACTAACCACCCCACACAGTCACTGCTACACCTTTGCCTCCACTAACCACCCCACACAGTCACTGCTACACCTTTGCCTTCACTAACCACACAGTCACTGCTACACCTTTGCCTCCACTAACCACCCCACACAGTCACTGCTACACCTTTGCCTCCACTAACCACACAGTCACTGCTACACCTTTGCCTCCACTAACCACCCCACACAGTCACTGCTTCACATTTGCCTCCACTAGCCACCCCACACAGTCACTGCTACACCTTTGCCTCCACTAACCACCCCACACAGTCACTGCTACACCTTTGCCTCCACTAGCCACCCCACACAGTCAGTGCTACACCTTTGCCTCCACTAACCACCCCACACAGTCACTGCTACACCTTTGCATCTACTAACCACCCCACACAGTCACTGCTACACCTTTGCCTCCACTAACCACACAGTCACTGCTACACCTTTGCCTCCACTAACCACACAGTCACTGCTACACCTTTGCCTCCACTAACCACCCCACACAGTCACTGCTACACCTTTGCCTCCACTAACCACCCCACACAGTCACTGCTACACCTTTGCCTCCACTAACCACCCCACACAGTCACTGCTACACCTTTGCCTCCACTAACCACCCCACACAGTCACTGCTACACCTTTGCCTCCACTAACCACCCCACACAGTTACTGCTACACCTTTGCCTCCACTAGCTACCCCACACAGTCACTGCTACACCTTTGCCTCCACTAACCACACAGTCACTGCTACACCTTTGCCTCCACTAACCACCCCACACAGTCACTGCTACACCTTTGCCTCCACTAGCCACCCCACACAGTCACTGCTACACCTTTGCCTCCACTAGCCACCCCACACAGTCACTGCTACACCTTTGCCTCCACTAACCACACAGTCACTGCTACACCTTTGCCTCCACTAACCACACAGTCACTGCTACACCTTTGCCTCCACTAACTACACAGTCACTGCTACACCTTTGCCTCCACTAACCACGCAGTCACTGCTACACCTTTGCCTCCACTAACCACCCCACACAGTCACTGCTACACCTTTACCTCCACTAACCACCCCACACAGTCACTGCTACACCTTTGCCTCCACTAACCACACAGTCACTGCTACACCTTTGCCTCCACTAGCCACCCCACACAGTCACTGCTACACCTTTGCCTCCACTAACCACCCCACACAGTTACTGCTACACCTTTGCCTCCACTAGCCACCCCACACAGTCACTGCTACACCTTTTCCTCCACTAACCACCCCACACAGTCACTGCTTCACCTTTGCCTCCACTAGCCACCCCACACAGTCACTGCTACACCTTTGCCTCCACTAACCACCCCACACAGTTACTGCTACACCTTTGCCTCCACTAGCCACCCCACACAGTCACTGCTACACCTTTTCCTCCACTAACCACCCCACACAGTCACTGCTTCACCTTTGCCTCCACTAGCCACCCCACACAGTCACTGCTACACCTTTGCCTCCACTAACCACCCCACACAGTCACTGCTACACCTTTGCCTCCACTAACCACACAGTCACTGCTACACCTTTGCCTCCACTAACCACACAGTCACTGCTACACCTTTGCCTCCACTAACCACCCCACACAGTCACTGCTACACCTTTGCCTCCACTAACCACCCCACACAGTCACTGCTACACCTTTGCCTCCACTAACCACCCCACACAGTCACTGCTACACCTTTGCCTCCACTAACCACCCCACACAGTCACTGCTACACCTTTGCCTCCACTAACCACCCCACACAGTTACTGCTACACCTTTGCCTCCACTAGCCACCCCACACAGTCACTGCTACACCTTTGCCTCCACTAACCACACAGTCACTGCTACACCTTTGCCTCCACTAACCACCCCACACAGTCACTGCTACACCTTTGCCTCCACTAGCCACCCCACACAGTCACTGCTACACCTTTGCCTCCACTAGCCACCCCACACAGTCACTGCTACACCTTTGCCTCCACTAACCACACAGTCACTGCTACACCTTTGCCTCCACTAACCACACAGTCACTGCTACACCTTTGCCTCCACTAACTACACAGTCACTGCTACACCTTTGCCTCCACTAACCACGCAGTCACTGCTACACCTTTGCCTCCACTAACCACCCCACACAGTCACTGCTACACCTTTACCTCCACTAACCACCCCACACAGTCACTGCTACACCTTTGCCTCCACTAACCACACAGTCACTGCTACACCTTTGCCTCCACTAGCCACCCCACACAGTCACTGCTACACCTTTGCCTCCACTAACCACCCCACACAGTTACTGCTACACCTTTGCCTCCACTAGCCACCCCACACAGTCACTGCTACACCTTTTCCTCCACTAACCACCCCACACAGTCACTGCTTCACCTTTGCCTCCACTAGCCACCCCACACAGTCACTGCTACACCTTTGCCTCCACTAACCACCCCACACAGTTACTGCTACACCTTTGCCTCCACTAGCCACCCCACACAGTCACTGCTACACCTTTTCCTCCACTAACCACCCCACACAGTCACTGCTTCACCTTTGCCTCCACTAGCCACCCCACACAGTCACTGCTACACCTTTGCCTCCACTAACCACCCCACACAGTCACTGCTACACCTTTGCCTCCACTAGCCACCCCACACAGTCACTGCTACACCTTTGCCTCCACTAACCACCCCACACAGTCACTGCTACACCTTTGCATCCACTAACCACCCCACACAGTCACTGCTACACCTTTGCCTCCACTAACCACACAGTCACTGCTACACCTTTGCCTCCACTAACCACACAGTCACTGCTACACCTTTGCCTCCACTAACCACCCCACACAGTCACTGCTACACCTTTGCCTCCACTAGCCACCCCACACAGTCACTGCTACACCTTTGCCTCCACTAACCACCCCACACAGTCACTGCTTCACCTTTGCCTCCACTAGCCACCCCACACAGTCACTGCTAAACCTTTGCCTCCACTAACCACCCCACACAGTCACTGCTACACCTTTGCCTCCACTAACCACACAGTCACTGCTACACCTTTGCCTCCACTAACCACACAGTCACTGCTACACCTTTGCCTCCACTAACCACACAGTCACTGCTACACCTTTGCCTCCACTAACTACCCCACACAGTCACTGCTACACCTTTGCCTCCACTAGCCACCCCACATAGTCACTGCTACACCTTTGCCTCCACTAACCACCCCACACAGTCACTGCTACACCTTTGCCTCCACTAGCCACCCCACACAGTCACTGCTACACCTTTGCCTCCACTAGCCACCCCACACAGTCACTGCTACACCTTTGCCTCCACTAACCACACAGTCACTGCTACACCTTTGCCTCCACTAACCACACAGTCACTGCTACACCTTTGCCTCCACTAACTACACAGTCACTGCTACACCTTTGCCTCCACTAACCACGCAGTCACTGCTACACCTTTGCCTCCACTAACCACCCCACACAGTCACTGCTACACCTTTACCTCCACTAACCACCCCACACAGTCACTGCTACACCTTTGCCTCCACTAACCACACAGTCACTGCTACACCTTTGCCTCCACTAGCCACCCCACACAGTCACTGCTACACCTTTGCCTCCACTAACCACCCCACACAGTTACTGCTACACCTTTGCCTCCACTAGCCACCCCACACAGTCACTGCTACACCTTTTCCTCCACTAACCACCCCACACAGTCACTGCTTCACCTTTGCCTCCACTAGCCACCCCACACAGTCACTGCTACACCTTTGCCTCCACTAACCACCCCACACAGTCACTGCTACACCTTTGCCTCCACTAGCCACCCCACACAGTCACTGCTACACCTTTGCCTCCACTAACCACCCCACACAGTCACTGCTACACCTTTGCATCCACTAACCACCCCACACAGTCACTGCTACACCTTTGCATCCACTAACCACCCCACACAGTCACTGCTACACCTTTGCCTCCACTAACCACACAGTCACTGCTACACCTTTGCCTCCACTAACCACCCCACACAGTCACTGCTACACCTTTGCCTCCACTAGCCACCCCACACAGTCACTGCTACACCTTTGCCTCCACTAACCACCCCACACAGTCACTGCTACACCTTTGCCTCCACTAGCCACCCCACACAGTCACTGCTACACCTTTGCCTCCACTAACCACCCCACACAGTCACTGCTACACCTTTGCATCCACTAACCACCCCACACAGTCACTGCTACACCTTTGCCTCCACTAACCACACAGTCACTGCTACACCTTTGCCTCCACTAACCACACAGTCACTGCTACACCTTTGCCTCCACTAGCCACCCCACATAGTCACTGCTACACCTTTGCCTCCACTAACCACCCCACACAGTCACTGCTACACCTTTGCCTCCACTAACCACACAGTCACTGCTACACCTTTGCCTCCACTAACTACCCCACAATCCTCCGCACACTGTGAATCACTCGAGCCTAACTAGCGTGTAGGAGTAAGTTATGGGGGACGCGGGCGCCCCTGAGGCGCGTCATCACCCTACATGTTACCCGCTAAAGTGCCCGGGCTTGACACTCTCTTGAGATGATTTCGGGGCTTTTAGTGTCCCCGCGGCCCGGTCCTCGACCAGGCCTCCACCCCCCCAGGAAGCAGCCCGTGACAGCCGACTAACACCCCAGGTACCTATTTTACTGGTAGGTAACAGGGGCATAGGGTGAAAGAAACTCTGCCCATTGTTTCTCGCCGGCGCCCGGGATCGAACCCGGGACCACAGGATCTGCTACACCTTTATCAGGTAATCCCTACCTGATACCACTGAACCACTGTAATCCCCTACCTGATAACACTGAACCACTGTAATCCCTACCTGATACCACTGAACCACTGTAATCACAAGTCCAGTGTGCTGGCCGCTCGGCCGACCGGCTCCCTGTACCACTCGCCCAATTGATTTGTATAAGTAGATTGTTAATGAAAGTATCGCCGGAGGTAGTCCCTTGTTTGGTGCCCCTAGTGCAGTGGTGCTCACCCGGGGGCCCATGGTCCCCAAGGGGTGTGGCCCCCCTGATACCACTGTAACCACTACCTGATACAACTGTAACCCCTACCTGATACCACTGTAACCCCTACCTACCTAACTACCTACCACTGAACCACTGTAATCCCCTACCTGATAACACTGAACCACTGTAATCCCTACCTGATACCACTGTAACCCCTACCTACCTAACTACCTACCACTGAACCACTGTAATCCCTACCTGATAACACTGAACCACTGTAATCCCCTACCTGATACCACTGAACCACTGTAATCCCCTACCTGATACCACTGAACCACTGTAATCCCCTAACTGATAACACTGAACCACTGTAATCCCCTACCTGATACCACTGAACCACTGTAATCCCCTACCTGATAACACTGAACCGCTGTAATCCCCTACCTGATAACACTGAACCACTGTAATCCCTACCTGATACCACTGAACCACTGTAATCCCTACCTGATACCACTGAACCACTGTAATCCCCTACCTGATAACACTGAACCACTGTAATCCCTACCTGATACCACTGAACCACTGTAATCCCCTACCTGATAACACTGAACCACTGTAATCCCCTACCTGATAACACTGAACCACTGTAATCCCTACCTGATACTACTGTACCACTGTAGATCTACACAATAGGTCTACTGTACCACTGTAGGTCTGCACAATATATACAGTTGAGAGTAACATGGTACCACTAGTCTCACCCAGAACCAATGGTACGCTCAAGGTATTGTTATTGTCAAGGCACAGGAGAGCCACCGGCTGCCACCACCCTGTTACATTCATTACTACAAGACTATTGACCGGGTCGTCCACCTCCTGGGGCTCGTGCGGCCCTCCAGGCTCTGCTTCAGGAGGCTGGGGTCGTTCTTGTCCTTGCTGGGGTGGTGGTTCTCCAGCCCCGACCACGGCGGTCTCCGGGTTAGGAGTTCCTGTGCCTTCTTTCACCAACTTCGAGGTCAACTCTGGAGGTCACAGTTCCTGCGACTGCGCAGGAACCAATCGTACTGGCGTTTGCCTTTCTATTGGAGACTTTCGGCGCCGTAGAGAGGGTGGGGGGGGGGGGGTGGGGGGGGGGCCGCTGCATGGGTGACAGCTTCTCGACCTCCGTATCAACCCACCCTGGCTTTGCGCCCTGGAGAGGCCACTCCAGACCGACAACCAGAGCGCAACTCCATAGTCTCCCGAGACTGATAGATGCCTACATTGATATATATTTATATAAACAGAGAACATATATATTTCAACATTCGCTATTCTCAACTAATCCCGGGAAACATCTTTAATTGGAGAAGGTAAAGGCTATACAATTGTTCCTTCGTGTGTCTATAACCTTCAGCGTCTATGCTTGAAAAATTGTCCATAAATCATTTTACTAAGACACGTGAAGGCTGCAAAAATATTGACATATTCGTGTTTTAATTGTTTATGTCTTGCAATATTTGCATGTGATTAGGATTTTTTTTTTTTTTTTTTTTTTTTTTTTTTTTTTGAGATGTATACAAGAGTTGTTAAATTCTTGTAGAGCCACTAGTACGCGTAGCGTTTCGGGCAAGTCCTTAATCCTATGGTCCCTGGAATACGATCCCCTGCCGCGAAGAATCGTTGTTACAACCAAGTACACATTTTACTGTTGCGTTAAACAGAGGCTACAGTTAAGGAATTGCGCCCAGTAAATCCTCCCCGGCCAGGATACGAACCCATGACAAAGCGCTCGCGGAACGCCAGGCGAGTGTCTTACCACTACACCACGGAGACTGGTGATGGGATGATGGGAACAGTTGGGGATATTGCCGCCAGCTTGCACCATCTGGCATTTATTTGGGTAAAGTTTGAAGGTTATGAGTTGTGGGGTTCGGAAAGGGTGGGAAGGGGGGTCGATAAGCCGGCACCGCCTGGGTCCTGATCAGGTTGTAAACACGTCAGCAGCGACTCATAAACCTACCTTACCTTGAGGTTACCTTGAGGTGCTTCCGGGGCTTAGCGTCCCCGCGGCCCGGTCGTCGACCAGGCCTCCTGGTAGCCGGACTGATCAACCAGGCTGTTGGACGCGGCTGCTCGCAGCCTGACGTACGAGTCACAGCCTGGTTGATCAGGTATCCTTTGGTTTTGCAACCTGGCGGAAGCTGCCGCCTCTCACCAAGGAGATGGTGGTGGTGGTGGTAATGGTATTGGGGGGGGGGAGGGAGGCCTGGTTACCTTGAAGTTACCTTGAGATGATTTCGGGGCTTAGCGTCCCCGTGGCCTGGTCTTCGACCAGGCCTCCTTTTTGTTACACCCCCCCCCCCCCTCCAGGATGCAGCCGGTAGCAGCTGTCTAACTCCCAGGTACCTCTTTACTGCTAGGTGAACAGGTGCATCAGAGTGAAAGAAACTCTGCCCATTTGTTTCCGCCTCCACCGGGGATCGAACCCAGAACCTCAGGACTACGAACACAAAGCGCCATCCACTCAGCTGTCAGGCCCCAGGCCAAAGAAAACTGTTGCGTGGCGGCATGAGTGATCTATCTTGAGATGATTTCGGGGCTTTAGTGTCCCCGCGGCCCGGTCCTCGACCAGGCCTCCACCCCCAGGAAGCAGCCCGTGACAGCTGACTAACTCCCAGGTACCTATTTACTGCTAGGTAACAGGGGCATTCAGGGTGAAAGAAACTTTGCCCATTTGTTTCTGCCTCGTGCGGGAATCGAACCCACGCCACAGAATTACGAGTCCTGCGCGCTATCCACCAGGCTACGAGGCCCCCCCTGATAGTGGAAAATAATTACAGAAGAATATAATTGGTTAAAGAACTGATCACCAGAATTAATTTAGCTTAGAAAAGTAGTCTTGATAAGCTAGTTATTTAGTTTAATGAGCCCATCCAAGGGGGCCTCGTAGCCTGGTGGATAGCGCGCAGGACTCGTAATTCTGTGGCGCGGGTTCGATTCCCGCACGAGGCAGAAACAAATGGGCAAAGTTTCTTTCACCCTGAATGCCCCTGTTACCTAGCAGTAAATAGGTACCTGGGAGTTAGTCAGCTGCCACGGGCTGCTTTCTGGGGGTGGAGGCCTGGTCGAGGACCGGGCCGCGGGGACACTAAAGCCCCGAAATCATCTCAAGATAACCATCCTCACACCAAATCCCTTACCATGAGAACCCCCCCCACCCCCCCTTCGAACCACCTGGATAGTTATCTAGATATTTGTTATAAAAGCCTATTGTTATTAATAGTCTACTTGCAAATTGGCAAGTTATCCTTTGTCGTAAACAGAGATTATTCTCAAGTTATAACATTGTTGTATTATAAATCGTCGGTTTAAAATATAAAAAAATGTATACTGAAAACTTTTTCTTTAATGGATTTGGCTTTTGGTAAACGGATTTGTTGGGCACACTGAAATAGTTTTCGAACTATTGTAAATTGAAACGGTTTAAAATAAAAAAAATATATATTTAAACCACTAATGGTGGCTATGATAGCCACCAGTCACTAGTGGTGGCTATGATTTATAATATTCACTTACTTGTACGTTCGGGATTTGGACGTCAAAATGCAATATACCATGTGTTTTATTTTGTTGGCTAGTCATAGAATTCTACTATACCTGTGAGGCACGATTTGCCATCCCTGAACCAATGCTGGTGGTGTGTTACGAAGTGTGTGTGTGTGTGTGTGTGTGTGTGTGTGTGTGTGTGTGTGTGTGCGTGTGTGTGTGTGTGTGTGTGTGCGTGCGCGTGCGTGTGTGTGTGTGTGTGCGCGTGCGTGTACTCACAATGTTCTTACATTAACGCCGAGACTCATTTCTCACGCTTTTATCCCATTTATATATAAAACTTTTAATCGAATTATCTTCAACTCCTGCATTTAACCTATTCCATATATTCACAGCTCTATCAATGAAAAAGTTCTTGCTGGTGTGTCTATGACTCATTTGTCACTATGTTGATAATAGTTGCTACTGTTATCTTCGGTCCACCCATTGTCATAATTCCTGTTATGCAGTCTCTGAATCCTTCACAACCTGGAATTTCCATCTCTTCAAAACTCCAGTCCTTATCAGCAGAGCCACTCCTCCTCCTCTCCCTTCCCTCTCTTTCCTTACAATATAGTAGTCATTTGGAAACACAGCATTTGTTACGACCCCCTGACAATTTTGTTTCTGTGAGTCCTATTACATCTGGGTTTTCTTGCTGCATTCATTTTGCCAGTTCACTTGCTTTATTGGTAATTCCATTGATGTTTGAGTACATTACCTTGAAGCTCTCTTTCCTATATCTGTTTTCACCCCCCTCCCTCCCCACTAGTGTAGGAAGCCATTCCATGGGCAGGGCTACTTGGGTAGGCTCATCTCCCTGTGGGGTAGTTACCAGGGGTTCAGGGGGAGGTGGGGTGGGGGATGTAGGGCTTAGATCTTGCCCAGGCCAGCTTAGGACAGGAAGAAGTCCTCGAAGTGGAGGGACAGGGATTGCTTGGGGTTGGGGGGCAGGGAGTGCTTGGGGTTGGGGGGCAGGGAGTGCTTGGAGTGAGGTCTCATCCTCCTGTGGTGTAGTTACCAAGGGTTTGGGGGAGGTGGGGTGAGGGATGGAGAGCTTAGTTCTCTTGCCTGGGCCTGCTTTGGGCAGGAAGAAGACCAGAGGAGGGGAAGGCAGGGGTATTCAGGGTGAGAGGGGAGTGAGGATTTGTGCTTGGAATGGGGGGGGGCACCTATGGAGTGGTGGGTTGGGGGTTACAGTCCTCTCTGGGGTTCCTGAATTGCTGGAATGGGGTTCCCCACTTCCCTCTGGGATAGCTGGATTGGAGGCTGAGGTTCCCTGGGCCCCTGGCTCCCTTCCCTCAACCTGCACCTTTTTCTTGCATCTGTTGCCTGTATTATCTTGTCCCTGGTCATGTCCCTCTGTAGGAATACCTTTCTGCATTCCATTACATTTCTCAATTTGCTCTTCTTTATTAGGATGTCCTCTTTGATTGTCTCGCTCCTAAATACTACCATGATTAAGCGATTTTTGTCTGTTGTACTGGCCAATCCGTAAAAATTTCTATGTCTTGTTTAGTCCCTTCCATTCCTATCTTCTTTAAAATCCCTGATACTGCTGCTTTGTCCTTAGTCCTCCTTTCTTCCTTCTTGGACCCTTCTTGTGCCCTCATACCTACCACGACTACAGCTCTTTTCCTTTCCATTAGCTGGCTCCTGCATCTAGCTGCCTCCTGCATCTAGTTGCCTCCTGTGAGGTTACTGCTTTCATTACAACTTCCCTGACTGTGGGTTTGAGTACTGTGTGTATTCACCTAGTTCTATTTACAGCTCTGCTCTTTCGGCCTGCCACTCAACTGTCAATCAATTAACTGTTACTAATTCCCCCCCCCCCAGAAAACAGCCCGTAACAGCCGGCTAACTCCCAGGTACCTATTTACAGCTAGGTAACAGAGGCATCAGGGTGAAAGAAACTTTACCCATTTGTTTTTCGGGTCCGTGAGTCGAACCCGGTCCACAGAATTAAGATTTCTGTGCGCTGTCCAATCAGCTACCAGACCCCCGGTACTCACCTAATTGTGCTTGCGGGGGTTGAGCTCTGGCTCTTTGGTCCCGCCTCTCAACCGTCAATCAACAGGTGTACAGGTTCCTGAGCCTATTGGGTTCTATCATATCTACACTTGAAACTGTGTATGGAGTCAGCCTCCACCACATCACTTCCTAATGCATTCTATTTGTCAACCACCCTGACACTAAAAAAGTTCTTTCTAACATCTCTGTGGCTCATTTCGGCACTCGGTTTCCACCTGTGTCCCCTAGTGCGTGTTCCCCTTGTGTTAAATAGACTGTCTTTATCTACCCTATCAATTCCCTTGAGAATCTTGAATGTGGTGATCATGTCCCCCCCCTAACTCTTCTGTCTTCCAGCGAAGTGAGGTTTAATTTCCATAGTCTCTCCTCATAGCTCATACCTCTCAGCTCGGGTACTAGTCTGGTGGCAAACCTTTGAACCTTTTCCAGTTTGGTCTTATCCTTGACTAGACATGGACTCCATGCTGGAGCCGCATACTCCAGGATTGGCCTGACATATGTGGTATACAAAGTTCTGAATGATTCCTTACACATGTTTCTGAATGTCGTTCTTATGTTGGCCAGCCTGGCATATGCCGCTGATGTTATCCTCTTGATATGTGCTGCAGGAGACAGGTCTGGCGTGATATCAACCCCCAAGTCGTTTTCTTCCTCTGACTCGAAGTATTTCATCTCCCAGATGATACCTTGTATCTGGCCTCCTGCTCCCTACACCTATCTTCATTACATTACATTTGCTTGGGTTAAACTCTAACAACCATTTATTTGACCATTACAACCGGTGTGTTGACCGGTGTGTGTGTGTGTGTGTGTGTGTGTGTGTGTGTGTGTGTGTGTGTGTGTGTGTGTACTCACCTAGTTGTGCTTGCAGGGGGTTGAGCTCTGGCTCTTTGGTCCCGCTTCTCAACTGTCAATCAACTGGTGATTCCTAAGATTCCTAAGATTCCTAAGCCTACTGGGCTCTATCATATCTACATATCAAACTGCATATGAAGTCAGCCTCCACCTGTGTGTGTGTGTGTAAGTAACGGGTTTTCCAATGGAGAGTTGTGCACTAGTGCTGTCGTCAGTGAAGTGGCTTGACTGATGTGAACATCTTAGAAAGATGCAAGACTACGTTGGCGGGATCCAGTAGTATACACGTTGGGCTGCAGTTGACGCTTTAATTACTGTGTTGCAAGAGACGAGCGCTTTCAAAGTGTGCTTTTGATGTCCAAGACACTCCCGGTAAGTGCTGAGAGCTGCTTATATTAGAATCTAAGTGGCGTCAGTACCTAAGAAGGCGCCGGCAAAGGTGTGGATTCAAACACTACCTGAGTCAACCTGGGTGACCTCCCTGCTGACCTTCCCCGCAGGCCTTCCCCGCTGGCCTCTCCCCCCGCGCGCTGGCCTCTCCCCCCCCCCCCCCCCCGCGCGCTGGCCTCTTCCCCCCGCGCGCTGGCCTCTTCCCCCCGCGCGCTGGCCTCTTCCCCCCCGCGCGCTGGCCTCTTCCCCCCGCGCGCTGGCCTCTTCCCCCCGCGCGCTGGCCTCTTCCCCCCGCGCGCTGGCCTCTTCCCCCCGCGCGCTGGCCTCTTCCCCCCGCGCGCTGGCCTCTTCCCCCCGCGCGCTGGCCTCTTCCCCCCGCGCGCTGGCCTCTTCCCCCCGCGCGCTGGCCTCTTCCCCCCGCGCGCTGGCCTCTTCCCCCCGCGCGCTGGCCTCTTCCCCCCGCGCGCTGGCCTCTTCCCCCCGCGCGCTGGCCTCTTCCCCCCGCGCGCTGGCCTCTTCCCCCCGCGCGCTGGCCTCTTCCCCCCGCGCGCTGGCCTCTTCCCCCCGCGCGCTGGCCTCTTCCCCCCGCGCGCTGGCCTCTTCCCCCCGCGCGCTGGCCTCTTCCCCCGCGCGCTGGCCCTCTTCCCCCGCGCGCTGGCCTTTTCCCCCGCGCGCTGGCCTTTTCCCCCGCGCGCTGGCCTCTCCCCCCCCCCCCCGCGCGCTGGCCTCTCCCCCCGCGCGCTGGCCTCTTCCCCCCGCGCGCTGGCCTCTTCCCCCCGCGCGCTGGCCTCTCCCCCCGCGCGCTGGCCTCTCCCCCCGCGCGCTGGCCTCTCCCCCCGCGCGCTGGCCTCTCCCCCCCGCGCGCTGGCCTCTCCCCCCGCGCGCTGGCCTCTCCCCCCGCGCGCTGGCCTCTCCCCCCGCGCGCTGGCCTCTCCCCCCGCGCGCTGGCCTCTCCCCCCGCGCGCTGGCCTCTCCCCCCGCGCGCTGGCCTCTCCCCCCGCGCGCTGGCCTCTTCCCCCCGCGCGCTGGCCTCTCCCCCCGCGCGCTGGCCTCTCCCCCCGCGCGCTGGCCTCTCCCCCCGCGCGCTGGCCTCTCCCCCCGCGCGCTGGCCTCTCCCCCCCCCCCGCGCGCTGGCCTCTCCCCCCCCCCCGCGCGCTGGCCTCTCCCCCCCCCCCGCGCGCTGGCCTCTCCCCCCCCCCGCGCGCTGGCCTCTCCCCCCCCCCCGCGCGCTGGCCTCTCCCCCCCCCCGCGCGCTGGCCTCTCCCCCCCCCCGCGCGCTGGCCTCTCCCCCCCCCGCGCGCTGGCCTCTCCCCCCGCGCGCTGGCCTCTCCCCCCGCGCGCTGACCTCTCCCCCCCCCGCGCGGACCTCTCCCCCCCCCCCGCGCGCTGGCCTCTCCCCCCCCCCGCGCGCTGGCCTCTCCCCCCCCCCCGCGCGCTGGCCTCTCCCCCCCCCCGCGCGCTGGCCTCTCCCCCCCCCGCGCGCTGACCTCTCCCCCCCCCCCGCGCGCTGACCTCTCCCCCCCCCCCGCGCGCTGACCTCTCCCCCCCCCCGCGCGCTGACCTCTCCCCCCCCCCGCGCGCTGGCCTCTCCCCCCGCGCGCTGGCCTCTCCCCCCGCGCGCTGGCCTCTCCCCCCCCCCCGCGCGCTGACCTCTCCCCCCCCGCGCGCTGACCTCTCCCCCCCCCGCGCGCTGGCCTCTCCCCCCCCCGCGCGCTGACCTCTCCCCCCCCCCGCGCGCTGGCCTCTCCCCCCGCGCGCTGACCTCTCCCCCCCCCCGCGCGCTGACCTCTCCCCCCCCCCCCGCGCGCTGACCTCTCCCCCCCCCCGCGCGCTGGCCTCTCCCCCCGCGCGCTGGCCTCTCCCCCCGCGCGCTGGCCTCTCCCCCCGCGCGCTGGCCTCTCCCCCCCCCCCGCGCGCTGACCTCTCCCCCCCCCGCGCGCTGGCCTCTCCCCCCCCCGCGCTGGCCTCTCCCCCCCCCGCGCGCTGACCTCTCCCCCCCCGCGCGCTGGCCTCTCCCCCCCCCCGCGCGCTGGCCTCTCCCCCCGCGCGCTGGCCTCTCCCCCCCCCCCGCGCGCTGGCCTCTCCCCCCCCCCGCGCGCTGGCCTCTCCCCCCGCGCGCTGACCTCTCCCCCCGCGCGCTGACCTCTCCCCCCCCCCGCGCGGACCTCTCCCCCCCCCGCGCGCTGGCCTCTCCCCCCCCCCCCCGCGCGCTGGCCTCTCCCCCCCCCCCCGCGCGCTGGCCTCTCCCCCCCCCCCGCGCGCTGGCCTCTCCCCCCCCCCCCCGCGCGCTGGCCTCTCCCCCCCCCCGCGCGCTGGCCTCTCCCCCCGCGCGCTGACCTCTCCCCCCCCCCGCGCGCTGACCTCTCCCCCCCCCCCCGCGCGCTGACCTCTCCCCCCCCCCGCGCGCTGGCCTCTCCCCCCGCGCGCTGGCCTCTCCCCCCGCGCGCTGGCCTCTCCCCCCGCGCGCTGGCCTCTCCCCCCGCGCGCTGGCCTCTCCCCCCGCGCGCTGGCCTCTCCCCCCGCGCGCTGGCCTCTCCCCCCGCGCGCTGGCCTCTCCCCCCGCGCGCTGGCCTCTCCCCCCGCGCGCTGGCCTCTCCCCCCGCGCGCTGGCCTCTCCCCCCGCGCGCTGGCCTCTCCCCCCGCGCGCTGGCCTCTCCCCCCGCGCGCTGGCCTCTCCCCCCGCGCGCTGGCCTCTCCCCCCGCGCGCTGGCCTCTCCCCCCCCCTCCCCCCCGCGCTGTCCTCTCCCCCCCTCCTCCCCGCGCTGGCCTCTCCCCCCCTCCCCCGCGCGCTGGCCTCTCCCCCCCTCCCCCGCGCTGGCCTCTCCCCCCCTCCCCCGCGCTGGCCTCTCCCCCCCCCCGCGCGCTGGCCTCTCCCCCCCCCCCCTCGCGCTGGCCTCTCCCCCCCCCCCGCGCGCTGGCCTCTCCCCCCCCCGCGCGCTGGCCTCTCCCCCCCCCGCGCGCTGGCCTCTCCCCCCCCCCCCTCGCGCTGGCCTCTCTCCCCCCCCCCTCGCGCTGGCCTCTCCCCCCCCCCCCTCGCGCTGGCCTCTCCCCCCCCCCTCGCGCTGGCCTCTCCCCCCCCCCTCGCGCTGGCCTCTCCCCCCGCGCGCTGGCCTCTCCCCCCGCGCGCTGGCCTCTCCCCCCGCACGCTGGCCTCTCCCCCCCCCCCGCACGCTGGCCTCTCCCCCCCCCCCCGCACGCTGGCCTCTCCCCCCCCCCCCCGCACGCTGGCCTCTCCCCTCCCCCGCGCGCTGGCCTCTCCCCCCCCCTCCCCCCCGCGCTGTCCTCTCCCCCCCTCCTCCCCGCGCTGGCCTCTCCCCCCCTCCCCCGCGCGCTGGCCTCTCCCCCCCTCCCCCGCGCTGGCCTCTCCCCCCCTCCCCCGCGCTGGCCTCTCCCCCCCCCCGCGCGCTGGCCTCTCCCCCCCCCCCCGCGCGCTGGCCTCTCCCCCCCCCCCGCGCTGGCCTCTCCCCCCCCCCGCGCTGGCCTCTCCCCCCCCCCCCGCGCGCTGGCCTCTCCCCCCCCCCGCGCGCTGGCCTCACCCCCCCCCCGCGCTGGCCTCACCCCCCCCCCGCGCGCTGGCCTCTCCCCCCCCCCCCGCGCGCTGGCCTCTCCCCCCCCCCGCGCGCTGGCCTCTCCCCCCCCCGCGCGCTGGCCTCTCCCCCCCCCCCGCGCGCTGGCCTCTCCCCCCCCCCCCGCGCGCTGGCCTCTCCCCCCCCCCCCGCGCGCTGGCCTCTCCCCCCCCCCCCGCGCGCTGGCCTCTCCCCCCCCCCGCGCGCGCTGGCCTCTCCCCCCCCCCCGCGCGCGCTGGCCTCTCCCCCCCCCCCGCGCGCGCTGGCCTCTCCCCCCCCCCCCTCGCGCTGGCCTCTCCCCCCCCCCCGCGCGCTGGCCTCTCCCCCCCCCGCGCGCTGGCCTCTCCCCCCCCCCCGCGCGCTGGCCTCTCCCCCCCCCCCCTCGCGCTGGCCTCTCTCCCCCCCCCCTCGCGCTGGCCTCTCCCCCCCCCCTCGCGCTGGCCTTTCCCCCCCCCCTCGCGCTGGCCTCTCCCCCCCCCCCCTCGCGCTGGCCTCTCCCCCCGCGCGCTGGCCTCTCCCCCCGCACGCTGGCCTCTCCCCCCCCCCGCACGCTGGCCTCTCCCCCCCCCCCGCACGCTGGCCTCTCCCCCCCCCCCGCACGCTGGCCTCTCCCCCCCCCCCCGCACGCTGGCCTCTCCCCCCCCCGCGCGCTGGCCTCTCCCCCCCCCCCCGCGCGCTGGCCTCTCCCCCCCCCCCCCGCGCTGGCCTCTCCCCCCCCCCCCGCTGACCTCTCCCCCCCCCCCGCTGACCTCCCCCGCTGACCTCTCCCCCCCCACTCAGCCTCGCTCACAAATATGGCAACTGAATTTATGAACCGATCTCTGACGAAACATAAATATTGTTTTCACATATTTTCTACACTGCGTTGTTTGTGAGGATGACGGAGACGCCGTCGACACACCCCCATCCTACACCCGCCGACACACCCCCATCCTACACCCGCCGACACACCCCCATCCTACACCCGTCGACACACACCCATCCTACACCCGTCGACACACCCCCCCATCCTACACCCGTCGACACACCCCCATCCTACACCCGCCGACACACCCCCATCCTACACCCGCCGACACACCCCCATCCTACACCCGCCGACACACCCCCCTCCTACACCCGTCGACACACCCCCATCCTACACCCGCCGACACACCCCCATCCTACACCCGCCGACACACCCCCATCCTACACCCGCCGACACACCCCCATCCTACACCCATCGACACACCCCCATCCTACACCCGCCGACACACCCCCATCCTACACCCGTCGACACACCCCCATCCTACACCCGCCGACACACCCCCATCCTACACCCGCCGACACACCCCCATCCTACACCCGCCGACACACCCCCATCCTACACCCGTCGACACACCCCCATCCTACACCCGTCGACACACCCCCATCCTACACCCGTCGACACACCCCCATCCTACACCCGTCGACACACCCCCATCCTACACCCGTCGACACACCCCCATCCTACACCCGCCGACACATCCCATCCCAGAGTGGCAGCGTCAGGAGATAGTCCCAGAGTGGCGGCGTCAGGAGATAGTCCCAGAGTGGCGGCGTCAGGAGATAGTCCCAGAGTGGCAGCGTCAGGAGATAGTCCCAGAGTGGCGGCGTCAGGAGATAGTCCCAGAGTAGCAGCGTCAGGAGATAGCCCCAGAGTGGCGGCGTCAGGAGATAGCCCCAGAGTGGCGGCGTCAGGAGATAGCCCCAGAGTGGCGGCGTCAGGAGATAGCCCCAGAGTGGCGGCGTCAGGAGATAGTCCCAGAGTAGCAGCGTCAGGAGATAGCCCCAGAGTAGCAGCGTCAGGAGATAGTCCCAGAGTGGCAGCGTCAGGAGATAGTCCCAGAGTGGCGGCGTCAGGAGATAGTCCCAGAGTGGCGGCGTCAGGAGATAGTCCCAGAGTGGCGGCGTCAGGAGATAGTCCCAGAGTAGCAGCGTCAGGAGATAGTCCCAGAGTGGCGGCGTCAGGAGATAGCCCCAGAGTGGCGGCGTCAGGAGATAGCCCCAGAGTGGCGGCGTCAGGAGATAGTCCCAGAGTGGCGGCGTCAGGAGATAGTCCCAGAGTAGCGGCGTCAGGAGATAGTCTCAGAGTAGCAGCGTCAGGAGATAGGTGGCAGCTCCTGATGTCTCTCCACACCATCCACCTATCAGATTACCCTCTGATACCCTCAGACATCTCGCGTCTCAACCTGAAGTGAGAGAGAGAGAGAGAGAGAGAGATTAATTAATATAAGCCCTTACTTATCATGCTCTTGAGCCACGTCTTTGGAATACATAGTCACGTGTTTGGTCTACTTACAGCAAGTAAACATATATATATATATATATATATATATATATATATATATATATATATATATATATATATATATATATATATATATGTCGTACCTAGTAGCCAGAACGCACTTCTCGGCCTACTATGCAAGGCCCTATTTGCCTAATAAGCCAAGTTTTCATGAATTAATTGTTTTTCGACTACCTAACCTAACCTACCTAACCTACCTAACCTAACCTAACTTTTTCGGCTACCTAACCTAACCTAACCTATAAAGATAGGTTAGGTTAGGTAGGGTTGGTTAGGTTCGGTCATATATCTACGTTAATTTTAACTCCAATAAAAAAAAATTGACCTCATACATAATGAAATGGGTAGCTTTATCATTTCATAAGAAAAAAAATAGAGAAAATATATTAATTCATGAAAACTTGGCTTATTAGGCAAATCGGGCCTTGCATAGTAGGCTGAGAAGTGAGTTCTGGCTACTAGGTACGACATATATATATATGTCGTACCTAGTAGCCAGAACTCACTTCTCAGCCTACTATTCAAGGCCCGATTTGCCTAGTAAGCCAAGTTTTCCTGAATTAATATATTTACTATAATTTTTTTCTTATGAAATGATATAGCAACCCTTTTCTCTATGTATGAGGTCAATTTTATTTTATTGGAGTTAAAATTAACGTAGATATATGACCGAACCTAACCAACCCTACCTAACCTAACCTAACCTATATTTATAGGTAAGGTTAGGTTAGGTAGCCAAAAAAAGCTAGGTTAGGTTAGGTTAGGTAGGTTAGGTAGACGAAAAAACATTAATTCATGAAAACGTGGCTTATTAGGCAAATCGGGCCTTGAATAGTAGGCTGAGAAGTGCGTTCTGGCTATTAGGTACGACATATATATATATATATATATATATATATATATATATATATATATATATATATATATATATATATATATATATATATATATATATATATTATATATATATATATAAATAATATTTTGAATTTAGTATTTAGATATTTAGAATTTTTTTGAACATCAGTCTTATTTAAGTATTAGGTGTTGATGTTGTGTCTCCACACCAGTAGAGTGACGGAGGTGTGGGAACACATGTGGTGACACTCCACGGTCCTTCAGGTGTGCACCGCTAAGTGTTACAAACCTCCCAGACACTTCTAGCAGAGTTTAAGGCCAGCAGTAGTAGCGTGTGGTGGAGACTGCAGGAGATCTTATAAGATGCTCCATAGAGAGATAAGATAACTCAAGATAACTCAAGAGATGTAGCTCTTCCTGCCTAGTGGTGTATAGTGACAAGATACCATCTTGACGTTATCTTGAGATGATTTCGGGGCTTTAGTGTCCCCGCGGCCCGGTCCTCGACCAGGCCTCCACCCCCAGGAAGCAGCCCGTGACAGCTGACTAACTCCCAGGTACCTATTTACTGCTAGGTAACAGGGGGCATTCAAGGTGAAAGAAACTTTGCCCATTTGTTTCTGCCTCGTGCGGGAATCGAACCCGCGCCACAGAATTACGAGTCCTGCGCGCTATCCACCAGGCTACGAGGCCCCTTAAACCTAGTATAGGTTTCCCGTTCTCTAATATCAGTAAACTTCAGCGACTTCCCACAACTTACCAAAAGTACAGTCGACTCATTCTATATATATTTTTGTCCTCCTTTCCTCCTCTGTTTTATTCCCTCTTTCCTAATTTGTCTGACTTCCCCATTTCTAGGGGCTGGCAAGGGACAGTCTCCCTTAAGTCACCCTTCAACATTGAGTGAGGCTAGCACTAAGCGTCTGACCTCCAAATTTAGACAAACACAGACATCTTAAGTAATAATAATAATAAATCCCAAAAATGTATGTAAAAATGTGACTGTTGATGAAGCGCCCATATGACTTACGACTCATTTAACGTCATAACACCTTTACGTGTATAATTAAAAACAATTTATTATTGGACTTTTATTATTGGAATACAACGTTCTGCTTGAGTTGAGTGCTTTATTGGCCTCCCAGTTAACAATTCCATCCCTTGTTGACCAGACCACACACTAGAAGGTGAAGGGACGACGACGACGTTTCGGTCCGTCCTGGACCATTCTCAAGTCGATTGTGATGAGGATATTGATTGATTGATGAAGATTAAGCCACCCAAAAGGTGGCACGGGCATGAATAGCCCGTAAGTGGTGGCCCTTTTGAGCCATTACCAGTATCAAGAGCTGATACTGGAGATCTGTGGAGGCGCGACTGCACCCTACGTGACGGGAGATGTCTCCCGTGGTGATGAGATTGATTGATAAAGATTAAGCCACCTAAGAGGTGGCACGGGCATGAATAGCCCGTAATGATGAGAGGGTAAAGACAGGCAATAAATAGGCAAGAGAGAGCTGAGGAGGAAAGTAAGGTGTAGGGGATAGTATAATTCCATCCCTTCTATAATCTCTGTGTAAAATATAGAAGTTAATGTAAAGGACATATACTCTCTATTCTACACAGAGAAGTAAAGAACACAATCCCGCAGTTTCTCGTATAAACTGTACGGCGAAACATTGACAAGATAACCGGATATCTCATCCAGATCAGCTTCTTGATTTTTATCACATTTTAAGACTGGAGAAATTTGCAACTATGATTTGTGTTATGAGTTCTGAATGACGTAAGCCAAAGATGATTTTCAGGTGTTCATTCTCAAACGTTGTAATGTGTATAGTTACACTCTACATTATAGAGGACAATGATACACTACATTATAGAGGACAATGATACACACACTGCATTATAGAGGACAATGATACACTACATTATAGAGGACAATGATACACACACTACATTATAGAGGACAATGATACACACACTACATTATAGAGGACAATGATACAGACACACTACATTATAGAGGACAATGATACACACACTACATTATAGAGGACAATGATCCACACTCTACATTATAGAGGACAATGATACACACACTACATTATAGAGGACAATGATACACACTCTACATTATAGAGGACAATGATACACACTCTACATTATAGAGGACAATGATACACACTCTACATTATAGAGGACAATGATACACACTCTACATTATAGAGGACAATGATACACACTCTACATTATAGAGGACAATGATACACACTCTACATTATAGAGGACAATGATACACACTCTACATTATAGAGGACAATGACACACACTACATTATAGAGGACAATGATTCAGACACACAATACATTATAGAGGACAATGATACACACTCTACATTATAGAGGACAATGATACACTACATTATAGAGGACAATGATTCAGACACACAATACATTATAGAGGACAATGATTCAGACACACAATACATTATAGAGGACAATGATACACACACTACATTATAGAGGACAATGATACACTACATTATAGAGGACAATGATACACACACTACATTATAGAGGACAATGATACACTACATTATAGAGGACAATGATACTCTACATTATAGAGGACAATGATACACTACATTATAGAGGACAATGATACACTACATTATAGAGGACAATGATACACTACATTATAGAGGACAATGATACAGGCACTATAGAGGACAATGATACACTACATTATAGAGGACAATGATACACTACATTATAGAGGACAATGATACACTACATTATAGAGGACAATGATACACACACTACATTATAGAGGACAATGATACACACACTACATTATAGAGGACAATGATACACACACTACATTATAGAGGACAATGATACACACACTACATTATAGAGGACAATGATACACACACTACATTATAGAGGACAATGATACACACACTACATTATAGAGGACAATGATACAGACACTACATAATAGAGGACAATGATACACTACATTATAGAGGACAATGATACACACACTACATTATAGAGGACAATGATACACACACTACATTATAGAGGACAATGATACACACTCTACATTATAGAGGACAATGATACACACTCTACATTATAGAGGACAATGATACACACACTACATTATAGAGGACAATGACACACACACTACATTAGAGGACAATGATACACTACGTTATAGAGGACAATGATACATACACTACATTATAGAGGACAATGATACACTACATTATAGAGGACAATGATACACAAGAGTACAACACCTAGGAAGAACAATCATCACAACATTGAGACTATGTTGTAGTAGCTTGTGTTCAATACGCTACACTGTGTGTGAGAGCACTGCACACTGTGTGTGAGAGCACTGCACACTGTGTGTGAGAGCACTGCACACTGTGTGTGAGAGCACTGCACACTGTGTGTGAGAGCACTGCACACTGTGTGTGAGAGCACTGCACACTGTGTGTGAGAGCACTGCACACTGTGTGTGAGAGCACTGCACACTGTGTGTGAGAGCACTGCACACTGTGTGTGAGAGCACTGCACACTGTGTGTGAGAGCACTGCACACTGTGTGTGAGAGCACTGCACACTGTGTGTGAGAGCACTGCACACTGTGTGTGAGAGCACTGCACACTGTGTGTGAGAGCACTGCACACTGTGTGTGAGAGCACTGCACACTGTGTGTGAGAGCACTGCACACTGTGTGTGTGAGAGCACTGCACACTGTGTGTGAGAGCACTGCACACTGTGTGTGAGAGCACTGCACACTGTGTGTGAGAGCACTGCACACTGTGTGTGAGAGCACTGCACACTGTGTGTGAGAGCACTGCACACTGTGTGTGAGAGCACTGCACACTGTGTGTGAGAGCACTGCACACTGTGTGTGTGAGAGCACTGCACACTGTGTGTGAGAGCACTGCACACTGTGTGTGAGAGCACTGCACACTGTGTGTGAGAGCACTGCACACTGTGTGTGAGAGCACTGCACACTGTGTGTGTGAGAGCACTGCACACTGTGTGTGAGAGCACTGCACACTGTGTGTGAGAGAGCACTCCACACTGTGTGTGTGAGAGCACTGCACACTGTGTGTGAGAGCACTGCACACTGTGTGAGAGCACTGCACACTGTGTGAGAGAGCACTCCACACTGTGTGTGTGAGAGCACTGCACACTGTGTGTGAGAGAGCACTCCACACTGTGTGTGAGAGCACTGCACACTGTGTGTGTGAGTACTGCACACTGTGTGTGAGAGCACTGCACACTGTGTGTGTGAGCACTGCACACTGTGTGTGTGAGCACTGCACACTGTGTGTGTGAGCACTGCACACTGTGTGTGAGAGCACTGCACACTGTGTGTGTGAGCACTGCACACTGTGTGTGTGAGAGCACTGCACACTGTGTGTGAGAGCACTGCACACTGTGTGTGAGAGAGCACTCCACACTGTGTGTGTGAGAGCACTGCACACTGTGTGTGAGAGCACTGCACACTGTGTGTGAGAGCACTCCACACTGTGTGAGAGCACTGCACACTATGTGTGAGCACTCCACACTGTGTGTGAGAGCACTGCACACTGTGTGTGAGAGCACTGCACACTGTGTGAGAGAGCACTCCACACTGTGTGTGAGAGCACTGCACACTGTGTGTGAGAGCACTGCACACTGTGTGTGTGAGAGCACTGCACACTGTGTGTGAGAGCACTGCACACTGTGTGTGAGAGAGCACTCCACACTGTGTGTGTGAGAGCACTCCACACTGTGTGTGTGAGAGCACTGCACACTGTGTGTGAGAGCACTGCACACTGTGTGTGAGAGCACTGCACACTGTGTGTGAGAGAGCACTCCACACTGTGTGTGTGAGAGCACTGCACACTGTGTGTGAGAGCACTGCACACTGTGTGTGAGAGCACTGCACACTGTGTGTGAGAGAGCACTCCACACTGTGTGTGTGAGAGCACTGCACACTGTGTGTGAGAGCACTGCACACTGTGTGTGAGAGCACTGCACACTGTGTGTGAGAGAGCACTCCACACTGTGTGTGTGAGAGCACTGCACACTGTGTGTGAGAGCACTGCACACTGTGTGTGAGAGAGCACTCCACACTGTGTGTGTGAGAGCACTGCACACTGTGTGTGAGAGCACTGCACACTGTGTGTGAGAGCACTGCACACTGTGTGTGAGAGAGCACTCCACACTGTGTGTGTGAGAGCACTGCACACTGTGTGTGAGAGCACTGCACACTGTGTGTGAGAGCACTGCACACTGTGTGTGTGAGAGCACTGCACACTGTGTGTGTGAGAGCACTCCACACTGTGTGTGAGAGCACTGCACACTGTGTGTGAGAGAGCACTCAACACTGTGTGTGTGAGAGCACTCCACACTGTGTGTGAGAGCACTCCACACTGTGTGTGAGAGAGCACTGCACACTGTGTGTGAGAGAGCACTGCACACTGTGTGTGAGAGAGCACTGCACACTGTGTGTGAGAGCTCTGCACACTGTGTGAGAGAGCACTGCACACTGTGTGTGAGAGCACTCCACACTGTGTGTGAGAGAGCACTCCACACTGTGTGTGAGAGAGCACTCCACACTGTGTGTGAGAGAGCACTGCACACTGTGTGTGAGAGAGCACTGCACACTGTGTGTGAGAGCACTCAACACTGTGTGTGTGAGAGCACTGCACACTGTGTGTGAGAGCACTCCACACTGTGTGTGTGAGAGCACTCCACACTGTGTGTGAGAGAGCACTCCACACTGTGTGTGAGAGCACTCCACACTGTGTGTGAGAGAGCACTCCACACTGTGTGTGAGAGAGCACTCCACACTGTGTGTGAGAGCACTCCACACTGTGTGTGAGAGCACTCCACACTGTGTGTGAGAGCACTCCACACTGTGTGTGAGAGCACTCCACACTGTGTGTGAGAGCACTCCACACTGTGTGTGAGAGCACTCCACACTGTGTGTGTGAGAGCACTCCACACTGTGTGTGAGAGAGCACTCCACACTGTGTGTGAGAGCGCACTCCACACTGTGTGAGAGAGCGCACTCCACACTGTGTGTGAGAGCACTCCACACTGTGTGTGTGAGAGAGCACTCCACACTGTGAGAGAGCACTCCACACTGTGTGTGAGAGAGCACTCCACACTGTGTGTGAGAGAGCACTTCACACTGTGTGTGAGAGAGCACTCCACACTGTGTGTGAGAGAGCACTCCACACTGTGTGTGAGAGAGCACTCCACACTGTGTGTGAGAGCACTCCACACTGTGTGTGAGAGCACTGCACACTGTGTGTGAGAGCACTGCACACTGTGAGAGAGCACTGCACACTGTGTGTGAGAGCACTCCACACTGTGTGTGAGAGCACTGCACACTGTGTGTGTGAGAGCACTGCACACTGTGTGTGTGAGAGCACTGCACACTGTGTGTGTGAGAGCACTGCACACTGTGTGTGAGAGCACTGCACACTGTGTGTGAGAGCACTGCACACTGTGTGTGAGAGCACTGCACACTGTGTGTGAGAGCACTGCACACTGTGTGTGAGAGCACTGCACACTGTGTGTGAGAGCACTGCACACTGTGTGTGAGAGCACTCCACACTGTGTGTGAGAGCACTCCACACTGTGTGTGAGAGCACTCCACACTGTGTGTGAGAGCACTGCACACTGTGTGTGAGAGCACTGCACACTGTGTGTGAGAGCACTGCACACTGTGTGTGAGAGCACTGCACACTGTGTGTGAGAGCACTCCACACTGTGTGAGAGAGCACTGCACACTGTGTGTGAGAGCACTGCACACTGTGTGTGAGAGCACTGCACACTGTGTGTGAGAGCACTCCACACTGTGTGTGAGAGCACTCCACACTGTGTGAGAGCACTGCACACTGTGTGTGAGAGCACTCCACACTGTGTGTGAGAGCACTCCACACTGTGTGTGAGAGCACTCCACACTGTGTGTGAGAGCACTCCACACTGTGTGTGAGAGCACTCCACACTGTGTGTGAGAGCACTCCACACTGTGTACCGCAGTACATCATCCTGTTCATATAGTACTTTTTGTAACAATGTACATATATTGTACACACAGTTAATTTTTGTAACCATCGTACGTATTTTGACATAATGGGTAAGTAAGGTAATGGTGACATGACTCTATATAATGGAGCTACCATTTGTTATCTATTGCATCCAGGATATCCAGGTTTGTACAAAATGATATGGATTAGTTAAGAGGAAGGTTTGACACCAAATCACTATTCTATTCTCATATCCATTATTTTTTTTTTTTTTTATCATGAAGGGTTTTGAGAACGAATATTTTTTATATCGTTACCATGTCTCTTCCGTTCTTGTACAGCCATTAGCACGCATAGCGTTTCGGGCAAGTCGTTAATTAATTTTTTTCCGGTATACTGCCCGCAAAATCGTTTAACAACCAACATTTTACTGTTGGGTAAATAGAGGCTACATTTAAGGATTGGTGCCCAGTCAATCCTCCCCGGCCAGGATACGAATCCAGGCCAAATCGCTGGCGAAGTGTCAGGCGAGTGTCTTACCACTACGCCACGGAGACTGCCAAGACTTCCATCTTCGGAAACTGATGGAATATCTGGTGTAGATTGTTGAGGCTATCTTGAGATGATTTCGGGGCTTTAGTGTCCCCGCGGCCCGGTCCTCGACCAGGCCTCCACCCCCAGGAAGCAGCCCGTGACAGCTGACTAACTCCCAAGTACCTATTTACTGTTAGGTAACAGGGACATTCAGGGTGAAAGAAACTTTGCCCATTTGTTTCTGCCTCGTGCGGGAATCGAACCCGCGCAACAGAATTACGAATCCTGCGCGCTATCCACCAGGCTACGAGGCCCCTCGTAGCCTCGTGAGACAGATTACTGTCTCATGCTGTCTATTATGTTGTGTTCGTGTCTATTAAGTCTATTAAGGATGTCTATCTGTCGTGTCAAGTCATGTTTTGAGTTCTCTGTATATTCCTTCATGCGTATCTTACAATTGAATTTGTTGTTTTATCCTTTGCAGGTGAGTTGTATTAAGAAGCTGTCACGTCAGATGGTAAGCATAAGTGTTCTTTTGTGAAGAGTATACATCTACCTGGTCATGGAGGAGTGTCTGCTGTATCTCCTGGATACATTCTCCTGACGGCAGACATCCAACGAAGCGTGGTAGTGCAGCAGACTCGTTATAACACATTAATCTGCTTTGTGATAATTATTTCGGAAACATTTTGTTCGATTTTATATGGTATGTTAATCCAGGGATTGATAAAGGACTGTGTACAGGGCACTGTAGGTTCCCTGGGTGGAGGACCCCGTAGGTTCCCTGTGTACAGGACCCTGTAGGTTCCCTGGGTGGAGGACCCTGTAGGTTCCCTGCGTACAGGACCCTGTAGGTTCCCTGGGTGGAGGACCCTGTAGGTTCCCTGCGTACAGGACCCTGTAGGTTCCCTGTGTACAGGACTCTGTAGGTTCCCTGTGTACAGGACCCCGTAGGTTCCCTGTGTACAGGACTCTGTAGGTTCCCTGCGTACAGGACCCTGTAGGTTCCCTGGGTGGAGGACCCTGTAGGTTCCCTGTGTACAGGACTCTGTAGGTTCCCTGTGTACAGGACTCTGTAGGTTCCCTGTGTACAGGACCCCGTAGGTTCCCTGTGTACAGGACCCCGTAGGTTCCCTGGGTACAGGACCCTGTAGATTCCCTGGGTACAGGACCCTGTAGGTTCCCTGTGTACAGGACCCTGTAGGTTCCCTGAGTACAGGACCCTGTACGTTCCCTGTGTACAGGACCCCGTAGGTTCCCTGTGTACAGGACCCCGTAGGTTCCCTGAGTACAGGGTTTATTGTGCACCCCATCCTCATCCTGTGAGCGGTAGCGCAAAAAGCATTACAGAGGGCACAAAAGGTCTTTATCAGACCTCAACGGAAATAATTACATTAACAATTTCATCAATCCTTCACACCTTATAATTACAATGTCAGTTACAGAGAATGTTCTATTTCAAGAGCTTTATATTTACATGTCATTATACATTAATGATAGGTCTTATCGCTAATATCAAATTCCGGGAATCTAATTGGCAAATTCGAAGTTAGCTTTTTCATTTTAGTTTCTTGTAATGAAATGGTATATATATATATATATATATATATATATATATATATATATATATATATATATATATATATATATATATATATATATATAATATTTTATCTTCCTATTTAAATATATAAGAAACAGTAGGGAACGTTTGGAGATTCAAATTTGAATTCATAATGATTCTTTCTAAACTTACTGATGTACTAGTTAAGAACTTTAGAGTACTTGTTCAGAACTTTCTTTCCTGAAGCCTTTACAGTACGTCATAATACTATAAGACATCGGGTCGAAGCTCGTTTAGCTAAAGCGTTCTACAACGCCTTCAGTTATCTCACTCAAGTCAGATTAATGTCAAGAGACATGAGCGATTCATGTTTGGATTTCACGGTTCCCGCGTGAGGAGGCCAGAGGCACGATAATGCCCAGGCCATGAGGGTTGGCGCACGGGTCACGCCTCGCTTCTTAGGGATTAACTGTTGTAAACGTTTTGCAATACAAGTTTCTTATTTGTGGTGCACCACATACCACAGTGGTGGTGAGTGGTGCACCACAGTGGTGGTGAGTGGTGCACCAGAAGCCATACACCTTGATAATGGCGGCATGTCCAAAGCCTCACGAAATTATAATGAATTTGTCTACATCTGAAGTTCCTTCTTATTTATGAATTCTGATATTATCTTCCGTTCGGGGTAATATTTTACACACTTTATTCGGCCAGACAAAATATATAATTATATTTCAGTGTTTACACTTCCCGACCAGCTTTGGGTACTGTTCTCGTTTGATACATGTTTACAACGTATGTAATTTAATTGTTTATATATATATATATATATATATATATATATATATATATATATATATATATATATATATATAATACAAAAATAAATAAAAAAGGAAGGGGGTGGTAGGAGAAAAGCACACAGAAACTGTATTGGAGGGGATCTAAACATTCCCTCTAATGCGTTATGCGTGGTTTCCTCCGAGGCTATGGGTCCCCCTTCTTCCAGCTAGAGGTGGTACTCCCTTCCATATTTATATATATATATATATATATATATATATATATATATATATATATATATATATATATAAATATATAAATATATATATATATATATATATATATATATATATATATATTCCGCAAATTGTTCAAATAAATTTTAATGAAAATCCTAACAGGTAATTGGGTTTATGGATTAGCCTGTATTTTCTGGAAACAGTAAGTCATATTTCGTAATATATTCTCTAGCGTGAGTTGATAAAAGTTGTACAAGACTCGTTCTTCATCCTGAAGAGTGTTGCATTTTTTAAATATTATTTGAGAACTTATTTTAATACCAATATCTTTTTGGGGATAATCTCTCGATACTCACTTCCCACTTCAGAGCGGAAGAGACGGCTGAAAAAGAGGGAATACAGAGAACATATACCGTATACATTGACACGATAAAGCACTTAAATTACTGGAATCGTCTCAAAGCTCTTCATATGTACTCGCTTGAAAGGAGACGAGAGAGAGTGCGAGCCGCTCCAAGCAACCGCCTGGTGGACCAAGCTCTCACAAGACAAGCCTGGCTCGAGGACACACCTGTCACCACAACTAACAGGTGTTTACAGTCACCACCACTAACAGGTGTTTACCGCCACTAAATATGTGTCACATAAACCACTGTATTTGTCGCCAATATGGGCAAGGTGGTTGCCTGGGTGCCCCAGCGTGAGCCTGCGGGCCCCGTGATGGCTGGGCATCAGGGGACCAGCCTGGGGTCCGTCTGGGCATCAGGGGACCAGCCTGGGGTCCGTCTGGGCATCAGGGGACCAGCCAGGGGGCCCGTCTGGGCAACAGGGGACCAACCTTGGGCCCGTCTGGGCAACAGGGGACCAACCAGGGGCCCGTTTGGGCAACAGGGGACCAACCTGGGGCCCGTCTGGGCAACAGGGGACCAACCTGGGGCCCGTCTGGGCATCAAAGGACCAACCAGGGGCCTGTCTGGGCATCAGGGGACCAGCCAGGGGCCTGTCTGGGCATCAGGGAACCAACTAGGGGCCTATCTGGGCATCAGGGAACCAGCCAGGGGCCTATCTGGGCCACAGGGGACCAACCTGGGGCCCCCACTCCTCTCTCAACCCTCCACCATCACCCCCAACAAGTTCTCGTATACCTGTTTATCGGCCGTCGTACACCGGCAGTCTGGGATTAGTATATCTAATGATTTATGACGCCTCGTTCCACTAGGCTAGGTATTTTGTATAGTTCAATTAGTTTATTATGGAACCCATGACCCCTATTCTCAGCGGGGTGAGTGGCAATGGGGTTACAGCGTCACATAGTGGGTTGGGGTTCGGTACCCAAGTGGTCTAGTTAAGATATTTATGTTTCTAAATCTGCGTTATGATTGATACATTGACACATACCCGGTAGTCCAGTCAGGTTCGCTCACGACGCATAATCGAGAATTCCGGGTTCGAATCCCGGGCGGGACAGAAATGGTTGGACACAGTTTCTGTCACCTAATGCCTCTGTTCACCTAGCAGTGAGTGGGTACTCAGGAGTTAGTCAGTATGTTGTGGGGGTTATATCCTGGGCGGGGTCAGTAATTCGGCCTTGCGAAGGGGGGGGGGGGACCTCGATAAAAGCCAAAACGTGTATGAATACACTCTGGCTTCCTGTCCCCTGACACAATGAATTATTATTATTACGACACCATGTGGGTGCCTTGTTAGCCCGTAGGATGAGTGAGAGTGCCGGTGTGTTGTCAGCCAGTGATGCCCATACGACCATGCCCCATACATAGGTGATGCCCCTCTCTCCTCGGAGATGCCCCATACGACCATGCCCCATGCCCCATGCCCCATACATACGTGATGCCCCTCTCTCCTCGGAGGCTCTGCTCACTTGACCAGGTACCCTCAGGACTGTGTAAAATGTGTCCAGCTATACTACCATCAGTAAACTCCACATGAGTACAGCATCCTGTGCTCATTACAGCACCCTGTGCTCATTACAGCACCCTGTGTTCATTATAGCACCCTGTGCTCATTACAGCACCCTGTGTTCATTATAGCACCCTGTGCTCATTACAGCACCCTGTGTTCATTATAGCATCCTGTGCTCATTATAGCATCCTGTGTTCATTATAGCACCCTGTGCTCATTACAGCACCCTGTGTTCATTATAGCACCCTGTGTTCATTATAGCATCCTGTGCTCATTACAGCACCCTGTGTTCATTATAGCATCCTGTGCTCATTACAGCACCCTGTGTTCATTATAGCATCCTGTGCTCATTACAGCACTCTGTGTTCATTATAGCTTAAGTTAGCAATAAGCAATTGCTTATTAGCAATAAGCAATTGGTTAATGCCATTGCTAGCAATAGCAATAAGTTTGCATTTCTGCAGTAAGTCAAGGTAAGGTATACTTTTTCCATGCCGGATGCTTTGGAAATGTTGCACGTGGGAGTTTCAATGAATTGCATGTTCAATGGCAATTTCAAAGCCGATGTAGCAGTTCTTCCACGTGGTAGCAATGTCGCAGCTATTCTGGACGATGCAAGAGCTAAGGTTAGGTTATCTTGAGGTGATTTCGGGCTTTTAGTGTCCCCGCGGCCCGGTCCTCGACCAAGCCTCCACCCCCAGGAAGCAGCCCGTGACAGCTGACTAACTCCCAGGTACCTATTTTACTGCTAGGTAACAGGGGCATAGGGTGAAAGAAACTCTGCCCATTGTTTCTCGCCGGCGCCTGGGATCGAACCCAGGACCACAGGATCACAAGTCCAGCGTGCTGTCCGCTCGGCCCCCTGGTTAGGTTATGCTATTTTGGGATCAAAATGAAATCCATGTTCATATTTAAATTTTCCTTGCGTATCTGAAGGACAATATCTTCAGCCTTGTGTGATTTATATTTCTGCCATAACTCTGTTGGAGATGGAGAGCTATTCGTTTGCCTTGTTCGGGTTGAATGTAGACACAGTAGTCGCTTCTGTATATAACAGTCTCCGTGGTGTAGTGGTAAGACACTCGCCTGGCGTTCCGCGAGCGCTATGTCAAGGGTTCGTATCCTGGCCGGGGAGGATTTACTGGGCGCAATTCCTTAACTGTAGCCTCTGTTTAACGCAACAGTAAAATGTGTACTTGGATGAAAAAACGATTCTTCGCGGCAGGGGATCGTATTCCAGGGACCATAGGATTAAGGACTTGCCCGAAACGCTACGCGTACTAGTGGCTCTACAACCATGTAACAACTCTTGTATATATCTCAAAAAAAAAAAAAAAAAATTATTGACCAAGACAACAAGGTATATATCTGGCCAACCGAGGTCCACCTTACTCTGGGTCTGAGAGAGAACTAAGACTGCTGGGAGCGTGGCTTCATGCTCCAACCCGTTCTCGCAAATTCGTAAAGTCAATATTGACTTATTAACTACGTGCATAGGTGATATACTTAACATAATAGATACCCCTTAAAAAGATTCATAGAAAACACCGACCTTACCTAACCTTGTTAGTATCTTAAGATAAGCATCTTATTGCTTCGTAATTACAATTATTACTTAACCTATACCTATTATAGGTTAGGTAATAATTGTAATTACGAAGCAATAAGATGCTTATCTTAACATAATAAGTAGGTTAGGAAAGGTCGGTGTTTTCTATGAATCTTTTTATGGGTATCTATTATGTTAAGTATGTCACCTATGCACATATTTGATAAGTCAATATTGACTTATTAAATTTGCGAGAACGGGTTGGATGCTCCTCTGTCTGGCATGACGTCAGAGGTCTACTTGCCTGTGATTGGTTACATTTCAACTGACAGAATTTGAGTATAACAGATCCGGTGGTCAGTATGATTGCAAACAATACACGAATTTGATTTGGATGTGACGTGCTGGACGCGTCATTAATGCATACATCCCAGTGTCGGTCTTTCTCCAATAAATTCAGAGCTTGACATGCACTACGGAAAGTGGCATGTGTTACGCCATTGACAAATGTCAATTGGTGGAAAGACGATGGACTAGACACATTCACCAACAGCATGCGAAGAAAGAAGCATTCACCATAATAAGGATGCACGGAGTACAGTCTGCCTATCGTAGTTTATTTGAATATGCCAGGTTGTCCGTCATGTAACACCAGTAGATGTTGTTGTAGAATGATTAGGTGGTTGTTGACCGGGGATGGTCGAAGGTTAGGTTATCTTGAGGTTATCTTGAGATGTTTTCGGGGTTTTAGTGTCCCCGCGGCCCGGTCCTCGACCAGGCCTCCACCCCCAGGAAGCAGCCCGTGACAGCTGACTAACACCCAGGTACCTATTTTACTGCTAGGTAACAGGGGCATTGGGTGAAAGAAACTCTGCCCATTGTTTCTCGCCGGCGCCCGGGATCGAACCTGGGTCCACAGGATCACAGTCCAGCGTGCTGTCCGCTAGGCCGACCGGCTCCTCAGAGGTTACTCGGTTACTCGGTTACTCGGTTGCTCCTCAGAGGTTACTCGGTTGTGGGCAGGAATTGGAGTACCAAACGTCCACTGCTTTTCCTTAGTTTATTATAAAAATATATATCTTCTACATCTGGCCAGGAGCTAGCTAGACTTTTAAGGTCCATTGCCCAGGGCTGTCTCTGAAGGTCTGAGGGCTCCAGGGCTACGCTGTGTATTCAGATCTGCTGACAACGTTGTTGAAGTTTCTTTCACCCTATGCCCCTGTTACCTAGCAGTAAAATAGGTACCTGGGTGTTAGTCAGCTGTCACGGGCTGCTTCCTGGGGGTGGAGGCTTGGTCGAGGACCGGGCCGCGGGGACACTAAAGCCCCGAAATCATCTCAAGATAACCTCAAGATACCTGTTAATAAGTTGTTTAGCGCCGGCCACCATCAGAAGAGGGTATTAGGTCACCCCATGTGTGTGTGTCCATGGCCCGTCCATGGCCCGTCCATTGGCGCCTAACCGGCGTCCAAGGCCCGTATTGGCGCCTAACCGGCGTCCAAGGCCCGTCCATTGGCGCCTAACCGGCGTCCAACACCCGACTCGCTCTCCTCGTTTGTGCCGTTCAAATATTTTCTACAGGCATTCCATGTGTAATACGGAGGCACTTCCGAATACAGCAGTGTTCTCGCAAACGCGTCATTTTGACATAACGTGAAGAACAAAGTTAAAAAGAAAGAAGTTCTAGCCGGTGCTACAATGGCTACACAGCCGTTGTTGTCATAGCTGTTTGTTGCACATTTGCAGCTGTGAAATAAACGTGATGTTCATTTTCATGTTTTCAAAACAAAAACAAAAAATAATAACAATATTTCAATTCAAACGCAAATCAATCTACACAGATCAATTTCACCACCAATTGCACTAAAAAAAGAAGAGGTACAGTTAAAAAAACGAAATGGAAAAAAATGAAAAAATGAACAAATAAACAATACCCACAAAATGAACGGTATGGTAAACAACACAGCTCAATTCCAACGCAATGACACACAAAATAATTAAATCAAAATGAAAATAAATCGAAATCTATGAAAATTCAATTTATCAATGCAATCGGAAACGTTGAAATGGAATCGTAACATATTTGTATCTGTGTGTTGCTCTTACGTGCAACAGATGGGGTTTGTTTTTCAAACAAGCATGTTTTTACCTGTCACAGGTGTGGCATCTAAATAATAGGTATATAAAAGCATGCACGTATACGAATGGAAGGTTGTGTCAAAATTTCCAAGCAATCGTTGAAGAACTTTCCGAGATTACAGCGTGTTTCTCTCTTACGTCTTACAGTTGGAGCTGTTTAAAAAAAAAAAAAAATCCTGTCATGGGTGAGGCATGTGTTTAGTAGATATATAAAAACACTCGCCTATTCGAAAGCAACGTTGTGTAAAAATTTCAAAGCAATCGGTAAAGAGCTTTCGAAGATTTCCCTCACATGAAAAACACTGTTTAAAAAAAAAAAACATGTTTTTTCCCGTCACAGACGTGACATCTATATAGTATGAATATATAAACCTGCTCGGATGTTAATGGAACGTTGTGTGAAAATTTCAAAGCAATCGGTGAAGAACTTTCGGAGATTATAGCGATTTTGAACAAATGAACATTTCCATTTTTATTTATATAGATATATGTTGTTGAATATGACCGAAAGAGTGAGATTAATAATTCTAACACGAATCTTCTCAATTAGCTTACATTTTTCTTCACTGTCGAGGGTAACTGAAAAATTAACTCTCCAAAATTAATTTTTTACATTTTTATTTTTGGTTTGACGCCTAAATACGTTTTGTAAGGGCTTTTTACATTCGCAAAGACTGGTTTACACATAACATATATAATGCTTATATTCGTTTTGGGTGAGGTGATATGGCACAAATGTTTTGGGTGAGGTGACAGAACACGAATCAATGGGTTTAAATCGTGTATGAAAACATAAGAATGAAAGTAACTACAGAAGGCCTATTGGCCCATATTTTCTCTTGCTGCTTCTATGTTGGTTCGGGGGTCTTGAAGTGGGTAGAATATAGTTATGCGTTAATTGGCTGTTGATTGCTGGTGTTTGACTTTTTGATGTGTAGTGCCTCGCTGATGTCGAGTCTCCTGCTATAGCTGTATCTATCGATGATTTCTGTGTTGCTTGTTAAGATTTCTCTGGTGATGGTCTGGTTGTGAAAAGAGATTATATGTTCCTTGATGGAGCCCTGTTGTTTATAAAACCAAAAAAATGGCCAATCTACTCATGAAAAACTCCCCAGACACCAAGCAGAACGCCTTAAAAGAGACCAACGTCGTCTATGCCTTCAAAAGTCCACTTGGGGACTGTAAGACTGGAGCTCTGTTGTTTGTGCATTGTTAATCGCATAGAAAGAGACGTTGTTGTCTTAAATATATACTGAGTTCTTTGGGGCTTGCAGTACCCAAGTGGGCATGATAAGGCATAGACGACGTTGGTTTCCTCAAGGCGTTCTGTTTGGGCCGATTGCACTGACAAATTGCATTTTCATAGATTTCGATTTATTTTCATTTTGATTTCATTATTTTGTGTGACATTGCATTGGAATTGAACTGTGTTGTTTACCATACCATTTATTTTGGGAGTATAGTTTATTTTTTTATTTGTTTCTCATTTCGTTTTTTTAACTGCGTTTCTTATATTTCAGTGATGGGAACATCAGATCACTTGATGTTACCAATTTTCTGATGGGAACATCAGACCATTTGGGAAGGCATCGGACGAGGGAGTGGGGAATGGTGGGGAGGACGAGGGATGGGAGTGGGGGATGGCGGGGAGGACGAGGGATGGGAGTGGGGGATGGCGGGGAGGACGAGGGATGGGAGTGGGGGATGGCGGGGAGGACGAGGGATGGGAGTAGGGGATGGCGGGGAGGACGAGGGATGGGAGTGGGGGATGGCGGGGAGGACGAGGGATGGGAGTGGGGGATGGCGGGGAGGATGAGGGGACAGGGTAGGGGGTAATGGCGGGGAGGACGAGGGGACAGGGTAGGGGGTAATGGCGGGGAGGACGAGGGGACAGGGTAGGGGGTAATGGCGGGGAGGACGAGGGGACAGGAGGGAGTTGGGAAGTGTTGGGGATGGTGGGGTTGAGGGGCAGGGGAAATAGATAATGGTGGGGAGGACAAGGGGGCAGGGGGAGTGGGGAATGGTTGGGAGGACGAGGGTATGGGGAAGGGGGGGGAGGACTGGGAGACAGGGGAAGGTTGCTGAGCCACAGCAACGTGTGACCGAGTACAGCTAGTCTTAAATAAAATCCAAAAATAGGTATTTAAATTTTATGACAAATATTACATATCTAAAATATGCGAATAATGTTCATTGATTATTTTCATATAGATGTTGAAAATAATTAAGAACATTTATCAGAACATTAAATTTATAACAATTTAAACATTATATTCGTTTAATAATATTAAGAACGCACTAGTTTATATTTTATAAAAATAAAATTGTATAATACAAAAACGCCTCATCCAGTTCTTTCTTTATTAGATGAGTCGTTTACAGGCCCTCGACCCGGTACCTCCAAGTCATAAATTAAACACAAGTTCCCACAAGCATCTCCTTTGGCTAGGCCGACCCTGTGCTTCCAGTAGGCCTACTCATCTTCTCTTATTCAGCAAGTATTTGGCGCACATTGAGGAACGGTTGGTGGGTGAAGGTGAGGGAGAAGCCACACAATGAGGAGGAGAATGTCACACTCTCCTGGTCCACACAGCCTAGCTCGCCCGGGGTGGGGGGGAAGGGGGGTGCTTCTCTCAAGGGTATCGCTCATCATGAGAAATTGAGAGCCATTGATTACTTGCAGCGCTGCTCCTCCTACCACGGTTTCTCAGTTTTTAGATAAAATGATCACTCCTTCAGCATAGCATATACATTCTAGCGGACCAATTACACCTATGTTCGAGACATATATATATATATATATATATATGTCGTACCTAATAGCCAGAACGCACTTCTCAGCCTACTATTCAAGGCCCGATTTGCCTAATAAGCCAAGTTTTCATGAATTAATGTTTTTTCGTCTACCTAACCTACCTAACCTAACCTAACCTAGCTTTTTTTGGCTACCTAACCTAACCTTACCTATAAATATAGGATAGGTTAGGTTAGGTAGGGTTGGTTAGGTTCGGTCATATATCTACGTTAATTTTAACTCCAATAAAAAGAAATTGACCTCATACATAGAGAAAAGGGTTGCTTTATCATTTCATAAGAAAAAAATTATAGTAAATATATTAATTCAGGAAAACTTGGCTTATTAGGCAAATCGGGCCTTGAATAGTAGGCTGAGAAGTGAGTTCTGGCTACTAGGTACGACATATATATATATATATATATATATATATATATATATATATATATATATATATATATATATATATATATAATATAATATAAAATATATGTTAAATATGACCGAAAAAGTAAGATTAATAATTCTAACACGAATTTTCTCAATATTTCTTATGTTTCTTTTAACGGTCGATGGTAATTGAAAAATCAATTTTCCAAAATTCATTTTTATTTCTAGTCTGATGCGAAGCTTGAACGCGTTTCGTAATAACATATTACATTTCCAAAGACTTTAGTTTACACACACACAACTTGTAACCTGAAAACACTTAACAGAGTTTTACTAAAACTAATGCTAAACATCTTGTTTTATCACCTCACCCAAATGCGAGTATATATGTTGAAACAGTTTTGGATGAGGTGAACAAACTTTTGACCAACACAAGACAGAACACGGTGCAATGGGTATAAATTGGATAAGTGAGAGGGAAGAATGGAAGTAACTGCAAAGGGCCTATTGGCCTATACTTCCTCTTGATGTTTCTATATTGGTGCGGAGTCTTGAAGTGGGTAGAATATAGTTGTGCATTAATTGGCTGTTGATTGGTGGTGTTGACTTTTTGATGTGTAGTGCCTCGCAGATGTCAAGCCGCCTGCTATCGCTGTATCTATCGATGGTTTCTGTGTTGTTTGTTAAGACTTCTCTGGTGATGGTCTGATTGTGGGGAGAGTTTATATGTTCCTTAATGGAGCCCTGTTGCTTATGCATTGTTAATCGCCTGGAAAGAGATGTTGTTGTCTTGCCTATATAGTGAGTTCTTTGGGGCTTACAGTCCCCAAGTGGACTTTTGAAGGCATAGACGACGTTGGTCTCTTTTAAGGCGTTCTGCTTGGTGTCTGGGGAGTTTTTTATGAGTAGATTGGCCATTTTTTTGGTTTTATAAACAACAGGGCTCCTTCAAGGAACATATAATCTCCTCTCACAACCAGACCATCACCAGAGAAATCTTAACAAACAACACAGAAATCATCAATAGGTACAGCGATAGCAGGCAGTTCGACATCAGTGAGGCATTGCACATCAAAAAGTCAACACCTGCAATCAACAGCCAATTAATTCACAATTACATTCTACCTACGTCAAGACCCCGAACCAATATGAAAGCAGCAAGAGGAAGTATGGGCCAATAGGCCTTCTGCAGTTACTTCCATTCTTATGTTCTCTTATCCAAGTAATACCCATTGTTCCGTGTTCTGTCTTGTGTTTGTCATAAGTTTGTTCACCTCACCCAAAACTTTTGTACCATATTTGTTGCAGTCTCCGTGGTGTAGTGGTAAGACACTCGCCTGGCGTTCCGCGAGCGCTATGTCATGGGTTCGTATCCTGGCCGGGGAGGATTTACTGGGCGCAATTCCTTAACTGTAGCCTCTGTTTAACGCAACAGTAAAATGTGTACTTGGATGAAAAAACGATTCTTCGCGGCGGGGGATCGTATTCCAGGGACCATAGGATTAAGGACTTGCCCGAAACGCTACGCGTACTAGTGGCTGTACAACCATGTAACAACTCTTGTATATATCTCAAAAAAAAAAAAATATATATCACTTCACCCAAAATGTGTGTATATATTGTGACGGGAAAGTGTTGGAGTGTAGATGTTCGGCAGTCCTCCAATGGCTCGTGTCAATGCCTAGTCACACTTACAAAAAAAAAGAAGATAGACTGCTTGCCTGTTTATCTGTCTGTGGTAAAGTAAGGAAAGACACGCAAAGCACAAAATATGAACAATGAAACTTTAATTAATCTAGAAAACAAACATAAACAAAGGCAATCCCTTGGCAATGTACAGTGCAAAAGAACAAGTCAAAAACAATATAACATAAATGAATAATAGGGATGAAGTTACTCTACAATAATAAAATAAAATTAAAGGTGTAAAATAATCAGGTGCTGAGAATATGGCGATAGCTGCGAGACATTCAGCTGATACACAGCGTATATATCAGTTGTTCACTGCTTGAGAGCACAAGGATATTCTGACTTCAATGGCTGGACCAAGCCCAGACATCGACTTAAGTAGAGGGCGCTGAGGTGCAGTGTGCAGGTGTGCAGTCGGCGAGTCACCAATCAGGAACAGGCAGGCTGGGAAGGGTAGTTGGCTGGTTGATGACGAGCCGGCGTGGAGGGAGTGGAGTAGGGGGGGTCTTGGGTACGTTTTGCCTCCTGGTCAAAACGTTTTGTGCTACTGGGAGATGTATCTTGAAGGTAGCATCTTATTCTTGAATAAAAAACGAAACTTCATGCAGAGAAGAGCAGGCTCAATCTCTCTTGAAAGAGATTATCATCAATATATATATATATATATATATATATATATATATATATATATATATATATATATATATATATGCGAACAAGCCTGAATGGTCCCCAGGACATATGCAACTGAAAACTCACACCCCAGAAGTGACTCGAACCCATACTCCCAGAAGCAACGCATCTGGTATGTACAAGACGCCTTAATCCACTTGACCATCACGACCGGACATAATGAGGTGATAGCCGAGGCTATTTGAACCACCCCACCGCCGGCACTCGGATAGTTATCTTGGGCATAGCATTTTACCAAATCACCTCATTCTTTGGGGCAACACGTGAGGAACACAAATGCGAACAAGCCTGAATGGTCCCCAGGACATATGCAACTGAAAACTCACACCCCAGAAGTGACTCGAACCCATACTCCCAGAAGCAACGCATCTGGTATGTACAAGACGCCTTAATCCACTTGACCATCACGACCGGACATAATGAGGTGATAGCCGAGGCTATTTGAACCACCCCACCGCCGGCACTCGGATAGTTATCTTGGGCATAGCATTTTACCAAATCACCTCATTCTTTGGGGCAACACGTGAGGAACACAAATGCGAACAAGCCTGAATGGTCCCCAGGACATATGCAACTGAAAACTCACACCCCAGAAGTGACTCGAACCCATACTCCCAGAAGCAACGCATCTGGTATGTACAAGACGCCTTAATCCACTTGACCATCACGACCGGACATAATGAGGTGATAGCCGAGGCTATTTGAACCACCCCACCGCCGGCACTCGGATAGTTATCTTGGGCATAGCATTTTACCAAATCACCTCATTCTTTGGGGCAACACGTGAGGAACACAAATGCGAACAAGCCTGAATGGTCCCCAGGACATATGCAACTGAAAACTCACACCCCAGAAGTGACTCGAACCCATACTCCCAGAAGCAACGCATCTGGTATGTACAAGACGCCTTAATCCACTTGACCATCACGACCGGACATAATGAGGTGATAGCCGAGGCTATTTGAACCACCCTACCGCCGGCACTCGGATAGTTATCTTGGGCATAGCATTTTACCAAATCACCTCATTCTTTGGGGCAACACGTGAGGAACACAAATGCGAACAAGCCTGAATGGTCCCCAGGACATATGCAACTGAAAACTCACACCCCAGAAGTGACTCGAACCCATACTCCCAGAAGCAACGCATCTGGTATGTACAAGACGCCTTAATCCACTTGACCATCACGACCGGACATAATGAGGTGATAGCCGAGGCTATTTGAACCACCCCACCGCCGGCACTCGGATAGTTATCTTGGGCATAGCATTTTACCAAATCACCTCATTCTTTGAGTGCCGGCGGTGGGGTGGTTCAAATAGCCTCGGCTATCACCTCATTATGTCCGGTCGTGATGGTCAAGTGGATTAAGGCGTCTTGTACATACCAGATGCGTTGCTTCTGGGAGTATGGGTTCGAGTCACTTCTGGGGTGTGAGTTTTCAGTTGCATATGTCCTGGGGACCATTCAGGCTTGTTCGCATTTGTGTTCCTCACGTGTTGCCCCAAAGAATGAGGTGATTTGGTAAAATGCTATGCCCAAGATAACTATCCGAGTGCCGGCGGTGGGGTGGTTCAAATAGCCTCGGCTATCACCTCATTATGTCCGGTCGTGATGGTCAAGTGGATTAAGGCGTCTTGTACATACCAGATGCGTTGCTTCTGGGAGTATGGGTTCGAGTCACTTCTGGGGTGTGAGTTTTCAGTTGCATATGTCCTGGGGACCATTCAGGCTTGTTCGCATTTGTGTTCCTCACGTGTTGCCCCAAAGAATGAGGTGATTTGGTAAAATGCTATGCCCAAGATAACTATCCGAGTGCCGGCGGTGGGGTGGTTCAAATAGCCTCGGCTATCACCTCATTATGTCCGGTCGTGATGGTCAAGTGGATTAAGGCGTCTTGTACATACCAGATGCGTTGCTTCTGGGAGTATGGGTTCGAGTCACTTCTGGGGTGTGAGTTTTCAGTTGCATATGTCCTGGGGACCATTCAGGCTTGTTCGCATTTGTGTTCCTCACGTGTTGCCCCAAAGAATGAGGTGATTTGGTAAAATGCTATGCCCAAGATAACTATCAGAGTGCCGGCGGTGGGGTGGTTCAAATAGCCTCGGCTATCACCTCATTATGTCCGGTCGTGATGGTCAAGTGGATTAAGGCGTCTTGTACATACCAGATGCGTTGCTTCTGGGAGTATGGGTTCGAGTCACTTCTGGGGTGTGAGTTTTCAGTTATATATATATATATATATATATATATATATATATATATATATATATATATATATATATATATGTCGTACCTAATAGCCAGAACGCACTTCTCAGCCTACTATGCAAGGCCCGATTTGCCTAATAAGCCAAGTTTTCCTGAATTAATATATTTTTTCTAATTTTTTTCTTATGAAATGATAAAGCTACCCATTTCATTATGTATGAGGTCAATTTTGTTTTATTGGAGTTAAAATTAATGTAGATATATGACCGAACCTAACCAACCCTACCTAACCTAACCTAACCTATCTCTATCGGTTAGGTTAGGTTAGGTAGCAGAAAAAGTTAGGTTAGGTTAGGTTAGGTAGGTTAGGTAGTCGAAAAAACATTAATTCATGAAAACTTGGCTTATTAGGCAAATTGGGCCATGCATAGTTGGCTGAGAAGTGCGTTCTGGCTATTAGGTACGACATATATATATATATACATATATATATATATATATATATATATATATATATATATATATATATATATATATATATATATATATATATATATATAATATTGGTGTATACTGGCAGCAGGTTTTCTTTCAAACATGTTTCATTGAATATGACCGCATATTCTGTATTTATTATTTTCTGGTTTAGGGCTTCTATCCCTCTAACTATTTTCTTAGCATCAGGGCTTAGTTGAAATAGGAGTTCTCCAAAACTCATTTTCGTACTTTTAAGGTGAAAAGGTTCACCTTAAAAGTACGAAAATGAGTTTTGGAGAACTCCTATTTCAACTAAGCCCTGATGCTAAGAAAATAGTTAGAGGGATAGAAGCCCTAAACCAGAAAATAATAAATACAGAATATGCGGTCATAATTAATGATATATATAATATATAATATATATATATATATATATATATATATATATATATATATATATATATATATATATATATATATATATAATTTGCAATTGACGATCACGAAACACTGATCATTTGTATTCGGAAAATCCAGAAATATAGAAAAGAAAGATGAACGTTTCGGCCGATCTGGGCCTTTGTCAACACCGGACTCAACACACAAATGTGTTGTTTTGTTAAAGTAAACCCCTGGTGGGACTCGAACCCACAATCCTTGGCTTAGGAGGCCAATGCCTTATCCATTGGGCCACAGGGGTGGATGTTGAGAACTAAAATCTGAGCACGAAGGTTCGTCGTACACAGTGAAGGAATTTATTCACTAATGAGTCCGGTGTTGACAAAGAGCCAGATCGGCGAAACGTTCATATTTCTTTCTATTTCTCTGGATTTTCCGCACACACACACACACACACACACACACACACACACACACACATATATATATATATATATATATATATATATATATATATATATATATATATATATATATATATATATATATATATAATATTAGGCTACAGGCTCCTTGGGTAAGAAACCTGCGGGCTGGTTCAAACCTCCGTTGGCGCCTGCGCAGTAGAAGTGAACCTAGGCTGCGCTGGGAAATCATCTCAAGTTATGGTCTGACGTAATGCAAATTACCGTGCATTGCCATAAAACATGTAGCTGACAGCCAGTCTGCATTTATTATAATAAAAACTTGCCCTTGCATATCTTGCACCTCGCAACAGAGCTCCATATATCGGCTGGATGACGTCATCTTTAGTTCGTATATGCTCGAAGTTTTAGTATAGTTCACTTATTATGAGCCTCATACCCATCCTGTGAGTGGTGGTGGTGGACCCCATACCCTTCCTGTGATTGGTGGTGGACCCCATACCCTTCCTGTGATTGGTGGTGGACCCCATACCCTTCCTGTGATTGGTGGTGGACCCCATACCCTTCCTGTGATTGGTGGTGGACCCCATACCCTTCCTGTGATTGGTGGTGGACCCCATACCCTTCCTGTGATTGGTGGTGGACCCCATACCCTTCCTGTGATTGGTGGTGGACCCCATACCCTTCCTGTGATTGGTGGTGGACCCCATACCCTTCCTGTGATTGGTGGTGGACCCCATACCCTTCCTGTGATTGGTGGTGGACCCCATACCCTTCCTGTGATTGGTGGTGGACCCCATACCCTTCCTGTGATCGGTGGTGGACCCCATACCCTTCCTGTGATTGGTGGTGGACCCCATACCCTTCCTGTGATTGGTGGTGGACCCCATACCCTTCCTGTGATTGGTGGTGGACCCCATACCCTTCCTCTGATTGGTGGTGGACCCCATACCCTTCCTGTGATTGGTGGTGGACCCCATACCCTTCCTGTGATTGGTGGTGGACCCCATACCCTTCCTGTGATTGGTGGTGGACCCCATACCCTTCCTGTGATTGGTGGTGGACCCCATACCCTTCCTGTGATTGGTGGTGGACCCCATACCCTTCCTGTGATTGACGGTGGACCCCATACCCTTCCTGTGATTGACGGTGGACCCCATACCCTTCCTGTGATTGACGGTGGACCCCATACCCTTCCTGTGATTGACGGTGGACCCCATACCCTTCCTGTGATTGACGGTGGACCCCATACCCTTCCTGTGATTGACGGTGGACCCCATACCCTTCCTGTGATTGACGGTGGACCCCATACCCTTCCTGTGATTGACAGTGGACCCCATACTCATCCTGTCATTAATGGTGGGCCCCATTCTGTACTGTGGGAGATTCTGGGAAAAAGATTATTGAGGCATAATGGAGTCAGGAAATGAACCCCAACATTCGTTTGCTGCACTGATCCAGTAATATAGTTATTGACAAACTACCGAACTAACATCTCCGAACCAAGAACCCAACGAATCAAGAACCCAACGAGCCATGAACCCAACGAGCCATGAACCCTACGAGCCATGAACCCAACGAGCCATGAACCCAACGAGCCATGAACCCAACGAACCATGAACCCAACGAGCCATGAACCCAACGAACCATGAACTCAACGAACCATGAACTCAACGAACCATGAACTCAACGAACCAAGAACTCAACGAATCAAGAACTCAACGAACCAAGAACCCAACGAACCAAGAACCCAACGAACCAAGAACCCAACGAACCATGAACTCAACGAACCAAGAACCCAACGAACCAAGAACCCAACGAACCAAGAACCCAACGAACCAAGAACCCAACGAACCAAGAGCCCAACGAACCAAGAACCCAACGAACCATGAACTCAACGAACCAAGAACCCAACGAACCAAGAGCCCAACGAACAAAGAACTCAACGAACCAAGAACCCAACGAACCAAGAACCCAACGAACCAAGAGCCCAACGAACAAAGAACTCAACGAACCAAGAACCCAACGAACCAAGAACCCAACGAACCAAGAACCCAACGAACCAAGAACCCAACGAACCAAGAACCCAACGAACCATGAACTCAACGAACCAAGAACCCAACGAACCAAGAGCCCAACGAACAAAGAACTCAACGAACCAAGAACCCAACGAACCAAGAACCCAACGAACCAAGAGCCCAACGAACAAAGAACTCAACGAACCAAGAACCCAACGAACCAAGAACCCAACGAACCAAGAACCCAACGAACCAAGAACCCAACGAACCAAGAACCCAACGAACCAAGAGCCCAACGAACCAAGAACCCAACGAACCAAGAACCCAACGAACCAAGAACCCAACGAACCAAGAACCCAACGAACCATGAACTCAACGAACCATGAACCCAACGAACCATGAACTCAACGAACCAAGAACCCAACGAACCAAGAACCCAACGAACCAAGAACCCAACGAACCATGAACTCAACGAACCAAGAACCCAACGAACCAAGAACCCAACGAACCAAGAACTCAACGAACCAAGAACCCAACGAACCAAGAACCCAACGAACCAAGAACCCAACGAACCATGAACTCAACGAACCATGAACCCAACGAACCAAGAACCCAACGAACCAAGAACCCAACGAACCAAGAACCCAACGAACCAAGAACCCAACGAACCATGAACTCAACGAACCAAGAACTCAACGAACCAAGAACCCAACGAACCATGAACCCAACGAACCAAGAACCCAACGAACCAAGAACCCAACGAACCATGAACTCAACGAACCAAGAACCCAACGAACCAAGAACCCAACGAACCAAGAACCCAACGAACCAAGAACCCAACGAACCAAGAACCCAACGAACCAAGAACCCAACGAACCAAGAACTCAACGAACCAAGAACCCAACGAGGGAACATTGTTTAATAAGCTTATTATATACTGCATTCCCATCCTGTGGTCGCGTGGGACACAAGGATAACAGAATCTGTGTTTCCACTACATATTTCTAAGATATAAGCCTAACGTGAATGAATACACTCTGGCTTCCTGTCCCCCGACACAATGAATTATATTACAAGCGAGAAATGGCTATTAACTCCTTTCACATCATCCCAATTCTCCATTTTGCAGTAAATTGCTATGTAGATTAGATTGGGATTTGTCCATGGACAAAGATAAGGAAACCTAAAACGAGGAAAATTATACCATTTTTTTTTATCTTTATCTTTATCTTTTTATCTTTTTTTTATCTAGAAACTACAATACAAATCATCCCTAGAGCACTCTGAAGTATTGGGATATGTGGTAACAGCCAGAAAGATAAGCTCCCTAACTGGTGTAGATATGAGTTCATGATTTGCTTTTTTTTTGTGTTAAAGTAAACCCCTGGTGGGACTCGAACCCACAATCCTTGGCTTAGGAGGCCAATGCCTTATCCATTGGGCCACAGGGGTGGATGTTGAGAACTAACATCTGACCACGAAGGTTCGTCGTACACAGTGAAGGAATTTATTCACTAATTGTACATGTGTGTGTTTCCTCAATGTGGGGGGAGGGGGGGAGGGGGTTGCTCAGTCCTGTGGTCTGGTTTTTAATGTACAATTTACTGATGTACGTGCAGGTTCATGAGCCATTGATGTACGTGCAGGTTCATGAGCCATTGATGTACGTGCAGGTTCCTGAGCCATTGATGTACGTGCAGGTTCATGAGCCACTGATGTACGTGCAGGTTCCTGAGTCACTCATGTACGTGCAGGTTCCTGAGCCATTGATGTACGTGCAGGTTCATGAGCCATTGATGTACGTGCAGGTTCCTGAGCCACTGATGTACGTGCAGGTTCCTGAGCCATTGATGTACGTGCAGGTTCCTGAGCCATTGATGTACGTGCAGGTTCCTGAGCCATTGATGTACGTACAGGTTCCTGAGGCACTGATGTACGTGCAGGTTCCTGAGGCACTGATGTACGTGCAGGTTCCTGAGCCACTGATGTACGTGCAGGTTCCTGAGGCACTGATGTACGTGCAGGTTCCTGAGCCATTGATGTACGTGCAGGTTCCTGAGCCACTGATGTACGTGCAGGTTCCTGAGCCACTGATGTACGTGCAGGTTCCTGAGCCACTGATGTACGTGCAGGTTCCTGAGCCCACTGATGTACGTGCAGGTTCCTAAGCCATTGATGTACGTGCAGGTTCCTGAGCCACTGATGTACGTGCAGGTTCCTGAGCCACTGATGTACGTGCAGGTTCCTGAGCCACTGATGTACGTGCAGGTTCCTGAGCCCACTGATGTACGTGCAGGTTCCTGAACCCACTGATGTACGTGCAGGTTCCTGAGCCACTGATGTACGTGCAGGTTCATGAGCCACTGATGTACGTGCAGGTTCCTGAGCCACTGATGTACGTGCAGGTTCCTGAGCCACTGATGTACGTGCAGGTTCCTGAGTCACTCATGTACGTGCAGGTTCCTGAGGCACTGATGTACGTGCAGGTTCCTGAGTCACTCATGTACGTGCAGGTTCATGAGCCACTGATGTACGTGCAGGTTCATGAGCCACTGATGTACGTGCAGGTTCCTGAGCCACTGATGTACGTGCAGGTTCCTGAGCCCACTGATGTACGTGCAGGTTCCTGAGCCCACTGATGTACGTGCAGGTTCCTGAGCCACTGATGTACGTGCAGGTTCATGAGCCACTGATGTACGTGCAGGTTCCTGAGCCACTGATGTACGTGCAGGTTCCTGAGCCACTGATGTACGTGCAGGTTCCTGAGCCACTCATGTACGTGCAGGTTCCTGAGCCACTGATGTACGTGCAGGTTCCTGAGCCACTCATGTACGTGCAGGTTCCTGAGGCACTGATGTACGTGCAGGTTCCTGAGGCACTGATGTACGTTCAGGTTCATGAGCCACTGATGTACGTGCAGGTTCCTGAGCCATTGATGTACGTGCAGGTTCCTGAGCCACTGATGTACGTGCAGGTTCCTGAGCCATTGATGTACGTGCAGGTTCCTGAGCCATTGATGTACGTGCAGGTTCCTGAGCCACTGATGTACGTGCAGGTTCCTGAGCCATTGATGTACGTGCAGGTTCCTGAGCCATTGATGTACGTGCAGGTTCCTGAGCCACTGATGTACGTGCAGGTTCCTGAGACACTGATGTACGTGCAGGTTCCTGAGCCACTGATGTACGTGCAGGTTCCTGAGCCACTCATGTACGTGCAGGTTCCTGAGGCACTGATGTACGTGCAGGTTCCTGAGGCACTGATGTACGTGCAGGTTCCTGAGCCACTGATGTACGTGCAGGTTCCTGAGCCATTGATGTACGTGCAGGTTCCTGAGCCACTGATGTACGTGCAGGTTCCTGAGCCACTGATGTACGTGCAGGTTCCTGAGCCACTCACGTACGTGCAGGTTCCTGAGCCACTCATGTACGTGCAGGCTTCAGAGCCGTACATGAACTGGGTCATATCTATTTGAAATTGTATAAGTAGTCTTCTTCCACCACTTCTCTATTAAATACTGAAAAGTTATTTTTAATGTATCTAATTCATTACTTAGTACTTAGTTTTCACATGTAATTTTTTGTTCGTGTAGCTCTCACCGTAAATAATCTGTTCATGTTTGTTTGGTCAAGCACTCTCAGAATTTTGTATGGGGTAATCATGTCTCCCCTAACTCTTTACTTATCCAGTGACTTGACGTTAAATTGCTTTAAAGTATTCACTTATAACTCGTAACTCAGTTCTGGTGTACAACCTACATTATTAATTAAAACAGCTAACACTACAGCGTTACTGAAAGTACTCAGAGTATGGGTAACGATGTGTATCAGTGCTATACCGTTGGTTCTGTAGAAGAAGGTGGACGATGTACCGGATGTGCATGTAACATATTGGAACAATCTTCTCTCGTACATACAGCAATGAAGCGCGTCAATGATTGGGCAAGTACAACTCAAACCGAACTTGCAGGCATATACCTTGCCAATGATTTTTAAAAGACTAAGGCAGTGGACTTATATACTGTGACTCGCAGAGTGCACTCCAGGCACTGAACGCACATAGTAGTAACACCCAGAAAATAGTCAGTGATATACGAATGAATGTTTTAGTTGATAAAGAAAACAGTTTTGAAATTAAATTCCTTTGGATACCATCACATGTTGGCATCTCAAGGCATGACACTGTTGACATGCTGGCAAAGACAGCCTGTAGTAGAAATTTATATATGGGTGTTTTAATAGCAGTGACAAAGAGAATACTTAAACAAATATTTGATGAAAATCTTACTGAACTAACCAATTCACGAAGACCTGAAAGCTGTAGCGTTAAACATTATGGTAAATACCGTGAGGAGACATTCATATATGGAACTAATAGAGCAAGAACTTGACACTGTGATGTTATAGTGGCCAGAATACGCCTGGGATATAGCCGTATCTGGCAGCTTTGTCAAAAAATCCCAAATGTCGAATACACCATGTGTCATTTTTGTGAAAGTGTCGAATACACCACTTGAAACTTGTGTGTGTACTCACCTACTCACCTAATTGTGCTTGCGGGGGTTGAGCTTTGGCTCTTTGGTCCCGCCTCTCAACTGTCAATCAACTGGTGTACAGATTCCTGAGCCTACTGGGCTCTATCATATCTACATTTGAAACTGTAGATATGGAGTCAGCCTCCACCACATCACTTCCTAATGAACCATGAACCATTTATTAACCATTCCTAATGAATGGTTCCACTTCCTAATGAACCATTCCATTTATTAACTACTGACACTGAAAAAATTCTTTCTAACGTTTCTGTGGCTCATCTGGGTGTGTGTGTGTTCACCTAGTTGTGCTTGCGGGGGCTGAGCTCTGCTCTATCGGCCTGTCCCCTCAACTGTCAATCAACTGTTACTAACTGCTATTTTTCCCCTACACCACACACACACACCAGGAAGCAGCCCGTGACAGCTGACTAACTCCCAGGTACCTATTTACTGCTAGGTAACAGGGGCATTCAGGGTGAAAGAAACTTTGCCCGTTTGTTTCTGCCTCGTGCGGGAATCGAACCCGCCCCACAGAATTACGAGTCCTGCGCGCTATCCACCAGGCCCCATAGTGTGTGCGTGCGTGCGTGCGTGTGTGTGTGTGTGTGTGTGTGTGTGTGTGTGTGTGTGTGTGTGTGTGTGTGTGTACGGGTTATGGGGAAGCTGGTCAGAATGGCTTTCACCTTTGTAAACGCACATTAAATCCACCATGTAAAAGACACTTCGAACACTGTTTATGTAGGACAGACGTAAGTCTGTGTATTTATGTATATACTCTTACATAACATACATAGACAAAAGACTCAACTTCACCACCCACATACAAGAAATTGCCAAAAATGTCTCAAAAACGGTTGGTATTCTCTCTCTAAAAAAAAACAGATATTATGTTCCCCACTCTGTTCTCCTGTCATCATACTACTCGCTAATGTATTCCTATCATATATACGGTATCTGTGCATGGGATTCAACTACAGCAAATTACCTCAATCCCATCATTACCCAGCAAAATGTGTATATATTATTAGTATCAATCCCATCATTACCCAGCAAAATGTGTACATATTATTAGTATCAATCCCATCATTACCCAGCAAAATGTGTACATATTATTAGTATCAATCCCATCATTACCCAGCAATATATATATATATATATATATATATATATATATATATATGCGAACAAGCCTGAATGGTCCCCAGGACAATATGCAACTGAAAACTCACACCCCAGAAGTGACTCGAACCCATACTCCCAGAAGCAACGCAACTGGTATGTACAAGACGCCTTAATCCACTTGACCATCACGACCGGACATAATGAGGTGATAGCCGAGGCTATTTGAACCACCCCACCGCCGGCACTCGGATAGTAATCTAGTATATATATATATATATATATATATATATATATATATATATATATATATATATATATATATATATATATATATATATATATATATATATATTATATATATATATAATATATAAGTTGTTAGGGTACCACCTAAGGTGCAAATGTGAGGACCCATAGCCTAGGAGAAGAAAATAAGGATTATTTATATCTGCTAATCAGAACAATAGCAAACTCTGTGTTCAGACAACACACTCTCACAGCCCCTCTGTTTTAATCGCTAAATATGCTAAGTAAATATGCACTTGCTCCACACATTCTCTTGTGTTATTTACATGTACAAAACCTTGCTCTTAAATGCTGATCCTGATCTGAAACTCTTCCTTGTCAGATATAATAGAACCCAGAAGTACCACACCAGAATTATATCTCTCTTTGATATTCCCGTAATCAAACTCCCATAATCAAACCATAATTGCAGTCTCCGTGGTGTAGTGGTAAGACACTCGCCTGGCGTTCCGCGAGCGCTATGTCATGGGTTCGTATCCTGGCCGGGGAGGATTTACTGGGCGCAATTCCTTAACTGTAGCCTCTGTTTAACGCAACAGTAAAATGTGTACTTGGATGAAAAAACTATTCTTCGTGGCGGGGGATCGTATTCCAGGGACCATAGGATTAAGGACCTGCCCGAAACGCTACGCGTACTAGTGGCTGTACAACCATGTAACAACTCTTGTATATATCTCAAAAAAAAAAAAAAAACTAAATCTATGCAAACTCTATGGAAATTAAGGGACCTAGTCTATGGAACTCACGTGCTAACGAAATAAAAAGCTCTACAACCTATGTCGGGAGCCGGTCGGCCGAGCGGACAGCACGCTGGACTTGTGATCCTGTGGTCCTGGGTTCGATCCCAGGCGCCGGCGAGAAACAATGGGCAGAGTTTCTTTCACCCTATGCCCCTGTTACCTAGCAGTAAAATAGGTACCTGGGTGTTAGTCAGCTGTCACGGGCTGCTTCCTGGGGGGTGGAGGCCTGGTCGAGGACCGGGCCGCAGGGACACTAAAAAGCCCCGAAATCATCTCGAGATAACCTAAAGATAACCTAAAGATAACCTATGCCTTATTCACAAGTGTGACGGTAACGCGTTGGTGTTCGGCTGTTTAAGGCTAGGGGTATGGCCTCGTCACATAGTTATAAAAAAAATAGAAAAAACTGGAACTTCGTCTGTGGTAAGGTAAGGAGAAGACACACAAAACACAAGTAAACTTTAACAATGAAATTTTAATTACGTTAAATAAATCAAAACATGAAAAAATGGACAAACAAATTCGTATAATAAAATCAATCAATCAAAATAATAAGAATAATTAAATGACACAATGAAAAGTTACGTTAAGGCAAAAATAACAAGAAGTGCAACACAAAAGTAAATGGGAGGTGCTGGAATATTGGCTTTAAGCCACCACTTCTCTCAGTACACGCTAGCGTCTAGCCGGGAGGAGTGGTGACAACGAGAGCACCGAATATTCTGAGGTCTGAGGTCGTGGCGACCCCAGACATCAAGTAGTATGGGGGGCGGCGAGTGCAGGTGCAGCCAGACCGGCGACCAATCAGCGGAGCCGGTAGCGATCAACATGTAGTTTGGTGGTTTGAGTCCGAACAGGTGTCTGGCTGCAACGTTTTGCGCTCTGGCAAGCCTTGCTGGTGTTGTTGTCGTTGTTGGACATGTCTTCCATAGTCGTTTTATATAATTTCGACGACGTAATTATGGAGGGAAGAGCAGGCTCAATCTCTTGAAGGAGATTATCGTCACACAAGTAAGACCAAAAAGTGCCTAATTTCATCCTCATAGTTTCCTAACTTGTGCTTCAAACTCACACACTGTATCTTGTACTGCCCACTTCCCCAATATTAGTACTTAAGACATGAAACTTCCCCAGGGTTATCTTGA